>NC_054378.1:124389663-124727163 GCF_017654675.1 Xenopus laevis | reverse complement strand
AACTATTCGCAAAACAGTTTGTCAAATTGTGAATTTAAGTCACGGTCAGATGTCTTCACGTTTTTAGCCTCCAGCTGTAATTGTACTACAACTCCCAGCAGCCATTGCAGACTCTTGTTGGAATAATTGGAAATAACAGTGGCAGAGCCAAAGCCTGAATATCCCTGGTTGTTTATTGTAAATGTAGATATAAATAATAAATATAATATGGATGTTGGACCTATATCTATTCTTGTTCTTTTTATACTGGGGATGCAGGATAAATGGCCTCTCTGATGGTTGTGACAAACGGTCTCTGCCTCCATATGATTTTCCTTCAACACTAAGGGGTAGATTTATCAAGGGTCGAATTTCGAATTTGAAAAACTTCGAAATTTGAATTCAAAAAGACCAACAAATATTAAATCGAAGGGTTTTTTTGTGGCCGAATAGGTCCATTTTCGATCTAAAAGGTCAGTTTTCAATCAAATTTGAATTGAACGAATCAAAGTAATAGCGCATTCAAATCTTATAATTTGAAGTTTTTCCCCCAAAAAAACTTAGATTTTTCAATTGGCTCTATAGGCTGAAACAGCAATTCGGCAGGTTTTAGATGGCGAATGGTCAAAGTCGAATTTTTAAAGAGACAGTCCATTCGAAATTTTAATCTTTTAATTTTTTTCAAATTCTAATCAAATTTGGACTATTCCCTAGTCGAAGTACACAAAAATTAGCTCAAAAATCGAATTTTTTTATTAGAATTTTCACTTTGACCTTTGATAAATCTGCCCCTAGGAGAGAACACTTGAGAATCTGCAATTCTTTCCAATAAACAAATACCATTCTAGCAGTATAATCATCAATCTAGCAGCCTGTAAATCCCTCTAGCGTCATGTGTATTCCTCTGACATTATGTATATACCACTTGCTGTATGTATATCCCTCTAGCAGTAATTATGTATATACCTCTAGTAGTATGTATATCCTCTATTTGTATGTATATCCCTCTAGCGATAATTATGTATATACCTCTAGTAGTATGTATATCCTCTATCTTTATGTATATAATTCTATCAGTAATTATGTATATACTTCTAGTAGTATGTATATCCTCTATTTGTATGTATATAATTCTAGCAGTAATTATGTATACTGTATACCTCTAGTAGTATGTATATCCTCTATCTGTATGTATATCCCTCTAGCAGTAATTATGTATATACCTCTAGTACTATGTATATCCTCTATTTGTATGTATATCCCTTTAGCTGTATGTATATCCCTCTAGCATTTATTATGTATATACCTCTAGTAGTATGTATATCCTCTATCTGTATGTATATCCCTCTAGCAGTTATTATGTATATACTTCTAGTAGTATGTATCTCCTCTATCTGTATGTATATAATTCTAAATTTTGCCACCTTTTTTTTTGTTGAAAACGGGCAGGGGGTGGGCCGGTTATGTAGGGGAGTGGACCAGTGACATTGAGGGCGTGGGCAGGTGATGTCGGGGGACAGGTGAGGTGGAGGCGGGACTGATGATGTGGCAATCAGCAATAGGCTGATCGCCATGTCCTTCACTTCAATGTCCTGTCCGGATTTCCCAATTTTCACCCAGGCAGCCCTTCCAAAAACCGGACTGTCCAGGTGAAATCTGAAAAGGTGCCAACCCTACCTCCATCCCATTAAAACAGGGCAATTTGTTCAAAGTCGCTTTTCTGCCTGCAAATAAACAAACCTCTCCCTTTCCTAAGCTACAGCCCTTGATCAGCTCATTATCAGAGGTCTCTTTAGTAGGCTGGCAATTCATTTTATCAGCTTCTCCTCTGCTCGGCAGAACCAGTGCTAAAGTGAGGCTGTTTTTTCTTAAAACGATAGGCAAAGAGTATGCTTAGAACAAGTGCAATTTATCGAGCTGTACCTTTTAGAATACAGTTTTTAAAGTAATTATTTGTGTTTAAGTTCAATGCTGATTGGTGCCAGAGTATTCCTATGATTGGCTGTAACACCTTTGATGTGAATCAGCAAAAAATAGTTGAGATTCTCTTGTTCTATTAGAGATAGATAGATAGATAGATAGATTGATAGATAGATAGATAGATAGATAGATGATAGATAGATAGATGATAGATAGATAGATAGATAGATAGATGATAGATAGATAGATAGATAGATAGATAGATAGATAGATAGATAGATAGAAGGGCTGTAAAATATAAGGAGAGCCAAGAGATATGGGTAGCTGATCAGGGGGATACTAGTTATGATGACAGTAGGTTGGAAGCCCAGCCATGCATAAGAACAGCCCATATTTATCTGGGCAAAATCCCTCTCTAATCACGCAGCTTCTTCATCTTCGTTTAGTTCTTACAATTCACTGAACACAGAATTTTTTTATGCACAATGTATCTTGACCCAGTAGAGCTGCCAACTCTGAATGTGATGCCCGAGGCACAAAATGACTTGTACAAGGTCATTTCCAAGGAGCTTCCATGATTATCCAGTTGAGATCAGTGGGATACAGAATCCCTCCATAATAAAGAGACCAAGCAGAAAGGCCCAGTGCTGAGGTTCTTATTGCATTGCATTTAAACCTGCAAGACCCCTAGGTTACCTAACTAATAGAGAGAGGGCATTGTCCTTTTATAACAAATAAATTGTCCAGTAGAAATACATCCCCCAGGGGTAGGGATACCTTATTTTGTTAACCAAAAATACAATATCCGATTGCTAAATTGCCGACTCCAATTTTCTCTTAGGCAAAGTTGATTTCTTTTGATGTCTAAGAAGAATTTCACCGGCACACAGGAGTTGCAGTAGCAGGGCAAGCCCTTGCAATTTTATTATGCAGTAGTGCAACGTTTCGGGGTCACGCCCCTTTGTCAAGAAATTCGTCTTACCCTTGTTGAGAGGCGGCCGATTCCTCTATCACTGGGCACCAGGATAAGAACCTTTGGGAGTGTGTGGTGTGCGGCTTCTCCAAAGTTTTCTTTTGATGTCTCACAAATAAAAGTCTTCAAGAAGATTGCATCCAAGTAATATCTTTATGTGGGAGGTTGGAATCATACTTTGCCCCCCCCCATTATTTTGCAGGGAATGGCAAATTTAAAGATTTAAAGGAGAACACACACTTGATAAACTGTTAGGCTACAAATGCTACACCTTAGGCGTCATTGACAATATGGAAGGCAGGGTCCAAAGTGCTAAAATATGAACACAAACCTCCATATGTTTGCTTTCTGCACCCTGTCTGCAACACTGGTTGAATTACCATTG
The DNA here is from genome assembly GCF_017654675.1 of Xenopus laevis. Taxonomy (NCBI): domain Eukaryota; kingdom Metazoa; phylum Chordata; class Amphibia; order Anura; family Pipidae; genus Xenopus; species Xenopus laevis. Next base: position 124,723,906 of record NC_054378.1, on the reverse strand, counting down.
GTCTCGCTTAACTGCCCTCAACTACCATTTACTTCAATGGCAGACATCTAAAGCAGGGGAGCATCTGGAGAACCATTGGCCTTTAGACGCAAAGATTTTTCTTGCCGAACGACCGATTTTAGCGAAGTCCGACAAATCCTTAGAAATTATAGTACGGTTAGTGGGTTTCAAATGATCGTACATGTTATGATTTTTCGGCCGACATATGTCGGGAAATTGATCGGCCAGGTTAAAAAATCTTTATCGGTCCCAGTGCAATCTGTCTATGTTTGCAGGGACAAGCAGGCAGCCCCCCTTTGTTTTCCTGGCAATATCGCCTGAAATGGTCTTTTTAGTTGATGGACAATTCGTACGATCGTACGATCGTTTCAAGATCTCACAATGACGATCAGATCTTTTAAAAATCTTTACATCTATGGCCAGCTTTAAATTTACAGCTTGTGTTCAGAGCAGATAGGTACCGTATATACTCGAGTATAAGCCGAGTTTTTCAGCATCCAAAATGTGCTGGAAAAGTCTATCTTGGCTTATACTCGAGTCAGCAGGCAGTAGCTGAGATTGCAGTCACTTTTAATCATTCCTATACCAACAGTCCACTTGGGGAGATACTGCAATATCACACAGCGCCCTCTGTTGGTTATATGAAAGAATAACAGTGACTGCAATATCACACAGCGCCCTCTGTTGGTTATATGAAAGAATAACAGTGACTGGAATATCACACAGCGCCCTCTGTTGGTTATATGAAAGAATAACAGTGCACCCTCTGTTGGTTATATGAAAGAATAACAGTGACTGCAATATCACACAGCGCCCTCTGTTGGTTATATGAAAGAATAACAGTGACTGCAATATCACACAGCGCCCTCTGTTGGTTATATGAAAGAATAACAGTGATGGCAATATCACACAGTGCCCTCTGTTGGATATATGAAAGATTAACAGTGACTGCAATATCACACAGCGCCCTCTGTTGGTTATATGAAAGAATAACAGTGACTGCAATATCCCACTATGCCCTCTGTTGGTTATATGAAAGAATAACAGTGACTGCAATATCACACAGCGCCCTCTGTTGGTTATACAAAAGATTAACAGTGACTGCAATATCACACAATGCCCTCTGTTGGTTATATGAAAGATTAGCAGTGATGGCAATATCACACAGCGCCCTCTGTTGGTTATACGAAAGATTAACAGTGACTGCAATATCACACAACGCCCTCTGTTGGTTATATGAAAGATTAACAGTGATGGCAATATCACACAGCACCCTCTGCACATGGTAGTGGGACAGTGGGACAATGCACACAGTAATCCGTTTGGCAATTCTCTGTCACCATCAACTTTGCAAAGAAGTCCGGTTGATCGCTGGGGGGGTTGCTTTGGCGGAATGTGCGCTGCTGGGAGACAGGGCTGTAGTTGTGTCTAGGCTTATACTCGAGTCAATACGTTTCCCAGTTTTCGTAGGTAAAATTAGGTACCTCAGCTTATACTCGAGTATATATGGTAACTGCATTGATAGTAGGTCAGTACTTCATAGAGATGAAATGTATATTGGTGGAACTAAAGGAAAAAATGCAGAAATTACATAAAAATGTATCACTGGTACAATACCTCTGTTCTATATTCACACTTAGTAGAAGCTTTGTCATGTCTCTTAATTACATAGCGAGGAGAGAAATTAATAGAATTAGGGCGTGCAGATACTTGAAGTGAAAAAGATCCACCATCTGATAGCAAATATGTATTTCCAACTTCAAAAGAAGCTTTCTAATCAGATCTGAATTTTAATTATGTTTGTACTTAGTTATCTCACTAAACTAAAGCGGGTCTTGGACTTCAAAATGGTCCACTTTATCCAGAAGACAGGGGGAGGGGAGGTAGAACTGGGTCACAGGAACAATACATTGGCTTTATGGATTGACAGATATATTGAGAGGACATATTGAGAGGATTATGCCTAATCCTGCCTTTGGGTAAAGGTATTTGAAGTTAAAGTATTTTTTGGAGGGGTGTTGTACCTCCAGAAAAAATATGTGTAAGGCTTTTGAGGTCCAATATCTAGAATATTGTGTTCATCTAAAATCTCAAAAAAGGGGGGTTGTGGGAGCACTCAAAGGCTAAGTAAAATTATTTATTTAAATAAATTGGAAGTGCTAGTGCTACTGATCTGGCCAAATTAACTACAAACATTGAGAAAAAGAAGGGGGATTGATCAATGCACATTCCCTGGTCCCCTGTCTCATAAGTAATTCAGTATCTATGCAAGCGCATGTATTTACAAAAACAGGGGTTTTTAGTTATAAAGTTGTGATCATAAAATTGGAGACCAAACCATGTCAAGGTAAACCCCATATGGTGGTCCCTAACTATTTTCCTCCGGTCATAGTATTCAAAGGCTGGCACCTCCCTGCATAGAAGCATTACTTGGTATAAGTGTCTCCTGACCTGGGCATTGGTTTTACTCAGAGGTCTTATTCCTCCTCTGCCATTAGCTTTTAAAAGAGAGCGATTGCCTAGACCACAGCATTGGTTCTACAGGCTTAATCCTCCCAGCTTGTTGTTTTTAAGAGAAAGTGAGACTGCCTAAACCAACAACTATTTTTAAAGGCATAGAACCACCATTTAAAAGAAACGGGTGTGGGGGTGCTACAACCACATGTTAGCTTGGCCTGCAGCATAACTGCTAGACTTCCAGCAGAGTAACTCTGCTACAATACAAAATGCAAAAAAAAGCAGGGTTGTGGGAGCATTCCAAGGCTAAATAAAATATATATATATATTTAAATACAATGGAAGTGCTACTGATCAGGCCAAATTAACTACAAACATAGAGAAAAAGAAGGGGGGGGTTGATCAATGCACATTCCATAGTCCCCTGTCTCATAAGTAATACCTATTTGATGATCATAACTTTGTAACTAAAAACCCCTGTTTTTGTAAATACATGCATTTTCATAGATATTGGATAACTTATGAGCTTTGAGCTTCAAGCTGGACTTTCCGTCACAGTGGGACAAGGATTTTTACTATTGAATGCTGTTCTACTAAGTAGCTGGTATCTAGTTCCTTCCCATTGTTCTGCTGATGGTGGTGATATCACTCCAACTTGCAGTACAGCAGTAAAGAGTGACTGAAGTTTATCAGAGCACAAGTCACATGACTGGGGGCAGCGGAGAAACTGACAATATGTCTAGCCCCATGTCGGATTTCATAATTAAATATAAAAAAAATCTGTTTGCGCTTTTGAAAAAAATGGATTTCAGTGCATAAGTCTGCTGGAGCAGCGCTATTAACTGATGCGTTTTTAAAAAAACATGTTTTTCCATGACGGTATCGCATCTAGGAGAGCAAACGTGCATTCTGCTTGTCTTAGACCACCTTTAAGCTGGTACCTGCAGCTATTGTACCAGGCCCCCAATTAAGGGACCACTAGTCCAGCCCCTTATTCATAGATATAAAGCAGAAGAATTCCTCTGACACCCCCGCACACAAATATTTCGCAATCTTTGGTTCTATAAAAAACAGTGCCATTTATGTAGAAACTGTGCAAAAATAACAAGCAAACACGTGCAAGGGTGAATGAGTACAGAAATATAACCATTTCATGTGTTAAACCAACATTTTTAACTATAAGGCCCAAATAATACTGATGGGGTGTTCATGAAAGATACCAGTGTTTCCCTTTAAATTAATTTGGACAGATTATAAATTTTGTTTATGAATAAGGAATAATTTCACTTTTTTGTGTATTTTATACCCCACTTAGTACATTATGGTTGCTTGCTCTTTTATGGATGTCTAATTTTCAGCTTTTAGCAGGGGCTTTGGTTTAGCTGCACTAAAATGTGTAATTATCATCCAATTATCTGGCAGAAATGCAGAAAGTTACTTGAAAGCCAAATCAGCAAACCATTAGGGAGACCAATATCTACTAATTAGCTTCTGGGTTGGATAAAGATTTACTCACCACTAAGGCCAGATACTCCCGGAGACACCAGGGTGCTGCTAGCCATGATCTCCCAGCACTGCCAGGTAATTAGGAGCCACATTCATGCACAGGGGTCTATTTCTTGTTTCTTCAAAGGGCCACTGTATCTTACCCTGTAATGGGTAAATGGGTAATTATTTTATGTTTTGTTTCCATAGCCTATTGCAGTTTCAGCATTGCATAAAATGTCATTATTTCTGACAGGCTGGTCACAGCTCCCATAACCTTTTTAATGCACTTTATGCCTACAAGAAGCCATTGTGACCCAGTAGAAACGTGAATTATAAAACAGCATCGGTCTTTTAAGTCAGTTTGAAAGAGCCCAAAAATGAATTTATCCTCTCTAGTATTTGATGTAACAACACTTGCAAAGAACACCATAAATAGTCCTCAGGAACAGCCCTATAAGTCTGCACATAGCTTACTAATTGAAGATGTGTGCCATTGTGACTGCAATCATAACAGATCCCCTGTTGGCCAAGTAGGGCCGGAACTATGGGTAGGCAGAAGAGGCACCTGCCTAGGGTGTTATTTGAAACTTTCTTTGTATAATTCTAATTACTTAATATTTGGGAAGCAACATCACAAATCTGTTAGTCTCATCATTTGCTTATGAAAACTGAATTATGTCATATTTGGACTTGCCTGGATGTAGATAGACCTTATCTAAACAAAAGAGACGTTCTTGTAGCTACTTATAACTATAATGTTTATTGTTTATACCAGATCCTTCTAAATGTTCCAGGAGTTTCTTGCTGGAAGAATCTAGAGGCACTTAATTCATTGAGCAGCTTCCTCATCTAGGTTATTAATTATTGACCTAGATCAGGATGCACAAGAAGAACATTATAAAAGTAGAAAGTCCAGAGAAAGGTTAGTAATGCATGTATGAAATGTTTGAGGTCTAATTGCTGAACTGTAGCGCATTATTAGAACCACATGGAAGGGACAACATAACTTTTGCATTTGCCATGGTTCCCCAAAAGGGTTCATCCCGCTGGTTGATAAAGGGATGTCTGTTAGCCATTGTGGAGACGAGAAGGACTTTATTTTGACCTGCCTTTGTTTCTTACTGTATGTATGTATTTCACTACAGATACTACAGCTTATGAGATACCTTTCCATGGAAATGAACCTATTCTGTAGGATCTGGTGCCCATGCAGGCAGGGTAGGGGTACTTACATGATCTAATGGCAAAAAAGACAACTAGAATTGTAGAATCTGGCACTGGTGCTATTGCCCTAAGTGCGTTTTATAGATTCCATGAACCATGGCATTAATAGGCTTCAATAATTAAATATAAATTTTAAAACCAGACACAACACACAACTTTATACATTAATGCATAATTTATATGGTGGGAAATGAATAATTCTTCATTTATTTATGATGAGCAGGAAACAATTAATAATTTACACATTTCTTCCATATAAGTGTTTATATTCACCATACTCTAATGCAGTGGTTGTCACATGTTTTCAGCTTTAGTGCTACGTGAAGGTCCAACCTTGTGTTCAGGCGCCTCCTTTAGCTCATGAAACAAGTGCAGATATTGGAAAACCTCATGTATCAGTCATTCCATAGTAGATCCAAAATATCTAGTACAGCAAATAAATATTCACCCAAATTCTCACCCTAACTTACTTCAGGCTGGCCTTTCAGGTCTATCTAAGAGATCAAAAGGCCATTTCCCCAAATACTCACCCTAACTGGACTTCAGACTTGGCTTTCATGTCTATGTTGCAGATCAAAAGTTTCTTCTCCCAAATTATTGCCATAACTGGCCTTCAGGCTGGGCTTTGTGGTCTAGCCAGAAGATCAAATGGCCATTGTCCAAAATTCTCAGTGTAACTGGCCTTCAGGCTGGGCTTTAAGGTCTATGTAGGACAGTGGTTCCAAACCAGTGGCTCATGAGCAACATGTTACTCACCAATCTGTTGGATGTTGCTCCCAGTGGCGTCAAAGTAGGTGCTTATTCTTGAATTCCGGGTTTGGAGGCAAGTTTTGGTTGTATAAGAACCAGGTGTACTGCCAAACAGAGCCTCCTGCAGGATGTCAATCCACATAGGGGCTACCAAATAGCCAATCACAATCCTTATTTTGCACCCTAGGAAATCTTTGCATGCTTGTGTTGCTTCCCAATTTGTTCTGCATCTGCTTGTTGCTCACTTGTAAAAAAAAGGTTCAGGACCTCTGATCTAGGAGATCAAAAGGCCATTCTCCCAAATTCTCGCCCTATCTAGCCTTCAGGTTGGGCTTTCCAGTCTACCTAGGAGATTAAAAAGACATTCTCTTAATTTCTTACCCTAACTGGCCTTCAGTCCAAACTCCCCCAATCATGCTCCAAGCTCATATACACAAACCTGTCACTAAAAATTACATCTTTTTTATCTCTTTTTAGTATGGAAAAGAGAAACTCCTATATATATATATACACATACATACACATATATATATACACACACACACACAATAGTTGAAGGAGTGACCACAATCATTCCAGAAACGTTGACAGATCCCTTTTCTCTTATCACCTGTTCAGACTGTAGTAGCACCTAGATTCTTCCTATTAAAATTCTAAACTATTCTTCTTTAGGCAAAGGGTTGCATTAAGGTGATCATTGAGTATAATGTGTTCTAATGGTTACCATGATGTCTCCATGGTTATGGCTGAATAGACTCCAACCAGAATTCCTATATTTAGCATCAAATATCAGATAAGGTATTGATGAGAAGTCATTCCCTGTGTATTACTGTATTGTGACATCATCAATAAATATATGGTTTATAAATGTACAGTAACTCACTCACATGTAGTTCAAATGTACTTTTTTAAAAACGAAAGCTGTTTTAAAGTGATCCCCACTCTGCTGCACCCAATGCTATAATTACTCTGACATCAGCCAAATCCTTCTTGCAACAATCACAATTGTCTCCCCTACTTAAAGCATTTCATCTTGGCAGGATAATAGACTAGAGGCCGGCAGCTGCTATATTTACACCCAGAAATTTCCTTTTCTTACTGATCTTATCATTGTAAACATAGAGTAACAGTTTAACACACATTATATCCCTTACACTTTAAAGCTTTAATTTTTACTTAGCTTCTTTCTAAAAAAAAAAAACGATTTGACCTTCTTTAAATGGAATGTAAATCCCCCCCAAAAAATGTATGCATTATTAAGAAAGATAAGTTTCTGCAGCTTTTCAGTAAAGGTAAAGTAAGCCCTTGACTTAAATGAACGTTAATATTTTTTTGCCCACTTTTGTTATTTATTTATTTATTTATTTTGTTGTCAAGATATTGTCAGTTGTTTTTACTGCTAGTATAATGGATTTGAAGCAATAGCCCTGTCTGCTGGGCATAGTCGCAAAAATTTAAGTTAGTGAGAAAAGGAAAGTGTTGTGATGTTACTCTGCTCAGAAAATGAAATTAGTGCGAAGTGAAGATTCTGTTGTGACTCTAGTCAGTCCTACAACACGTTCTTTTTCTCACTAAATGTTCTACTGACTGTACCTGGGACAAATGTACAGTATTGAGTAGACTTTGGACAATTCAGTGCTGGATCCTGTATGCATATTGTATAGTATGTGCCGATTCAGTGCCAGATCCTGTATGCGTTTTGTGCAGACTGTGCCGATTCAATACTGGATCAAGGGTTACCACCTTTTGGCCCAGTTGAATCTGGGGCGGGGGTGGGGCCGTGAGGCAATGGGGTGGGGCAGTGATGCTGCCAGGGCAGGTTGTGGGGGGGATAAGATGTGGTGATAGGCCAATCACTGCGTCAATCATAGGGAATCCTGCCCTTTTCCTAATTTGGAAAAACAGGCAGGCAGTTTTGACCCGGGCAGCCCTGGGTGAAAACCGGACAGATGGCAACCTTACCTGGATCCTGTATGCATATTGTATAGACTTTGACAGTTCAGGTCTCCTTTGTTTTCCCAAGTCTCAGTTTTTTCCTGACAATCTGAGAAAGAGAGAATTAGGTTTAGAAGTTGTGTTAACGACGCACTCAGTGGCTCCTCCCACCCTTCTGCCAGACAATGGCGCTAATTGCGTTTACTGGAGCTTCTCTGCGGATACAGATGTTTTCTTTGTGGGAACAGATCCAGCCGGCACTTTGTGTCTTTGGCCAGAAATGCTAAAATCTCTGTTTGTCTGGTGATGACGGCTTATATTTATATGTTAAAGGGAAACTACAACTTAAAATTATTTTTATTTAAATGCCAAGCGTTCTCGTTGTTTGCATTTCAATATCGTAACCATTCAACACTTCTGCAGCAAAGCCACTTGGGAGGCAGAACATGGCAATTTATCTGTAACACCTAAAGCTGAAGGCTGGTAATTATCTGCCACTTGTTTAAGCCAGAAAGGTCCATTAAGAACTTTAGTCCTGCTCCGACGTCTCTGTGCCAGTCATTCACATGGCCAAGCGGATGGCCATGGCCAACACTTTCCCCTTGCCTCTGTCCATATATATTAGACACCTATCTAGTGCTACCAACCCCTATTTTTGTAGGGAGATGTGAGAGACAAGGTCTGTAATCTGATCTCTATACATGACCAGCACTAGCCCAAGACCAGGAGGCTCTGTGGAGCCAGCTTCAGTACTCCAGGCTCTGGCTTTTGGGCCCAGCCTGGAGGAAAGTTTGCATTGCAGTTCTGACTCCAACAAGTTTGGATCAGTTGGAGAAGGTGTGGGGAGACCTGCACAGGTGGAGCTGAGTGGAGGCCATTATGTTGCAGTGGAAGTTGAGGCAGGTGAGATGGAGGCCCAGGCCCCTGCCAAACAAACTGCAGAGAAAAAGACTGCTGGAGGCAGAAAGTCTGAGCCATCAGAAACCAGAAGGAGTGGAAGAAACACCCAGAGGCAAAAGAAAGTGTCTGAACTTACCCCGGGAGCAGCTGAGGAGGAAACACTTACCTTGCGTTCTGGTGCGGTGACTACTAAATCCCCTCTTCCCAAAAGCAGAAAACACCAGCGCTCTGCATCTCTGGGGGCTTCACCTTCTAGTGTTACAGTGAGGGCTGAAGCCAAACTGGATGCTAAAGGCACATGTCATGGGGAACCACAGGGTGGAGGAGTGTCTGCGCATGAACTACAACTCCCATCATCCCCTGTAAACATCTCTTCTGGCAGCCAAATAAGTCAGACTGGGGGTGATGAATATGTGGTGCCAGAAACACCCCTTGAAGACTGTGCTGCAGGGAAAAGTCCAGCTGGAAAGGGAGAAGCTATTTTGTCCCAAACTGTCAGATCTGGGGCTGCTGCTGCTGAGGTTTCACAGGCCGGGGAATCCAATGCTGAGGATCCTGCAGGTAACGAGACACCTGAACCCAACTCTCAGCTTAACCCTTTACCTGCCCAACTGACTGCAGCCACTAGAGGGAATCAGGGAAGTTCAGCTGTTGCTGCTGGGAATGTGATGCCTGATACAGACAATGAGGCTGAGGATTCAGAGGGGGAGCAGAAATCCCAGGTCTCCAGTGATTTAAGTGCAACATATGAACCAACTTCACAAAGGAGAATGGGTGCTCCCACTGATGTAAACCCCCAGCTACCCAGTCATAAGGATATTGCTCCTATCCTGCAGCAGCTGTCTGAGGCCTATAAGCAGAAGGGGAGAAAAGAGGCAGAAATTGTTGCACAGCAGAAGCTGATCAGAGCTGCTTATAAGAGGAATAAAGGCAGACTGGAACTGGACCTCATTACACTTAAAGGGGAACTCTTTGAAACCGAGGTCTCCATAGAGAAACTGCTGATCAAAGCGGGGCCTGGAGAGAGGCTTTTGAAAACAAGGAGCGGCTTGAGAAGCTGCAGAAATCTCTCAGGGAGGAGGTGCCATACCGCAGCCGCAAGCTCAGCACCACCAGCCACTCTGCCTCTTCTGATACAGAGGGGGATTTCAAGAAGCCACAAGCTCCAGCCAAGAAAGCACCAACAAAGAAGAAGGACGGGATCCACTGGCAGGAACTGGCATTTGATGTATAGGAGGTGACAGAACAAGAGAAGAAGAAACAGCAAATGGAAGAATTTAACATCATTCAGGAAGATTTTCCTCCTTTGTCACCTGTTGCCCAACCAACCAAATCACCCCAAGCCCAGGTGTCGCAGGAAGATCCAGTTGCACCAATAGAAGTATCGTCCAACCATTCAGCTGCGAGTGGCATGTCTGGGGTGGTGCATTTAGATGCTGTTGGCATGAATGATGGTGCGGCTGATGCTGTGTTTGTGGGAGCGAGTGCTCACGGAGAGCAGGCCCGGACTGAGAATTAAAATAGGCCCTGGCATTTCAGGTACACAGAGGCCCAATCAGCCCACATAGAGGCCCAAACAGCCCCCACCAGCCCACTTAATACTGACTTTCTATGGGACCTTATAGCAGCCCCTCTGGCATTTGCCAGAACCCACAGATTGCCAGTCCGGGCCTGACGGAGAGTAGGTGGTGATGGCAATAAAAACCCAAAGCCATCTGTAAGTGACGGAGGGAGAGATGGTAGGGCCCAGGCAGAGAAACAAAGACAGCAGGACACAATGGTAGGGCTCAGCAACCTGGTGAACAGGCCTCAACTTCTGGGGCAGATGCTGGCACATCAGGCAATTTCTGGCAGCGCAGGCGGTTTTTCCGTAGGCAAAACTGTGTTAAACTGGTGTGGGAAGGGAAGAAAGAGGAGGCTCCTAGTAGAACCTACATTATTAAGACACTGCTGGCAAGGTCTGCCAATTTTAAGGCCCGTGACATGGAGGCCTGCATTGTCCAGTCCCCTACAGAATGGAATGTCACCTGTAAAATACCACAAGGACTGGATGCATTTTGGCGCCTTTTTGACACCCTTAAAAATCAGCCAGGATGGAAAAATGTTGATTCCATTCCAGTCTCCAGACCTGAGACAAAAACCGTCACCATCATTGTCAAAAATGAAGGGGTGCCAGTTAATGATGTGGCGTTGTGGCTGCAGCGCCAGTGCACTCTCCTTTCCCCACTGGCCCGTATATATGAAGATGATGTGAAATTTAAGATAGATGATAACATTCCCCAACATCTGCTCACAACCTTTTTCATTGGCAAAGAGAAGTGCGTTTGTTTCTATTTTGGCCAATTGAGAAAGTGCTTCAAATGTGAATCATCTTGCTAGATCCTGTCTGGTGGAGAGGTGCGCTTACTGTGGGAAGATAGGCCACACAAAAAGGTGTTTAAAATCATTATGTGCAACCTCTGTGGTAATATAGGTCATGCCCACCGCCTGTGCCCTAAAGCCTGGCACAATAACAACACCCAGAGGGAAGATGTGATGGAGCAGGAGGAATCAGCTACTGATTGATGCAGTTCAGGAGATAGAGCAGCAGGGCAGAGATCAGAGAAGGGAGATCTAATGATCAGGGACTTGATGTTCAGAGAACAAAGGCAGGCCCATCAGTGGCCAAAACAGGCCCGTCAAAGGTTGTAACAATCCCCCCAAAACCCCCTGATCCCAAACAGCAACCAGCTACATCAAAGGCAGTAACACCCCAGCAATCTCAGAAATCCAGCCTGAGCCCTGCAGCCACCTTGCAGGAACATTCACCCAAAAAAAAGAACTGGAGGCCTTTTGTCCTTCTCAATAACGATAGAAAGATTCTCGCAAGGGCACTTTTTGATAGACTCAGGCACTTTATTGTCAGGCTTTCAATTCGGCATGGTGAAAGGGCGGAGCATGTTTGGGGCTCTTCTTACTATCAGGGAGACCTTAAAAGTATGCAAAGCTCAGAGCAAGGGCTGCTACATTGTCTCTTTGCATCAGGCCAAGGCTTTTGACTGGGTGAATCATCAGTAACTGTGGTCTACTTTGGCGGAATCCTGGGCAAATTTATCTAATGGCTGGCAGTTTTGTATGAAGGGGCCGTAAGCTTCCCACTTGTGAAAGGTTGGAGGGGAGATGACTTCAATGTGGAGTCTGGAGTGTGACAGGGTTGCCCCTTAAGCCCACTCTTGTAGGGATTTGCCATAGACCCATTCCTGCGCGGTCTGGAGAGCTGTGGCTTGAGGGGTATATCGGTCCCCAGATGCCAGACATTGACATCCCTCGTCTACGCGGACGATGTGACAGTTGTGGTATCCATTCCGAAGGACAGGAGGCTGCTTAACGAAACCATCGAAAGTTACTCTGAGGCCTCTGGGTCAATGATTAACGGTGACAAGTCAGAGGATTTTTGGACGTTGAATGGTGAGCCCGACTTCTAGCTCCCTGTATTTTCAACTGCCCCATCCCACATAAAGATCCTGGGGATAAAGTTTGGGAGGGAAGACAATTGCAGGCTAAATTGGGATGAGAAAATGGATGCCGGAACAGCAAAGGTCCAGCGATGGAAGGGATGGAGACTGGCCTACAAGGAAAGGGTGAAGCTTATCAAGGCCTACCTGGTCCCTCTGTTTTTGTTTGTAGCGTACGTGTATCCATTGCCAAAATCTCTCTACACCAGGGTCCCCAGTTGCTCTGGGGACACAGGCTGAATCCAGTCAAATGGGGGATAACGTACCTGCAGTGGAAGGAGGGTGGTTTGGGTATGTTGTGCCCAGTGGCTTTTTTTGGGTCACTTTTCCTGAAGTTTAACTTTGGGGGCTTGGCCCACGGAAATGATACCCTGTGGGAAGTCTGTATCAGGAACTGGGTATCACCTTTTGTAGGAACATGGTTTCAAGGCAGTAGAATGAAGAGATTTCGGATAGTACAGGGATCCCTCCCATCATACCTAGTTCTTGCTCTGAAGATTCTGAAAAGGTGGGATGTCAGGGAGGGTGAGCTGGCCACATCTTCCCGGTGATCAGGGACTATTGCTGTGTAGGGAACATCCTTCAGGAAAGTATCTTAATGGCAAGAGACGCCCCCCCTAAGTTCTTTGACAACTGTTGGCTTTCACTCCAAGGGAAACTCTATGTCTGGGGCAACTTGAATTATCTTAGTATTGGAAGCAAAAATTGCCTCTGGGAGTGCGGAGAGGAGGAGACCCAGGAACACTTTCTGGTCAGTTGCCCTGTGACTAGAGATGTGTATGGTCAGTTAGCCACAGCTCTTAAAGTTCCCGCCCTGAACAACTTAACCTATGCAGAGTCAGCTTATGGGGTTTCTGTCAGGCATCACCTCCTGGATGATGAGACACTTTATATGATCATTGCCTGCACACGGTATCAGATTTGGCAGCAAAGGTGCAGGAGAACTTTTGGCTATTCTGGTGCTACTACTGACAACATTGTGAGAGCAACCCTGGCTCAGTTGAGTTTCCTGAAGGAAAATGATATAAGGAGGTCAAACGATGGCGAGGGTTGTACCTTTCTCTTTCATGAACATGCCCTCTTGTTATGTTCTGTATGGGGGAACTGTTGTATTTTTATTAATATGGTCTCCCGTACTCTGATACTGCTCTCCCTTTCTTCTCAGGGTGATGGTGGTAACATTTTCCAGCCCGGAGTACAAGGAGAGACAAGTCCTGTATATTGTTTAGTTCTAAGTTGTTTTTCATGCAATTTTAGCGGCGGGAGGGGAGTATTGAACCAAGCCAATTTTTTTTGTTTTTGTTTTCTTCTGGTTATTGTTTTGGTGTTTGGGTGGTATAAAGACCATATGGACAAAAACAAGACTGCAAGTTTGGCCTTGTGAATTGGTGGGTTGGAGGGTTTTGGACTGCTGCCTATGGACAGAGGGATGGACTCTGTGGGCAGGAGGGTGTATGGGTGGTTCTGTGGCATTTTGCTTTGCTACTATTATGTTTGAATTAATGTAATTGTATTTTTTATAATAAAAATCTCTATATATTAGGTACCCATCTAGTGTTACCAATCCCTATTTCTGTAGGGAAATGAGAGAGAGCAGACAGTAACCCTTCCAACACTTTCCTCTTGTCTCTATATATTAGGTACCTATCTAGTGTTACCAATCCCTATTTCTGTAGGGAAATGAGAGAGAGCAGACAGAAACCCTTCCAACACTTTCCTCTTGTCTCTATATATTAGGTACCTATCTAGTGTTACCAATCCCTATTTCTGTAGGGAAATGAGAGAGAGCAGACAGTAACCCTTCCAACACTTTCCTCTTGTCTCTATATATTAGGTACCTATCTAGTGTTACCAATCCCTATTTCTGTAGGGAAATGAGAGAGAGCAGACAGTAACCCTTCCAACACTTTCCTCTTGTCTCTATATATTAGGTACCTATCTAGTGTTACCAATCCCTATTTCTGTAGGGAAATGAGAGAGAGCAGACAGTAACCCTTCCAACACTTTCCTCTTGTCTCTATATATTAGGTACCTATCTAGTGTTACCAGTCCCTATTTCTGTAGGGAAATGAGAGAGAGCAGACAGTAACCCTTCCAACACTTTCCTCTTGTCTCTATATATTAGGTACCTATCTAGTGCTACCAATCCCTATTTCTGTAGGAATTGAGAGAGAGCAGACAGTAACCCTTCCAACACTTTCCTCTTGTCTCTATATATTAGGTACCTATCTAGTGCTACCAATCCCTATTTCTGTAGGAAATGAGAGAGAGCAGACAGTAACCCTTCCAACACTTTCGTCTTGTCTCTATATATTAGGTACCTATCTAGTGTTACCAATCCCTATTTCTGTAGGGAAATGAGAGAGAGCAGACAGTAACCCTTCCAACACTTTCCTCTTGTCTCTATATATTAGGTACCTATCTAGTGTTACCAATCCCTATTTCTGTAGAGAAATGAGAGAGAGCAGACAGTAACCCTTCCAACACTTTCGTCTTGTCTCTATATATTAGGTACCTATCTAGTGCTACCAATCCCTATTTCTGTAGGGAAATGAGAGAGAGCAGACAGTAACCCTTCCAACACTTTCGTCTTGTCTCTATATATTAGGTACCTATCTAGTGTTACCAATCCCTATTTCTGTAGAGAAATGAGAGAGTGCAGACAGTAACCCTTCCAACACTTTCCTCTTGTCTCTATCCTTATATATTAGGTACCTATCTAGTGTTACCAATCCCTATTTCTGTAGGGAAATGAGAGAGAGCAGACAGTAACCCTTCCAACACTTTCCTCTTGTCTCTATATATTAGGTACCTATCTAGTGCTACCAATCCCTATTTCTGTAGGAAATGAGAGAGAGCAGACAGTAACCCTTCCAACACTTTCCTCTTGTCTCTATATATTAGGTACCTATCTAGTGCTACCAATCCCTATTTCTGTAGGAAATGAGAGAGAGCAGACAGTAACCCTTCCAACACTTTCGTCTTGTCTCTATATATTAGGTACCTATCTAGTGTTACCAATCCCTATTTCTGTAGGGAAATGAGAGAGAGCAGACAGTAACCCTTCCAACACTTTCCTCTTGTCTCTATATATTAGGTACCTATCTAGTGTTACCAGTCCCTATTTCTGTAGGGAAATGAGAAAGAGCAGACAGTAACCCTTCCAACACTTTCCTCTTGTCTCTATATATTAGGTACCTATCTAGTGTTACCAATCCCTATTTCTGTAGGGAAATGAGAGAGAGCAGACAGTAACCCTTCCAACACTTTCCTCTTGTCTCTATATATTAGGTACCTATCTAGTGCTACCAATCCCTATGTCTGTAGGAAATGAGAGAGAGCAGACAGTAACCCTTCCAACACTTTCCTCTTGTCTCTATATATTAGGTACCTATCTAGTGTTACCAATCCCTATTTCTGTAGGGAAATGAGAGAGAGCAGACAGTAACCCTTCCAACACTTTCCTCTTGTCTCTATATATTAGGTACCTATCTAGTGCTACCAATCCCTATTTCTGTAGGGAAATGAGAGAGAGCAGACAGTAACCCTTCCAACACTTTCCTCTTGTCTCTATATATTAGGTACCTATCTAGTGTTACCAATCCCTATTTCTGTAGGGAAATGAGAGAGAGCAGACAGTAACCCTTCCAACACTTTCCTCTTGTCTCTATATATTAGGTACCTATCTAGTGTTACCAATCCCTATTTCTGTAGGGAAATGAGAGCAGAGCAGTCATTAACCTTCCAGCTCATCTTTCTGTTTTTCCCTACATTTTATTTTGTCTCTTTTATTTGAAATATTTGATATATTTTATACCTGTATGACACATGTCAACTAAGTCCAGGCCATGAGAGTAAAACATATGTATTGAATGAATCATTATCTCCCTTCTGAGTCTGGACATGGGATTAGTTGGCTCCTTATTAGTAACTTGCACCTAATATCCTGCAGAGGCTGAAATGTCCAGCAGATGGCAGCATTTGCTTCTACTTTTCCTACAGAAATTCAAGTCTCAAGTTTCTCATGTTTATTATTATTAACATGTATTTATATAGCGCCAACATATTGTGTAGCACTGTGTTTATTACACATCTGCATCAGGTTTCACAGTAAGAGGGGCATAATATTATTTGATACATCTGCCCTCTAGAGTCAAGTTAGTGCAGTTTATCACATATGATATAATGCAGGACCACAACAGACACTTTGCCCAACTATAAAGCTGACCACACAATGAAAGGTCTCCAATGAGCAACGTATGTATTAGAGATGCAGGACTCCATAATTTTTAGAATTGTAATGCTAATTTGCATCTTTAAATGTAAACTGACATTTATTCCCATTAATTCTGCAGTCACATGATTGATTTTGTCTACACAAAATGAGATTTGTGAACACAAAATGAGTTTTACAGACACAGAACTGGGGGGATGCTGGGTCAGTTTGGGCACATGAGGGCCAGGGCCCACCGGGTTTTTTCCCTGAGTCCAGTCTGACCCAGGCCATGGAAATTTCACCTTCTAAAGGCAGATGCTAATTTTGGGATGTCCTGTGCTATATGAATGAGAGCATGTGTAACTGGCATCCCACCATGTGAGTTAAAAGCAGGATTCACTTCAATTGCCAGATTAGTAGCAGGACTATGGCAGTGTTGGTTTACAAACAGTTAATTCTTTCATTTAGCTGTATCTTCCATCACCACTAGAGGGCAGTGTAGACGTAAGCGCTGAATAATGGAATGTAATCTGCATTACAGCTGGTTCCTGCAAACCCGCTGAGACAATACTGAATCTGTCACTGTGTCCCAGACATGTCAATATCCAGTGTAAGATATCCAGTGTATCCGGAATGATCAAACATAGAAAATACATGAAATGTAAACTTACAATAGTTTCCGATAATCATTGTCTCTATGGTATGGTAGGCTGATCCCCCTGATCTACCACTCCCACAGTTTGGGAACCACTGCTCCAGGGGGTTATCAGACTGTGTCTATAACAAGGTTACCCAGAGAATTTCTATATCAAATCTTCATTACAACCTGGTCTGTCCTGACAGTTTTCACTATTGCTTCATTACTTTAGGTTGCTTTTTCAAATGAGTGGGTTCAGAACCATGGGGTGCACTTTAACCCCATTTTATTGCACACCTGAGCAGTTCTCAAATGTTAGGGTTAGGGCTACATGTTTTTTTGTGAACCTTAACCCCATCATTCTCTTCCAGCCTATACTGCTTAGCAATAAGGTAGAATCCCTACGGATAAAGGATAATTGTACAAAGTTTAAATTTAAAGGATTACTTCCTAAATCTTCTGCTTCCTCCTAGTGGAACCAGAGAACGGGTATATTATGAGCAATAGGAATCATTACATTAGTTGACATCTAAACCAAGAACGATTAACTGTAATACTTTATGGCTAGAAACTTGATTTTATAGTAGCTCATTAGTGCAGAGCTCGGCTCATGGTGAGCAACGATTTAAACACTTAGCTATAAAAAGATAAGCTTCCAGGACGACAATTGTCTGTATTAAATGAATCTGACAGGCTGGGTCATTAATATCTGCAAGCACTGGAAGACCTTTAAATAGCCACACATAAGCCGCCATTGGTTCAAGATCCCAAATTGTTAGGTGCTTCCAGAGAAAATGCTCCCTTAAACTGAAATAGCCTCAATTCAATTACCCAGAAATAATGTTTAGTCTTCTAACGAATCTTGCTTTATGTTAGGCTCTTCCTGTTAATAAAGTGTTCTTGTGTAGACAAATGAGGGGTCTCGTCGCTGCTTAGTACTTTGCCTTTGTAAATCTTCTCTTCTTCGGGCAACTAATCTCCCCCAAAATGCCTTAACGTTGGCAAGAATACGAATTCCCGGCTGGATGTCATACGAATCACTTCGGATTTCTGAAGTCGCCCAACATTTCCTTGTGAGGCAACTTCGGGCGACTTCAGAAATTAATGCTGTCTCGGCAGCGATTCTTGCCGGAAGGAAGGGATTTCGGGGAGATTAGTCGCCCAAAGTAGGAGAGATTTGTCGCTGGGCGACTATTCTCTTCTGAATTTTCATGTGTGCCACAGGGGCATAACTACCGGGGGAGCAGGTGGTGCAACTGCACCAGGGCCCACCCCCACCTAGTTCCGTTACTGGTGTGCCACCACCCTAAGGGGTTCATGGCACAGCAATTAGAAGTATGGAAAGTAATGCCCCTACGGAGTATGTTGGAGATCAACAACATTACTTTTGTGTTTCAGAGTGTTTCAAAATTGCCCCCTCTTTTTACTGATGCTTCTAGTGAATTCTTAAAAAGATACTGTCATGGGAAACATGTTTTTTTTTTTTTAAACGCATCAGTAAATAGCGCTGCTCCAGCAGACTTCTGCACTGAAATCCATTTTTCAGAAGAGCAACCTGATTTTTTTTTTTATATATTTAATTTTGAAATCTGACATGGGGCTAGACATATTGTCAGTTTCCCAGCTGCCCCCAGTCATGTGACTTGTGCTCTGATAAACTTCAGTCACTCTTTACTGCTGTACTGCAAGTTGGAGTGATATCACCCCTCTCCCCCCAGCAGCCTAACAACAGAACAATGGGAAGGTAACCAGATAGCAGCTCCCTAACACAAGATAACAGCTGCCTGGTAGATCTAAGAACAGCACTCAATAGTAAAATCCAGGTCCCACTGAGACACAATCAGTTACATTGAGTAGGAGAAACAACAGCCTGTCAGAAAGCAGTTCCATCCTAAAGTGCTGGCTCTTTCTGAAAGCACATGACCAGGCAAAATGACCTGAGATGCACCTACACACCAATATTACAACTAAATACACTTGTTGGTTCAGGAATGAAATTTCATATTGTAGAGTGAATTATTTGCAGTGTAAACAGTGTCATTTAGAAATAAAAATAACACCATAAAAATCATGACAAAATCTCTTTAACAACAGAGAGAACCCAAGCAGCCCTATATACAACCAACTAGACCCATCACTTGTTGGGATATTGTCACTGAGTTCAGGTTCTTGACTTACATTAAGAGAGTTAAGTTGGACATACATGGTAAGATTGGGCCACCAAATACCTGGGCCTGATCAGAGTGTTTGCCCCTGGGCCAACATCTGGAGCATGCTGACTTTTCAGACTTTCTTTATTTATTATATATATGTGGTCCTTATCTCATGGGATTTTCTAATCTGCCCAGTGGATATTTGGCTGATGTTTCATCAGATATCACAAGCTTTTGGTGAGGCTCCATCATCATCATCATCATTTATTTATATAGCGCGGACAAGATACACAGTGCTTTACCTTAGTTATAACCAACAGGGAATAAATGGAGGATAACAAACAAGGGTTACAGAGGACCCTGCAAATTAGAGTTTACAAAGTAAAGGTTAGGGTACAATTGAGACATTAGAATTTTAGAAACAATTTTGAGATTTTTGATGCAGCAATGATTGATTAATTAAAGTATAAGTAAACCTTAAAAATAAGTGAATGTAAAATTGATGAGGGGGCTATTCGAAGAACATTTGCAATGTACATTCATTATTATTTATTTTAAATTCCAAGCTATTAAAAGATTTATGTACTGTTAATATGAATGCATTTTGTTACAACAGCGCCACCTGCTGGTCAGTTTCCCACCAGTCTGACCACCAAGTAGTCAAGGAAGTTGTCAGGAGAAAGAAAGAGGCTTCTCTGATGTTCTTCTACTTAGGAAAGATGTGAGAAATGTTTCTAATTTTATTCCTAAGCAGAAGAACATCAGAGCAGCCTCTTTCTTTCTCCTGACAACTTCCTTGACTACTTGCTGGTCAGACTGGTGGGAAACTGACCAGCAGGTGGCGCTGTTGTAACAAAATTCATTCATATTAACAGCACATATATCCCTTAATAGCTTGGAATGAAAAGAAAATAAATAATGAATGAAAACTACAAAAGTGCTTAGAATAGCCCCCTCATCAATTTTAAATGCACTTATTTTAAAGGTTTACTTATCCTTTAAGGTACATTGAATGAGCTTCTTTGAACAGGTGGGTCTTTGAGATGATAAGAGACTGAATCAGTGTTTTAGTTGATTCTGAACTGAGAGATGGTCGTATTCGGGCAATGTTGTGCAGTTGAATACGACAAGATCTTCCAGGTCACAGCTTTTGTACAGGACTGCACTATGCACCACACCAGAAAAGATTTCTTGAACTCTAACTCTTGAGAAGAAACATCCATGCTGCAGTAGGTTCAACCTTTCCTTACTAACCCGGATGCCTGGAACTGATTTGTTGGTCACACTCCCCCTAGGGATATCATTTAAACTCGGTATTTCATAGTCTTTTGGTTCTGTCTATAATACAATAGTGCACAAAGAGCTCCCTTATGCCAGATATCCAGCCATACATTTAATATGTAGTCACACTGTATAGTCACACTGTATATACCATCTCTTTTACTTTCTGTTGAGATGTAGAGTTATACCATTTTTTTCTTCCAGCTGTCACATTGCTGTTTAATCAAACAATGGTTTCTGTATAGCAGGATCTCTCCGACCTGTTCATGCCTTTATCATATTCACCAGGAAAAGCCTCCTCAAACATTGAAGGGCTGATTTAGTCCACAGTTTAATGACCAATTTTAGTGCTATCACTGCACTTTTTCTTCTTAAATTGTTATACTAAATGATTAGAATTTGGATGTCATGTTGTGTTAGAAATGACTTAAACTAGAAATTTTTACAACTGCAATTATCAGTTGAACATGAAACTGTCACGTTGGAAACAAAGATCTCTGTACATCAGTGCACCCAAGGCAAACACAGATATAAATATAGCTCCGGAGCTGTCATTTACATTTATCTTTTACTCTGCTTTTAGGCAGTTTCAAAAAAGTTACTCCTCCCCTCCCTTTTTTTAAACAAAGCTTGAATTTGGGTCCTGTTTAAGGAAAACATTAGATTAATCTCATGCTTCTGTTGCCTGTAGGTATTAGTATAGGGGCAGCTGTATTTGTCCCTAACCAGATGGGAGAGCCTTATTGTAATTTCACAGCTCACTGTGCATTCGTTTATAGTAAGAGCATAAAACAGTTCAGTTAAAGGGTTCCCTGCCTGGTCATGTGTTCAATTGAAAAGGACTTGCAGTTTCTATAAGTCTAACCCATCAGAACCCTGTACAAGCTGATGTATAGCAATGCAAACAATGACACCCAGCAGAACCTCGTCTCTACTGCTGTTAAATCTGGAGCATAAGGCCCAAGTATCAACAATAAACTCTAAGGAGACCAGAATTCTAGGAGAACACATGAGGAGAAGGTAAAGATGATGCCTAGAATCTTATGTCATAGCTCATTCATTGGTGTGATGCAATAGATAGGCGAACTAATAGGAGTAGCTTTGTGCTCCACCGAGGAGGAGTTCCCCAGATGACACCCACCAGACTGTAGGGACTCCCATGAGTTGGTCTCTAAGTGTAACTGCTTGGAGCACCTTTGAGACACTGGTAGCAGGCACCTGTGATAACTGACGCTCAAACATTTTAAAAAGAATTAAACTACCTATAACCTCGTTTTACTATTTTGCAAAGGTCCAGCTAAGAGATAGAGAGGGTGGCAGTGTGCTCTGCCCAGAGAGCAGTTGTAATAAGGTCAGGGTCGGACTGGGTGGGTGGTATTCTGGGGAAAAAACTGGTGGGCCCCAGCCCTCGTGGATCTTGCTGGCCCAGACCTGGTCCCCACATCCAGCAGCTCCTGCACTTCTACAGGGAGTAAGCAGGACAGAAGATGATTTGCGGATGGGGCAGGGGGCCCCTTTGGGGTGGTGGGGGGCCCTGATGTGGCAGCCCCAGTGGGCCCAAACCCCCACAATTAGGGTTGGACTGGGGGACACCAGGAAAAAACTCGGTGGGCCCCGCCAGCCCAGATCCGCACCCATATTTGCTTATTAATGTCCGACCTTGCCAACAATCTGACATTGAATAAGAAAGGGTTACAGTAGAATAGATCAGTGGTTTACAGTATATGAAAAAAGGTAACTAATAACATTGAGGGGTGACCAATGATGTAGAAGAATTGGCAGCCCATCACTGAGTCAAAGATTTGTCTCTGATATGGAAGTAATAGTAGCTTTCTACTCCAGCAAGGACTGGTTGTAGGGTTGTTGTAGACATAGCCTTGCAAACAGATCCAAAGTGTAGGTTTCAGATATGCCCATAGAGAGGGGTTGAGGCTATCTTCCCAAAAACACCTAACGGATGTTATGATCTTCATGATGCACAACTCTGTTGAGATATTTCATGGCTGGTCTCATCATTCCAGGCCCAGGTTATATTGTACCTGCTTGAGCTTTGCTGATCATTTCTAACCCAGCAGACATTTTCCATAACTCTTTCACCATTTCCTTGAATCTTATGGGTTTCGGGAACATCACGTAGCTGTATGGAAATAGCAACACACCATAGAACGTACGTAAAAGTCAAAAGTTTATTTTATGCCCCCTATTTGACAGCTGAACTCTGATTAACTGTACAAGTCTTCTGGCGGTGGCAAAGCACTTCCGCTGCCCACATTAATAACATTGAACTGTAAATACCAGGAGGGGCCCCGCTAATGAAATATGGTACAGTACATTAAGCATTTACATTTGCCATGATTTGCCCTATTATGTTTCCCTGACCTGATATAAACCAAGTGTCTCATGGCTGAAACATCAATAAAAAGAGTTTTGAAATGATAAAATTGGGGAGCAGTTTTTTTTTTAAATTCAGATTTTATCTTGTCCTGCATTTTTGGTTCATTGTACTAATGAGATTTTAATTTTATAATATATCTGTCTCACTTGTCTAAATCAACTTACACCAGTGCAGTCATAGTGCGACACTGTGTCATATCACATAAAAACCTTTTGGTGTTGATAAAGATATTCAAGTATTTATAATAGTAAAGGTTTAAGGAAATGATCCTAAAGTACTTTTTTTTCTTTCCTTGCCTCTTATACTATTTAAATATGGGAATATACACAGAATGGTACCTGGTAATATGAACTGCCAAATTGCTGGTGTTACCTAAAGCATTTGTAAGGAACCCAAAAAGTAAATGTACCCAACTGCTCATGAAGTCCTGGTTATGTTACGTATGTCTTGTAGGAGGGAGGTTTCCACAACTGGACCAGGGATCTTGTGACTAGTGATGGGCGAATTTATTCGCCAGGCGCGAATTCGCGGCGAATTTGCGCGATTCGCCACCAGCGAATAAATTCGCAAAACGCCCGCGAAAATTCGCAGCAAAAATTCGCCGGCGTCAAAAAAAAAAAATTTCCGAAAAAACGGACGCCGGCGTCGAAAGAACGGGCACCGGCGTCAAAAACGGGCGCCGGCGTCAAATACGAGATGCCGGCGCCGTTTTGCGAATTTTTCGCCGTTTTAGCGAATTTCGCGCAAAATTCGCACATTTTCCGCGAAGTTCGCAAATTTTTCGCGAAGTTCGCAAATTTTTCGCCGTTTTGCGAATTTCGCGCGAAATTCGAGAATTTTTCGCCGAAGCGAAACGGCGCAAATTCGCCCATCACTACTTGTGACTAGTTCATAGGTTATCAGATGGGAGGGAGAACATGGTTCTACCTTTTTGGTCTCCAAGGGTTTATGTTCCTGGTGCATAAAGCCCTGTATCAGGCCTGGGACTTTAAGGAGATCATCAAATCTTACACAAGTTGGGGAACAGGGTCCTCTCGTCAGGTCCAGGCAGTGGATAGCAGTTTCTGTCATAGCACAATCATAGTTGAGAGCAGGGTCGGACTGGGCCAGCGGGACACCGAGATAAAACCCGGTGGGCCATGGTTCTCTTGGGCCCCCGAAGGCCTAGACCCACTCCCTTTCACTGTTGGCTTGAACCTCCTGCTCCTGGAGCGTCATGTTAGGTAAAGGGTATGAGCGCAGTGTCTGGGGGCGGTGCATGCGCGGCAGGTGCAGGGGCCAAGAGGGAGCTTTGCAGTATTGGTGGGGGGCTTGGAGGGGGGCCTCTGAGACAGCAGCCCCGGTGGGCCCTGGGCCCCCCAGTCCAACCCTGGTTGTGAGTATTATCAGGAGAGTATCTAGGGGAAATAGGGATTTTTTTTTGTTGTGAGTTGGACAGGACAGGTTAGCAAGAGCAATACTGGGCTCAGAGTAGTAGGGTGGAGTTACAGTTATCCAAGGTAACACCTACCTAAGTGCAGGTCCACAGATTGAAAGATACTCAGGCTAGTTTTATCCTTGAAAGGCTTCCAGTAGAGGGGACCAGCTGTATGGAGGTATGCCTGAAGTTCTATCTTCTAAGTGTGTGGAGTCATTGAATACTGCCACCTACTCTTAAATGTTCCTTCGTTCATGTTACATAGTTACAAAGTTAAATCGGGTTGAAAAAGTCCATCAATTTCAACCCCTCCAAATGAAACCCAGCATCCATACTTACACCCCTCCATACCTTCACATAAATAAAATATACCCATATCTATACTAAATATGTTGTACCTGGGAAGTACTTTTACTACCTTTCAATAAACCATCTATTTGATTAAGACTCTTAAGTGTTGATGAGAGTTGCAGTTCGGCTTCTGAAATACTAATTTGTGAAAGCCCAGTTGAAAGCAAAGGGCAAAAGGTAATGGGTTTCGTGTAGCCAATGGCTTCTTCATTTATACAGAACTTCTTTGCGTTACAATTAATATAGGTTTTATTTATCCTTCTTAATATATTTTGGCTTTGTACATTGGGTGCTGCCCCAGTGATGTACATATAAATAGATATAAATATATTGGCAGATAACGACTAAAATGAACTACAGGCTGGGGTTGGCTCCCTACTATACTATACAATCTGCCATTACTCAGAGGGACCCACATTAACATGAGCCAAATGTCTGAGCAAGTAATGAGCCGTGAATGCAGTCAGGCAACATTTGTTGGAGTCATAATTAGATTGGAAATAACTGGAAATTGTAGCCAAGATAAAATGCTTACGGGGCAAAATTTTACGAATTATAAATATAATCTAAATCTCTATAGAGAAAAATGTTTTGGTACCGGAGAATATTGAATATTACTGTCTAATATTACCAATCAGATATTATGTTTTAAGCCTCAGACCAGTAAATGCTGCCTGATAGTGATGGACGAATCTGTACCGTTTTTCTTCACCAAAAAATTTGCAAATTTACGGGAAAATTCGCGAAACGGCGAAAAATTAGCGAAACGTATTGAAGTCAACGGCCATCAAAATAAGACTATTCTTATGCGCAACAAATTTTTATGATGCAGCAAATTTTTCGATTGAGAATTTTTGCATGCAGTTTGCAGTGAAACGCCACAAATTCTGGTGAATTTATTCGCCCATCACTGCTGCCTGATGATTGGTTGCTAGGGGATTACTAGACCTAGTACAGACTTTTCCCTTGTTATCTATTTTCCTAGGGTAAGGCAAAGGTTTTTAGTGACTAGGACACTACATCTAGGGTAATCTACCAGCACAGCAAATTGCCTAAAGTGCAATAGGCGCAACTTGCGCAAGATTCAACAGAAGAGGAAGGACTGACACAATGTTTGGATGCAAGTACTTTTAATAAATGCCATTGAGAATCGACCATAAGGGGAGTCAAGGCATACAGCAGACCCCATTGCAGATGGGGCCCCAAGATGAAATAGGGTAAATCACAGGTTGGGAAAGGGGCAGAACTTGTGGTAAATACGTGGGGATTAGGTGGAACATAAGTGCATTTGGGGAGTGGCTGGATGGACAAGAGGTGAGACCATAAATGCAAGCAGATTTTTTTTTGAGAGGGGCATTTTACTTGTTGGTAGGGCCCACCAGCCAGGTTGCCCAGATGACCAGTGATGCAACAACTGCGGCCTCCTGGGGGAGGGCTCTTTTAACTTGGTAGAATGGTGCCCCATGATTACTAATGGTAGCCCTGATGCCATCCAAACGTGTTGCATTTTTGGATGCAGATCCTCATGTTTTTGTACCCACAATGATTCCCATAATTGAGGCGGCACATGGCGTGGAGCCCACCACTGGGGATTTTACATGCACGTCTGAGAAATGGGTACAAGTTGTGACCCATAGGGTTGCCACCTTTGCTGATGGCAAAACCTAAACATGGGGGGGGGGCAAGGCAGATAGCATTGGGGGTGGGGCAGTGTTGTAGGAACAGGCATGATGGCGTCAGAGGTTGGCACAATGATGTTGGTGGAGTTATTACACCGGGCGAGGCTATTGCTATTGCATCACTTAGCAACCGGTTGGATAACTATCCAGTTTTTGCAATGTTTTAAACGAGAAGGAAAGTAAGCTTTATCAGAAAGGTCTATATAAATAAAGTAAACCCTCAAAGTAATGCTGTTCTGAGTCCTCTGTCAAAAGAAACACCACATTTCTTTCCTTCTATTGTGTACTCATGGGCTTCTGTATCAGACTTCCTGTTTTCAGCTTAAACCTCCAGGGCTAGGGCTTGAGCATGCTCAGTTTGCTCCTCTCTCCCTCCTCTCCTCCCTGCTGTAATCTGAGCCCAGAGCTATAAGTGAGCAGGGAGAGACTCAGGCAGGAAGTGATATCCCACCAAGCTAATATGGCAGCTGCTATCCTAAACAGAGATTGCTTCTAGAGCTGTTTACTCAGGTATGTTAAAGCATTCTACAGAATAAATTTAGCATTCTAGCTTGCACTATTGTGGCTAATCTATTGGCAATAAAATGCCTCTGTAGCTTTCCTTCTCCTTTAAAGTGTTGATGTCCAGTTCAAAACCACACAGTAACCCTATCTCTAGCTATAGTCTGCTAGATGAGTTAGCCCAATCCTTTAATTACACGTATGAGAACTCTTATACAGAAATCAATTATCCAGAAAGCTGAAATACAGCAATGCTAATTTAGAAAAAGAAATCAAATTTTTGATTGTTTTGCTTTTTTGTATCTGCAATAATAAGAAGATTGATAGTAATTAAGCCATGGTGAGGTGAGTATTTTAGAATTTAAATGTTTTTCATTTATTGGACCGATTATTGCTCAGGTTTCATAAGGCTAAAACCGAACAGAAAGTTAAGACCCAAACAGGCCTTACAAAAACCGAATTGTTAGGGTCAAAACTGAACAGACGGCAACCCTATGTGACTGCCATTTTCACAGTGAGGATTACGCCCCTTCTGCCGTATGGCATTACAACTAGTGATACTGTTTCGCTTTGCCACGAAATTCACAAATTTCCTGCGTAATTTGCGAAACGGGTGAAAAATTTGCAAAACATGGATTTTGACTCCAGCGACAATTTGCGCACAATTAAGTCAATGGCTGTCCATTTAATTGTTGCTGGTGCCAAAATTGACGTAGGCGCCGGAACTGTCGCCATCGACAAAAAACTTTGATGCTGGCAAATCTTCGATGGTGAATTTTCGCTGCAAATTCGCAAATTTATTCGCCGGTGGCGAAACGTGGAAAAATTTACGCAAATTTGCCCATCACTAGTGATGGGCGAATTTGCGCCGCTTCGCCGAAAAATTCGCGAATTTATCGCGCCTGGCGAATAAATTCGCCCATCACTACCCATCACTTATTACAGCTGCATAAGCATGTGATTCTTTTAGCAAAGTCTGCTATTGACACAAATATATGGGAGTACATGGAGCATGATTGGATGCAAGTGATTAATGGAATCAGTATGCAAATGTATGTTTTCTGTATGGTGAAGCACCATGAAGCATTTTCTGTGAATGCACAGAGCAGCCATGACACTCATCTGCTCTAGTTTCCTCTAAAATATACAGACGCTAACAAAGTGGGGTGCAAGGGCTCCCCATACCAGTGACAGAGATGAGGAGGTCTAAGGTTGAACCCAGATGGGGTCACATGATACTGGTGGTCCCACAGGTAGAACTGCTCTTTAATTCCATATGAAATCTACTTCTGAATAATCAAAAGCTTCTAAATCTGAAGGGCAGAATTACTCGGAGTAACAATAATAATAATTAAGGCCCCCCATGGCAAGTATAAGTCATAGCCAAACCCTTCAGGTGTAAAACACTGTGCTGGGAAACATGAGCCAAGCAAAGTACTAGAATTAGCAGAAAATGCAGGGTTTAGTCAGCTGGATTTGCTCAAGGAAGGAAACTGAATGTTAATTAGATGTCAGCAGTAATTATAGTCATTAGGTTGTTGAAATAGCTGTTGGGAATCGTATGAAAAGTGTCAGGTTAATAGTGTGAAGCAACGAAAAGGAATGGTTCTGTCTGAGGAAAGTATAATGAGGCAGAAGAACGATGCAGAATGAAGGAATCCATCCCAATGTCACCAGGTCCTCTGTCTCCTCCATGATGGGAACCAGTGAAACCCAGAGATAAATAGGCACCACTATCTCTTATCATGGGGCCACCTAAAGGGCAGAACCAGGAGATGAAATTGATTTAAAGGGATCCTAGCAATGTTTCCTTTATAAAATATTTATATTGCATTGAATGTAATTAGGGATGAGCACTTCTCGGGGGAGGGGGTCGCCGTGTTTATAAAATGATGTTTTGAAGGTGACATACCTTTTCTCACTTTGACTTGCTAATGTCCCATGGGGCCTGCCAACCTCAGGTGGAAACCAGCAGTGATCAAAATGCTCCTATTCAGCTGTTTCTTATGGAGAAATGTGGTGCCCGACATGCAAGCAGCGAGGGAAATGTGGACCTCTAGTAGACTAGTACGTTCTGTATGGTGGGGTTACTATGGGAAGCGGTGACACTCAGAAAGGAAAGGTTTCCACCCAATGCCAACAGAAGTCAAAATGCCCATTGTCACATTATCAAAGGCTTCTTCTAAAAACACAATTACATTTTCTTAAAAGAGCATTGTAATATAAAGGTATGGAAACTGTTATCCAGAATGCTTGGGATATGGGTTTTCCTGGATAATGGATCTCCATAATTTGGATCTTCACATCTTAAATCCACTAGAATATCATGTAAACATTAGATAAACCCAAAAACAGTAGCTTCTACTTGATGCCAACTAAGATATAATTAATCCTTATTGGAGGCAAAACCAGCCTATTGGGTTTATTTAATGTTTATATGATTTTCTAGTAGACTTAAGGTATGAAGATTAAAAGATGATAAATTACAGAACGATCTGTTATCTGGAAAACCCCAGGTCCCGAGCATTCAGGATAACAGATCCCATACTTGTAGTAGTGATGAGCCAAATTTTCAGCCAAGTTTTGCTTTGAAAAAATTAAACCCCATAGACTCCAATGGGAGAAAATGTTGTGCATCAAAAAAAAGGAAAACTTGATTTAAATTTGGGTCGGGACTATTTGATCAAATTTTAGACGTTCACATTTTTTCATAGATAACCTATCATTTGAATTGTGAATAAAATCAAATTTATTTGAGTTTAAAAATCACATAATTCTAAATTAAACCATTTATATAATACGCAAAAGCCATGTTCAGCCTGTAAGTGATATCCTTATATACAGCTCTTAGTGATGTCATCGGTTATAAATGGAGTTTAGTGATGTTATTCCTGTCACATGACTTTCCTTTCTCTTTCCCAACATTAAACCATGAAACCTCCAGGTATATCAGTTATTAAGGTTAAGGTTAAGACTTTGTGCTGCCCATGTGGCTTGGCCCATATCTAAATGACTAATTATAACCCTATAGCCTTGGGCAACTTTACCATTAGATACATATCGAGACATCCCAGCCTATGGCCATTTTTGCACCAGGGTTTTAATAATAGATCTAATAAAATATTGACATGGACCATTGTCATTTACTCATGCCTTAGGCTTAGGAGTTATTATTCAGCAGCTCTCCAGTTTGCAATTTCAGCAATGTGGTTGCTATGGTCCAAATGCCCCTAGCAACCATTCATTGATTTGAATAAGAGACTGGAATATGAATAGGAGAGGCCTGAATAGCAATAACAATATATTTGTAGCCTTACAAAGCATTTGTTTTTTAGATGGGTGTCCCCAGAAGGGGGCAAGAATGGGCAGTTGCCCCACCCTGACTTCTCCAGCTGGTTCCAAGAATTTGTTTGTAAATTTAATTCCCAGCAACACAAATGTTTTTTTATACTACCTACCCCGGGGCAAGCCTAAATCTTATACATTGTCAGGAATTGGTTCATCTTCAGTTGGATGTACCCTAAGTGATATTAGCTTACTTGCACCCCCTGGAAATTTTTCGGCGGACACCCATGGGGGTCAGTCACCCCAGTTGGAAAGAGTCAAAAGAAGAAGGAAAATAATAAAAAATAAATAAATAATAAAAGAGCGATTGAAAAGCTGCTTAGAACCCGCCATTCTATAACATACTAAAATTCAACGTATAAGGTGAACTGCCCCTTCATGAGACGCGGCTTGTTGGAGGCAGTTGAAACTATTATTTTCAGAAGCGTTTTAAGCTTAAAGAAATGAATTTCCATGATACTGATCAGTCCCATTGGGTCTAATCCTGGAAATAAAAAAGCCTTTTTTACAAATCCATCGATCAGATTGGAGTCCAATAAAATCAGAGATCCGAGATCCTTTAAGAACTCAACACCAATATATAGTGAATAAAGTACCCCCTCTTGTAAAATATAAGGATATTATAAGTTACCGAGGAGTTTCATGACCATATAAAAACACGAGGCCGAAGGCCGAGTGTTTTTATACAGGTCATGGAACTCCGAGGTAACTTATAATATCCTCATATTTTACAACTGGGGGTACTTTATTAATTATAATACACAAATTTTAGTGAGTCATGTGACAGAAATTACATCACTACTCACCGTTTATAACTGATGACATCACTACTCACCGTTTATAAGGATATATTTTACAAGATATTCATGGCTTTTGTGTATTATAAATATTTAAAACCTTTTAAGTGAGAGGCATTTGCTGCCAGGGGTGATTATAGGACTGATGTTTTTGAGCAGTTTTTTTTTTTCATTTTAAAAACCATACAAAATTTAAAAAACGAAGACCAATTGAAAAGTTGCTTAGAACTGGCCATTCTATAACATTTTAAATAGCCAAAAAGTGAGCCTAAATGTCTTTGCATGGAAGTCTAACAATACTTCACTTACTTTATTTTATATATCGTGAAGTTCAGTCCATCCTAACATACCCCACCCCCACAAAGCCTGATGGTTAGTGATGGGCAGCTTCATTTTTTGTCACCGGTGAATATTTCGCAAATTTATTTGCTGGCAACAAAACTCGGAGATTCGCTGCAGAATTCATGTCTGCCGAATTTATTCGCCCGTCACTACTGATGATCCATTTCTGCAGTAGCTGAAAATGAAGCTGATTTTGTGCGGAAGAAATGTACCTTGGGCATGTCAGAGGTTTGCGCTTGATTCTAATCCCATCAGGCGCTTGTTGTTTCAAGGCGTAGGGTTGGCAGAAAATCTAGGTACAATCCTTTCATTGTCTAGACTTTGTGTTTGTGATGAATAAATTCGTCTTGATCTTCCCCAGCTCGATGCTTTGCTACAACAGGTTTGACGTGTAGCCTGGTGGTATTTCTTTACCTCGCTTCCCTTGCTAAAAGCTCAGATAGTGGAAAATTCTATTTTATATTAAAGGGCACCCAAACAATTAAACAAATTGCAATATGGAAGGAATGTCATTTACAAACAGGACCGGATCTGTGGCGATGCCATAAAGGTCATCGCATAGGGCAGCAAATATTTTAGGGGCAGAATGCAGCCCAGTTGGATATTAAGGTATTTGTCCCCAGTGCTCTGGCTCCCCGCAGGGGGGGGTGCTGAAGGGGGGGCAGAAGGGCAGGGACTAGGACCGAGCGGCCTCAGGGCACCACTGAGGGAAATCCAGCCCTGTTTACGAATAACCACAACTAAAGACTCTGGGATCTACAGGGTGCACTGCATAAGGATGAGAGGCTCAACAGTATATTCCCAGACCCACTACTTCTAGCATATAGACTACGGATGCACCAAATCTACTATTTTGGATTCAGCAGAACCCCCGAATCCTTCGCGAAAGATTCGGCCGAATACCGAACTGAATCCTAATTTGCATATCCAAATTAGGGGTGGGAAGGTGAAAAACATTTTTTACTTCCTTGTTTTGTGACAAAAAGTCAAGCACTTTCCCTCCCTGCTCCTAATTTGCATATGCAAATTAGGATTTGGATTCCGTTCGGCCGGGCAGAATTCTGGCCGAATCCTGAACCGAATCCTGGATTCGGTACATCCCTAATTTAAACAGTCCCCACACCTAAAGAAACTAATAACAAGAAGCGCCCCATCACAACCCACCAAAAATGGAATATACCCCTGTGACAAAAACAGTGCAAAACTTGCCCACACATCCTGATCTCAGAATGAATACAGATTCTGGACACATTAGAGCAGGGGTCCCCAATCTTTTTTTTACCCGTGAGCCACATGCAAATGTAAAAAGAGTTGGGGAACAACACAAGCATGAGAAAAGTCCCTGGGGTGGCAAATAGGGGCTGTGATTGGCTATTGGTAGCCCTATATGGACTGGCAGCCTACAGGAGACTCTGTTTGTGCAACCAAAACTTGTCTCCAAGCCTGGAATTGAACAATAAGCTTTGAAAGCAACATCCAAGGAGTTGGAGAGCGACATGTTGCTCATGAGCCACTTGTTGGGAATCACTGCAGTAGAAGAATACAACATCCATGGCCAGTACAACTGCTCTTCTTCCAACGTGGTGTACTCAATACAATGCACCAGATGCCCAACAGGAGAACTGTTTAGGAGAATCTGGTCAAAGTCTGGTCATACCCACCACCGCTTCACCATAATCAATAAAATACTGGACACACCAGTAGGAATCCATGTCAACAGCCCTTTACCACTCCATAAATGATTTAAGAATCTTGGTTTTTCAGGGGAATTTTGAAACAGAAAATGAAGGAAAGCACGAGAATACGAATGAATGGAAACGTTCAACTCTCTGGAGAAGGGACTGAACCTGGGCCTTTATGGTTGATTATGTGAATTAAGAACTTCCTGCACCAAGTCAAAAACACAGACAGTTGTTGGGACACTGGACTAACTGCTCATATGGAATTGCTTTTATTTCACACTCCATTAATGTAGCCCTAATTTATTTGCAGCCACTTTGAGCCACGTTATCTTGTACCTTATCTAGTTGTTCCTTCCATGTCCCCTTATATATGACTTTGCTAACACCTCACACAAAAAGGTCATTAGATCTATGAGCTGAATGTTCTAAGGATTCACGAATCCAGGAGTCGGTTCAGTATTGGGCCAGGATTCAGCCTTTTTCAGCAAGATTCGGATTTGGCTGAATCTTCATGCCTGGTCTAACCGAATCCGAATCCTTAAAATCGTGTGACTTTTTGCCTACAAAGCTAGGAAGTAAAAAATTTTTTCCCTCAATGCCCTCATTTACAGATGCAAATTAGGGTTCACATTTGGTTCGGTATTTGGCCAAACAGGGCCGGATTTGTGTCTAGGGCGCCCTCGCAGTCCTAGCACCTATCATCCGAGGCCTCGTGGTCCTAGCGCCCACGGTTCGTGCACACCCCCCCCACGCGTTCCTAATGCGGCTGGACGGCATGCAGCCCCTAAAATTTTTGCCACCCTAGGCCCAGGCCTTTGTGGCCTCGCTACAAATCCGGGCCTGCAGCTGAATCTTTCACAAAGGATTTGGGGGGTCGGCCGAATCCAAAATAGTGGATTTGGCACATTCCTGTTATATTCAGCCTGCAAAAGGAACTAAAATGTTCTGAAAGCTTGCTATGATTATCTTAGTTAGCCAATAATACCAATACATTTAACTTGATGGAAAGTTGCTTAGAATCACGTTTACTTATTTTCCCAAAATGTCATTTTTTTCATTATTTAGGTGAAGTTCCCCTTTAACATAGTCAATATTACTACTAATCCTGCATTGGAAAAAATACATCTGGACGTCTTTATATAGAAACACAGAAACACGTTTGCACTCGTGCATTCATCCATAGCAAGTAATACGGCATTTGATTTCATTATTCCTACTCTATAGCTGGAGGCCCTGGGGCAATATATGTAACTCTCCATGGGGTGGACACTAGAAAATCTAGAACCTCAACAATGGTAAAGGGCCACATACACTTATAATCACCTATGGACACATATAGATAGGGCTTGCATTTAACATGTGCCATCATTAGTAGTGGGAGTTGTTAACAGTGGAACATAATGGAGCATTTGGAGTAATCTGGGGAGACTGTATTGTGTGCTGAGAAATACATGGGATTGTGCAAGTTTAATGTCTTCACAAGTTCCTCACATGTGAGCTCTGTATAACCAAATTCCTCCCTCCCCCAGTTTCTCAGACCTGTGGATAAGGAAGAGTTCATTAGTCCTTTAAATGCGAGCTCTTGTCTCCCTAACCTTCCCTACCTACCCCTTGCTTGACTTCACACAATGGAGAAACTGGAGCTATCTATGTGCTGAGAAATACTTCTTCTTCCAAACTAAAGTAAAAAATACACAAGTCCCTTATGTGTGAGCTCTGTACAACCAAGTCCCTCCCTTCCCCCAGTTTCAGCCAGTGTCTCAAGCCTGCGGATAAGGAAGAGTTCATTAGTCTCTTACATGTGAGCTCTTGCCTTCTCTACCTACCGCTTGTTTGACCTAACACAGTGAAGAAATCTGGTGAGACTATTGTGTGTTGAGAAATACTTGGGTTTGTGCAAGTTGAATATCTTTCTCTTCCAGAGTAAAAATACCTTATGTGTGAGCTCTGTATAACCGAGTCCTTCCCTTCCCCCATTGTAGCCAGTGTCTCAGGCCTATGGATAAGGAAGAGCAGGGGTGCTTCGCCAATGTGGCAAGTTGAGGCTGTCGCCTCAGGCAGCAGCGCCCCACTAGGTACCAGGGGCAGCAAAAATGCTGCTCCTGGTACTTTAAGAGCGAATTTCCGGAGGAGGGGGGGCAGCAGCAACTGCTGCTGCCTCAGGCGGTGGAGGGGCCAGGATCGCCCCTGAGGAAGAGTTCATTAGTCTCTTACATGTGAGTTCTATGTAACTGAGTCCCTTCATAGCCTCCTCTACCTACCCCTATTTTGATTTAACACAGTGGAGCAATTGGAGCAATCTGTGTGCTGAGAAATACCTGTGTTTGTGCTAGTTGAATTTCTTCCTCTTCCAAAGTAAAAAGATACACAAGTCCCCAATGTGTGAGCTCTGTATAACCAAGTCCCTCCCTTCCCCCGGTTTCAACCAGTGTCTCAGGCCTATGAATAGGCCTGAGACAGGCCTAAGGAGGAGTTCATGATAAATTAGATTTCATCCTATTAATCACTTTGAATGCTAATTTTAAAAAAATGTCAAGCATGGGGTAGGCAAAATAGGTATGTGCATAGCTCGCCCACCATTGCACGCACCCCTAATTCCAGTCCTTAAAGGGATACTGTCATGGGAAAAAAAAAAGAATTTCAAAATGAGTCAGTTAATAGTGCTGCTCCAGCAGAATTCTGCACTGAAATTAATTTCTCAAAAGAGCAAACAGATTTTTTTATATTCAATTTTGAAATCTGACATGGGGCTAGACATTTTGTCAATTTCCCAGCTGCCCCTGGTCATGTGACTTGTGCTCTGATAAACTTCAATCACTCTTTACTGCTGTACTGCAAGTTGGAGTGATATCACCCCCTCCCTTTCCCCCCCCCAGCTGCCAAACAAAAGAACAATGGGAAGGTAACCAGATAACAGCTCCCTAACACAAGATAACAGCTGCCTGGTAGATCTAAGAACAACACTCAATAGTAAAAACCCATGTCTCACTGAGACACATTCAGTTACATTGAGAAGGAAAAACAGCAGCCTGCCAGAAAGCATTTCTCTCCTAAAGTGCAGGAACAAGTCACATGACCAGGGGCAGCTGGGAAATTGACAAAATGTCTAGCCCCATGTCAGATTTCAAAATTGAATATAAAAAAATCTGTTTGCTCTTTTGAGAAATGGATTTCAGTGCAGAATTCTGCTGGAGCAGCACTATTAACTGATTCATTTTGAAAAAAAATTTTTTACCGATGACAGGATCCCTTTAAAGCAACACATGCAGACAAGAAAGCTGAACTGAAATTTGCTGTAATGACAAATATTTGTTACTGTGGATATTCAGAGCGATCACGCAGAGAAATGCAACGTCCCATAATCAAGATGCAAAATCAATGCTTTGAATTGATCCCTTTTTAAACTCAGGTGTTTATTTCCTTTAATAACGACTTTTTTGGAAAGACGCGAAAGATCCTCCATAATGACCAACTGTGCTAGTTTTATATTGAAAAAGTAAAAATAAATACAATATATATATATATATATTGTGACAGGGTGTTTGGGAAACACCACTGTCTTAGAGCAAAAGGCACATAAAAGAGTGCATTTAAACTGCATTGTATGTGCTGCAAAGGAATATTTGGCTCAGGTAGGGTTAATATTCCCTCTCAGCCAGGTAATTAAGTGGCAGCTGAGAGAGGAGCTACCTGGCAATGTAAAAGAGCTGTGTGAGCACAGTTTAGAGGTCTCCAGGGAAGTGAGGTGCTGTGAGAGACAGAGCTGGGCAGAAGGGTCTTTCCTGCCAGCAAGAGAGTTCCAGAGGTTGGAGCCTAAATCCCTTGTGGGGGAAAGAAAGAGAAAAGAACTGGCAGAGTCTGAATCCCAGGAGGGGAAGCCAGCAGGGCTGAGTGTGAAGCCCAAATACTTCAAGGTGCAAGAGGGTGAGAGTTTCCCTTGATGGTGAGCGACCAGAGGGGGGGAAACCCTGAATGTTTTGCAGTGTATTTACTGAACTGTACCCTGCATGTTCTACAGTGAAGTTGAACTGTAACCTGAACATTTTTCTGTTGCCTTTTCGTTGGAATGTCCAGTGCTTAATAAACCTGTTTTTTGTCTGAAGCCTTGGTGTCCCTGTCTCTAAGCTCAAAAATCCTACGCTACCTGCCTACCAAACGCTAATTCCCCCTTAAAAGTGCATGTGCAGGCCACTGGCATGTCACAATTGGTGCTCGGATGCGGGCAGAGCTTTAAAGAGACATATACCTGTTTAAAAGCCTGGTAAGCATTACCCTTAAGAGACTGTACTAATATGGCAACTGGTGCTGTAAATCCCCATGTTACAGCTGTTCAGCAGGAGGCTGTGAGTGCTGTTGGAAAGCAACAGGAACCACAAGATGGCGACTGGTGGAGGCAGTTCCACTGTGACTGGGAAAGAATCAGTGTGCCAAGTCTGGGAAAGAGATATGCCTCACAAGTGAAGGGTGAGCATTTCTGTGAGTTGCAAGCAGCAGTGGCAGCTCCTGTAAAGTCTGTAGGAAAACAGACAAAATTTTTCTGTCTACCACAAAGAAAGTTCTACCAACAGGCTTCCTTAAAGGTGCAGCGGCCTGTGGAGTTGCAACAGACTGCCAAGGAAGTGAGAGCAACTTTGCTTGTACGAAAGGAGACCCCTACATCTGGATCCAAGGCAGGAAACTGGTTCCAAAGAGGTGGTACCCCAAAGTTGGAGCTCCAGCAGAATACCAAGGAGAGAGGCTATGCTGATTTCCAAGTCCGGTCTGGCATAATTGGCCAGAGGTCATCCCCAGCGGTTCCACACCAGATGCCCTACAGGAATGGTGAGACTGTTCTTAAAGGGGTGGTTGAAAGGGAACGGCAGGCTGGGTGGATAAAAGACTGGGACTGTGGGAGGAAAGGCGAGGTCCTGGGACCTAAAGAGTTAAGTGCGCAATCAGAATGCACTGTGCCTGTTAAAGGTATTGCTGAAAAGTCAGTAGAGGTGAAAGTGAATGGGATTTCACTGTGGGTCACACTGGACATTAACTCAACTAAGTCAGTAGTGTTGCATGAACTGTTAATGTTTATTCTACTACCGCACGAGGTCCCTGAGATGCAAGAGAACTCAAACCCCACTTTATGTCTAAATTTTGAAACCACCAAAGGGACTGTTATCCACTCACTTTTGGTTGCAAGTGACGGTGAAGTGGAAATTGTTCTGGGTACAGACTTTCCCCTATTCTGGGAGTTGTGGGGAAACAACAACCCAATGGATGTGGAACAATCAAACCAGGTGGTGAATAATGTTGGTGTTATGTGTAATTTTGCTGTCCAATGTCCAGATGGGAATCCTATGTGTGTGACTGTGGGGTGTGAGGTAACACCCATAGTAAAAAGTATAAGGGGGACCCCCAATGTAAATGTGTCCCTAGAGAAGGTGAATAAGGTAATTCACAGTGGGGAACACCAAAAAGCAGAGCAGGTGTGTCTGCAACAAAGTAGCTCAAGTGAGAGAGAAAATGTCTTGAGTAAAATGTGCCTTAATGTTTTGCTACCTGAAGGGTTAAAGCAAAGGGAGAAAAACTCTTTAAGGCATGTCTGTGATTCCAAGTGTGAATGTCTTAAAGGTGAGGCAAAACCTAAGCCCTGCACTTTGTGTGACTTGTCTGTGAATGTGTACAAATCTGCAACTGTGTACAAAACAGAGCCTGTAAAGTGCAGTAGTTGTTCTGGCCCAGGTCATATGGCTGATAATTGCCCAATTGAAAGGTCTACTGCGGCAATAACCGAGCTGATCAAAGTCTATGACCAGTTGTGTCTGCAACTGAACTCAGGTGGAGAGTCCCAGTCTACTAAGAGCAAACCCTTAGAGAGACAGGGATATGTCCGGCTCACTGAGTGTGTAGTGAGTGAGAACAGACCTGAGTGTGCTGATATGGAGAATGGTAACATGGCTGTCAATGGGGATAAGCCACATGGAGTGACTGTGGTTGAAAGCGAAGTCATGACTCCTGTGTTACATTCCTTGGAAGGTGTCTTGCAGTCAGAATATGTCTGTCTGACAGAGGATGCATTGGGTCCCAATACAAGTGATGCCAAATGTGAGTTGCTTGCTAACCCTAAGTGTGTGACCGAGTGTGTGTCTGGTTGTATAACACAAGTCTGTGAGCAAGATGCAACCAGAAAGCAAACTAAAACTGTTGGCCATGGGTTTGAAGTGAAAGGCCTCGGTGTGTTTAAAATCCCATCATTGCCAGTGGTGGAAGGACACCCTATATCCCAGGCAGTGGGTAAAAATGAAATGCAAAGCATGCATGATGGTAACAGAGATGCCAAAGTGTGTGTGTCTTCCCTAGTAAATAAAATTCAGGAGTTGGAAGTGTGTGTGGCTGCTTCCATAGAGACACATGTGTCAGATTCATGTAGTAGCAATAATAAGTTGGCCTTAAAGTGTCCATCCGAATGTGACTCCCATGGTTCAGGCATGATACCCAGGGAGAGTGAAATAAGGCAAAAGTGCAAGCAGAACTGTGGGAATGAGACACCTAAAAGTGGGAATGAGACACCTAAAAGTGTGTTAAGTGAGAGACCTGAAATCTTTGACTGCCAAGCTGTGTGTGTGAACATAGCCAGTGCAAATGATGGTGTAGAAACCAGTACCATGAGTGTTAATGGTGATAAGCCAGACAGAGTGTCTGAGGCGGTGAGTGATGAAAATGTACAACTGCCTCCTGAATCTGTGTGTGTGCAGGTGCCAACCACACAACTGTTCTCCAGTGAGCCCATCTGTGTGAGAGTTGAAACACAGTGTTCTAGAGAGGAAAATGTAAGTGAAGGCATATTTAAAGAGGAAGTTAAAAGTCCTTTAGCAAAATGTGTGCCTGTCCCCACAGAAGTGAAAGTGACTGATTCAGCACCAGCTGAGTCTATTAAAGAGGCATGTGAGTTAAGACCTGATACAGAAGAGGTCAAGTGTGGGTTGCCTGTTAACACAGAATGTGTGTTTGATTGTGTATCAGAGTTTGTGACACAAATCTCTGGTAAAAAGCACCCTACAACCCATGAATGCAAAATGCAAAGTGTTCATGGTGTGGACAAAGACACTGAAGCATGTGTGTCTGATCTTGCCCTATTGGATCAGAAGCAGGAGACTGAATGGTGTGTGACTTCTTCCATAGGAACACATGTGTTAAATGTCTTGCAGGTTAAAGAAAGGCCAAGATCCCTTTTAAAGGGATGCGCTATGGACAAACGGGTCCCTAGCCCTTTAGTAAAAGACAAAGTGAGTGAAACCTTGCATTTCAAAGGCAGAATGAGCCCTTTAAAGATAAAAGGTGCAAGTTTACAAGAGAGCATGTGTCTGTATACTCTGATTGACATGTATGTGTTGGATCTTTCACATGCTAAAGAAAGGTCAAAATCATGTTTAAAGGGTTATGTAACTAAGAAGCGGCAATCTAGCCCTTCAACCAAAGAAAGACTGGAGGTAGAAATCCCTTTAAGAGAGTTTCTTTTGGGATGGCAATGTGTTCCGCCCCTGGGTCGAAACAGAGGGGGAGGATATGTGACAGGGTGTTTGGGAAACACCACTGTCTTAGAGCAAAAGACACATAAAAGAGTGCATTTAAACTGCATTGTATGTGCTGCAAAGGAATATTTGGCTCAGGTAGGGTTAATATTCCCTCTCAGCCAGGTAATTAAGTGGCAGCTGAGAGAGGAGCTACCTGGCAATGTAAAAGAGCTGTGTGAGCACAGTTTAGAGGTCTCCAGGGAAGTGAGGTGCTGTGAGAGACAGAGCTGGGCAGAAGGGTCTTTCCTGCCAGCAAGAGAGTTCCAGAGGTTGGAGCCTAAATCCCTTGTGGGGGAAAGAAAGAGAAAAGAACTGGCAGAGTCTGAATCCCAGGAGGGGAAGCCAGCAGGGCTGAGTGTGAAGCCCAAATACTTCAAGGTGCATGAGGGTGAGAGTTTCCCTTGATGGTGAGCGACCAGAGGGGGGGAAAACCCTGAATGTTTTGCAGTGTATTTACTGAACTGTACCCTGCATGTTCTACAGTGAAGTTGAACTGTAACCTGAACATTTTTCTGTTGCCTTTTCGTTGGAATGTCCAGTGCTTAATAAACCTGTTTTTTGTCTGAAGCCTTGGTGTCCCTGTCTCTAAGCTCAAAAATCCTACGCTACCTGCCTACCAAACGCTAATTCCCCCTTAAAAGTGCATGTGCAGGCCACTGGCATGTCACTATATATATATATATATATATATATATATATATATATATATATATATATATATATATATATATATATATATATATATATATATATATATATATATATATATATATATATATATATAAATATATTTACACACATATCAATCCTTTTCCTACTGTCAAATCCTGACACCGGGGCTAATGCCTAGGGATTGATTGACAGTCATTATTAGGAAACCAATAAAGTGTGGGACAAATAATGATTTTCACGTGGGAGACAGGATAATGATAGGGCTATTCAGTGGGCCAGTTATCTGCAAAGGTTTAAATACAGTTGACAGTAATTAGACTTTTCAGTACTTTCTAATGATTTTGGGTGCAATGGAAACATATCTCGTTATTAATTTTTAATTGGATGTTTTACTATTGGAATTGTATCCACAGGGAAAGACCCGGAGGAGACGCTTGGGATTGTGCAACTTTATTAGCAAATCACATTTAGAAATAAATCTGGGTTGTTTAGCTTGAGCTTAGTAACCTTACTCACTGTCAGCTGACCTACAGGGAACTGAATGGCATTGGCTTCTATCAAGTTGCCTTCTGTTATTCAACACACAGCACGGCTGAAGAATATGGTTAAAAAGCCTTTTTTTGGAAACACGTGTCTTTTGATGTGAGACAAGGGCACTTGTCCAGCCATGTGTTTTCAAATAAAGGCTTTTTGACCTTTTTCTTCACCGGTGCTGTGTTAAATAACAGAACCTTATAATCCAGTTGTTGAGCGGACGACGTCACGGGCACCACATTGAAACAATTGTGGAGTTGGTGAGGGCTGACTGTACTATATTGTGACCAAGTTGCCTTCTGTTTTATGATTAATTTCTTATGGTACATTCTTCCATGCAGTGGTCTAACTACTGGAAAAGATTGTGCAGCAGCAGCTGTGAGGACCAGTAGTTTTGGAGTCCAGAAGGGGTCACATCTAATTATTATTTCAGTATAATCTCTCCCTACTATACCTGCTATCCCACAGTCACACTCCCTTCCCAGAGACTATTATCCACTGTTACTATAGACACCATCTCTCCCTACTATACCTGCTATCCCACAGTCACACTCCCTTCCCAGAGACTATTATCCACTGTTACTATAGACACCATCTCTCCCTACCTGCTATCCCACAGTCACACTCCCTTCCCAGAGACTATTATCCACTGTTACTATAGGCACCATCTCTCCCTACTATACCTGCTATCCCACAGTCACACTCCCTTCCCAGAGACTATTATCCACTGTTACTATAGACACCATCTCTCCCTACTATACCTGTTATCCCACAGTCACACTCCCTTCCCAGAGACTATTATCCACTGTTACTATAGGCACCATCTCTCCCTACTATACCTGCTATCCCACAGTCACACTCCCTTCCCAGAGACTATTATCCCACTGTTACTATAGGCACCATCTCTCCCTACTATACCTGCTATCCCACAGTCACACTCCCTTCCCAAAGACTATTATCCACTGTTACTATAGCACCATCTCTCCCTACTATACCTGCTATCCCACAGTCACACTCCCTTCCCAGAGACTATTATCCACTGTTACTATAGACACCATCTCTCCCTACTATACCTGCTATCCCACAGTCACACTCCCTTCCCAGAGACTATTATCCACTGTTACTATAGGCACCATCTCTCCCTACTATACCTGCTATCCCACAGTCACATTCCCTTCCCAGAGACTATTATCCCACTGTTACTATAGGCACCATCTCTCCCTACAATACCTGCTATCCCACAGTCACACTCCCTTCCCAGAGACTATTATCCCACTGTTACTATAGGCACCATCTCTCCCTACTATACCTGCTATCCCACAGTCACACTCCCTTCCCAGAGACTATTATCCACTGTTACTATAGACACCATCTCTCCCTACTATACCTGCTATCCCACAGTCACACTCCCTTCCCAGAGACTATTATCCACTGTTACTATAGCACCATCTCTCCCTACTATACCTGCTATCCCACAGTCACACTCCCTTCCCAGAGACTATTATCCACTGTTACTATAGGCACCATCTCTCCCTACTATACCTGCTATCCTACAGTCACACTCCCTTCCCAGAGACTATTATCCACTGTTACTATAGGCACCATCTCTCCCTACTATACCTGCTATCCCACAGTCACACTCCCTTCCCAGGGACTATTATCCACTGTTACTATAGGCACCATCTCTCCCTACTATACCTGCTATCCCACAGTCACACTCCCTTCCCAGAGACTATTATCCACTGTTACTATAGACACCATCTCTCCCTACTATACCTGCTATCCCACAGTCACACTCCCTTCCCAGAGACTATTATCCACTGTTACTATAGCACCATCTCTCCCTACTATACCTGCTATCCCACAGTCACACTCCCTTCCCAGAGACTATTATCCACTGTTACTATAGGCACCATCTCTCCCTACTATACCTGCTATCCTACAGTCACACTCCCTTCCCAGAGACTATTATCCACTGTTACTATAGGCACCATCTCTCCCTACTATACCTGCTATCCCACAGTCACACTCCCTTCCCAGGGACTATTATCCACTGTTACTATAGGCACCATCTCTCCCTACTATACCTGCTATCCCACAGTCACACTCCCTTCCCAGAGACTATTATCCACTGTTACTATAGGCACCATCTCTCCCTACTATACCTGCTATCCCACAGTCACACTCCCTTCCCAGAGACTATTATCCACTGTTACTATAGGTAGCATCTCTCCCTACTATACCTGCTATCCCACAGTCACACTCCCTTCCCAGAGACTATTATCCACTGTTACTATAGGCACCATCTCTCCCTACTATACCTGCTATCCCACAGTCACACTCCCTTCCCAGAGACTATTATCCACTGTTACTATAGG
This sequence comes from Xenopus laevis, assembly GCF_017654675.1. NCBI lineage: Eukaryota > Metazoa > Chordata > Amphibia > Anura > Pipidae > Xenopus > Xenopus laevis. The sequence continues at coordinate 124,679,728 of NC_054378.1, read as the reverse complement.
CACCATCTCTCCCTACTATACCTGCTATCCCACAGTCACACTCCCTTCCCAGAGACTATAATCCACTGTTACCATAGGCACCATCTCTCCCTACTATACCTGCTATCCCACAGTCACACTCCCCTCCCAGAGACTATTATCCACTGTTACTATAGACACCATCTCTCCCTACTATACCTGCTATCCCACAGTCACACTCCCTTCCCAGAGACTAATTTCCTAGTCACCCATGGCCAGCATTCACCAATGGGTTAACTGCCCTTCGGGCCAATGGACAGGACTTCCTCCAAAGTTAAAAGTCAACTCCTCCCCCCACTCACCTGTCTTTTTTTGTCCTGTCCGTGGTCAATGGATAATGGATGCAGGTCGTCGGTAATGCGGCCATTTATCCCAGCACTGGGGTTTTTTCTCTCAGCCTCTCTCTTTTTCCCCTCGTTTGCCTGCTGGAAGCCCAAATGCTCCCCTGTTAAGGGGTTAGCTAAGGGGGGCCGGAACTGGTGCAGGGGTGCCAGGAGGCCAGCCATACCTCCCCATAAGCGGGTTAGGTGGCGGGAGCGCAAGACAATGTGGAACAGGACAGCGTTCGACGCTGCTGTGTGGTGCGGCGGAAGCCAGGCGGACGCGCTCTGATGACGTCACTGGAGGCGCGCAGGCTTCGGATACCAGCCGCATCGCTGAACGAGGAAGCGATGAGTAGGGAGACATGCGCCACGGCTGGAAGCTGAGAGGCGCATAGTCAGACGATCCTTGCGCCCTTACATCCAAATAGGATATTGTGAAGAGTGGGTAAGCTGAAGCCTGGGGCGCCATGTTGGGTAAGGGCTGGGCAATCAAAGCCCTTGGCGCCAAAAGTATCAGGGGAAGGTCAGGGCCAGGCAGTATGCATAGGCATAAATAGAAGGTCCTGTGCTGCAGTTTTAGAGTTTTATGCTTGACAAGGCATCCTCTTTATAAGGGGTGTGTCAGGTAGGATCTTGCCCTTCCTGTTTCTGAGAAGTAAGCTGTGTGGCAAGCAGCTCGCGTATGGATCCTGGAATGCCGGGCAAACCACCTCACCCCAAGGGGAAAAGGTAAAAAAAAAAAAAAAAAAAAAAGGGAGAGAGAGAGAGTGTGATGCTTTAAAGAGGTAAACACTTTTTATTTCTGTTGTCATTTTGCAGCCTTCCTGCCGCTGAAAAAAAGGACAAGCCTCCAGAAAAGTCCAGTCCTATGACACAGAATCAAGAGGAAGCAGGGGTGTCACAAGTTCCAACATCCCAAGCTTTTACGGATTCCTTGGCGGAAGTGATAAAACAAGCAGTTGAACAGGGTTTCCAAGAAGTGTCGAATGTCAAGAAGAGACCGAGACATTCCTATACAAGGCCAACAGAATCTTTTTCGGATGTTTCAGAAGGCGAATTGTCTGACATTTCTGAGTTCCACTCATTTGGAGGTTCAGAGGAGGGGGAGATAGACTCTGAAGAGGAGTCAAGTTTGGATCTGGCTATCATAGAGCCATTGATAAAAGCAGTACGTCAAACATTGACATTTCCTTCAGAACCCTCGAAGCTATCCTCAGCAGACAGATTGTTTCCAGCATTAAAGAAAAGGTCGGCCTGTTTTCCAGTCCATGCTTCTATTAAAGAAATAGTAAAGTCGGAATGGAAGAAGACAGAGAAGAGACCTCAAACATCAGGAAAATTCCTAAAGAAATATCCCTTTGAAGAGGGGGAAGCAAAATTCTGGGATGCCACTCCTAAGGTGGATGCGGCAGTAGTGAGGCTTGCTAAGAGGACCACGTTACCCGTGGATGATGCGGCTGTATTTAAAGAACCGATGGAAAAACGAATGGAGTTCAATCTGAAAAAATCATATTGCGCAGCAGGGGCCGCGTGTAGACCGGCAGTGGCGCTGACATCGGTTTCTAGAGCCCTAAAACTCTGGCTTTCAGACATTGATGAAGCAGTTACGTCCAATGTAAAGAGACAAAGACTGCTGGAGATGGTGGCAGATTGTAAGGCGGCTGTTGAGTTTATCTCAGAAGCTTCAATAGACCTTGTACGCTTCACAGCGAGATCCATGGCACTGTCAGTAGCGGCAAGAAGGGCCTTGTGGCTGAAGCCTTGGGCTGCGGATGCATCTTCCAAGTATAATTTGTGCCAGCTTCCGTTTGAGGGAGAAATGCTCTTTGGAGAGAAGTTGGACGCAATTATAAAGAAAGTGTCTGGAGGGAAAAGCGTCTTTCTGCCTCAGGACAGGAAGAATAAAAGAGGAAGATTTGAGCCTCCTTTCTCGAGAGATAAGGAAAGATTCTTTCGAGGGGCGAGACAATATAGACCGGGGAGAGAGTTCTCCAGACAGACATCATGGAGATCCGGTCGTCAAGTCCCCAGAGGGAATGTTAGAAGAACTAGTGTTTTTCCCACCTCAGCCTCTACCTCACAACGACAATGAGGGTGGATCGGCTCAGACGGCAGTAGGAGGCAGGTTGGCGTTATTTGCTCAAGTCTGGGCCGAAAATATCCAAGATCACTGGGTGTGCAGTACAATACAGGGCGGATTACGCCTAGAATTTGCAAGTCTGCCAAGAAAGCATCATTTTTTAGTTTCTTCTTTTCGAAACTCAGAGGAGAGTTATTCTTTAGTTCAAGAGTACATAGACCAATTGTTCAGGTCGGAAGCGGTCGAGATGGTACCGCAAGACGAAAGAACCGAGGGGTTCTATTCAAGGCTTTTCCTCGTAAAAAAAGCTTCAGGGGCCCTGAGACCAGTGTTGGATATGCGCAGGTTGAACAGATTCCTAATAAAGAGTTCAAAATGGAGTCCCTAGGCTCGATCATTCAAGCCGTCTCAGTAGGGGATTGGATGTCGAATATAGATTTAAAAGATGCATATTTCCATGTACCTATTTGCCCGGAGCACAGAAAATACCTAAGATTCGCAGTCGGCGAAATACATGTCCAGTTCAGGTGTCTCCCCTTTGGCCTGTCGCAATCACCAAGGGTTTTCACAAAGGTTCTGGTTGTGCTGATAGCAGAGTTAAGGAAAGAAGGCATATCAGTTTTTCACTATTTGGACGACATTCTGGTGACGGCAAGATCACAAATGGAAGCCGAAGTTCACACAAGAAGGGTGCTAGACTTCCTTCAGTTTTTCGGATGGGTCGTCAATATAGAGAAGAGCAACTTGTTCCCCACAAGATCTCTGACGTTTCTCGGGGCATTATTTCAGACAACACAAAATCTGGTAAGCCTACCAATGGAGAAACAAGAGAACATGATCCAAGCAGTTATGTTTTTCAGGAGTCAGGAGATCATAACAGTGAAACATTGTCTGAGGATACTGGGCTTGATGTCTTCAACTATACAAATGGTGAAGTGGGCAAGATGGCACTCGAGACCCCTGCAAAACTTCCTATTAAGAAAAGTGAGGAATCCCCAGTTAAATCTACACAAGAGACTGAGAATACCACAAGATGTAAAAGACAGTCTAGATTGGTGGTGCGTCCAAGACAATCTGGGAAAGGGTACGTACCTGGAAGAACCCAAGTGGACGGTCATAACGACCGATGCTTCAGGAACCGGTTGGGGGGCACATATGCAAGATCAGTGCGTTCAAGGCTTATGGAAGAGCAATCAAGATCCGGCAAATATTCTAGAGCTGAGGGCAATAGGCGAAGCACTTTCTTCCTTCACAGAGTTTTTACAAGAGAAGGATGTAAAAATCATGTCCGACAATGTGACAGCAGTAGCATATGTTCAGAAGCAAGGAGGTACCAGAAGTATGGCGTTGCTAAGGGAAGCAGAAAGGATCTTTCAGTTCGCAGAATCACGTTTAAGGAGTCTGACAGCGGTACATCTGCCAGGAGTAGAAAATCGAAAGGCAGATTTTCTGAGTCGAGTGTTTATAGATCCTGGAGAATGGAGCCTACACGGAGACATCTTCCGGGACCTAGTGGAGACATGGGGTCTTCCAGATATAGATGCTATGGCCTCAGATCAAAACAAGAAGTGTCAAGTCTTTTTTTCAAGGTTCCCGTGCAAGGGAGCAGCGGCCCTAGACGGCCTAACTCAAGATTGGTCCATAGGGTTGATCTATGTCTTCCCTCCGATCCCCCTCATTTGGAAGGTTCTGAAGAAAATAGATCAGGAATCATCGGAGGCTATAGTGGTGATTCCCTTCTGGCCGAGGAGACCATGGTTCCCACTACTTCGCAGGTTGGCGTGCTTTCGGCCCAGGAAGATTCCAGAATTTCCAGGATGGTTATCCCAAGGGATGATCCATTGTCAGGAAGGAAATCATCTATCCTTGATGGCCTGGAGGTTGAAAGGGAGAGGCTCAAGACTCATAATCTGAGCAATGAGGTTATTGATTTTCTTCTGAAATCAAGGAAAAATTCAACCTCAGCACAATATTATAAGATCTGGGAGAGATTTGTGCAGTTTTCAGTAGCAGGTGTTAGAGATCCTTCCGAGGTGTCGGCCTCTCTGCTGGTAGATTTCCTTTTTGCGGGGTATCAAAAAGGCCTTCACATAAACACGCTAAGGGTGCATGTTTCAGCAATTTCAGCATTGTCAGGCAGAAGTTGGGCGCTGGATCCACTAGTCCAAAGATTTTTTAATGCTTTGATGAGGATTAAACCATGTATTAAGAATATTTCCCCACCATGGGATCTTCCATTTGTGTTGGACACTTTATCTCGGGCTCCATTCGAACCACTGCAGGAGACTTCGTTGTGGAATCTAACCCTGAAAGTGGTGCTACTAGTAGCAGTGACGTCAGCCTGCAGGGTAGGTGAACTTTCAGCATTGTCTGCCAAAGAGCCCTTTACGACTATCTTTGAAGATAAAGTTATCTTGCGGCCTGCTTTCAAGTTTCTTCCTAAAGTCGTATCCAAGTTTCATATGGATTTGGAGGTGATACTTCCCTCATTCTGTCCATCTCCAAGGACGGAAAAAGAAAATCGTTGGCATACTCTGGATCTGGTCAGAGCAATTAAAGTCTATCTGGAAAGGACAGAAGACTGGAGGAAATCTGAGCATCTGTTTGTGATTCCTGGTGGCTTTAGGAGGGGCCAAGCTCCCTCCAAGAGGACCCTGAGCTCTTGGATAATAGCAGCTATTGCCAAAGCGTATAACACAGCAGGCAGGAAGGTTCCCCGGGGACTTAAAGCCCATTCCACGAGGGCATTGGCCAGTTCCTGGGCGATGGAAGCCAAAGCATCGCCAGAGATGATCTGTAGATCTGCCAGGTGGTCGTCAATCAACACATTTATAAAGCATTATAGATTAGATGTTTTGGCCTCGCAAGAAGCAAGATTTGGGAGAAAAGTCTTGCAATCAGTTGTACATTTCACTGAATAAATTTTTTTCTTTCACTGCATTTGTAGCGTATTCCCTCCCTAGTTTTTAGCTTTGTAGCTCCCATTGGTGAATGCTGGCCATGGGTGACTAGGAAAACAGGAAATTGTTTATTACTTACCGTAATTTCTGTTTCCTGGTCACCTTCCATGGCAGCATTCACCAGGGATTTCCCACCCTGTACGGACAAGCTTATTACCAAGACAGGTGAGTGGGGGGAGGAGTTGACTTTTAACTTTGGAGGAAGTCCTGTCCATTGGCCCGAAGGGCAGTTAACCCATTGGTGAATGCTGCCATGGAAGGTGACCAGGAAACAGAAATTACGGTAAGTAATAAACAATTTCCTGTTATCCCACTGTTACTATAGACACCATCTCTCCCTACTATACCTGCTATCCCACAGTTACACTCCCTTCCCAGAGACTATTATCCCACTGTTACTATAGACACCATCTCTCTCTACTATACCTGCTATCCCACAGTCACACTCCCTTCCCAGGGACTATTGTCCCACTGTTACTATAGGCACCATCTCTCCCTACTTGTCAGGGCCCGAAGGCTCTGTTGTAGTGTGGACCAAGGAGGAGACAACAACACCAAGTTCGCGGTACAAAAGGATTTATCAGAAGAATAGTCGTAATCAGGCAAATGGTCAGTACAGGCAGCAAGGATCAGAATCGATGAAAACAGGCAAGAAGTCGGTACACGAATAAGCAGAATATCAAGAATCACACCCAGGAACTATACAAGATAGACCTATAATTGGGCAAGGACAGAAAGGGCAATTGGAAATAAATAGTCCAAAGTTGGCGCCAAAACTTGACGCAGTGACGTCATGACGCCGACGCCGGCGTCCTCCCGTTGGCGTCCTGACGCCGACGCATATTCTGACGCCGGCGTCCATTCCGTCGCCGGCGACCAATCCTGGGGCGACACGTTTCTGACGCAGTCATATTACGACCAGGAAGAGCCGCATGGTGGAGCAGGAGGTCGCCATCTTGGATGTCTCGTGGGGTAAGTTCTTCACTTTCCATTACAGTACCCCCCTCCTTAGGGGGGGCCTCAGGACCACCGAGGCTAGGGGAAGAAGGAAAAAGTCTGTGGAACTTACGAACCAGGACAGGTGCATGTACGTCCGAGCTTTTCACCCAAGAACACTCCTCTGGACCGAACCCCTTCCACTCGATAAGATATTGAAGAGAGCCCCTGGAAATACGAGAGTCCAAGATTCTTTTGACTTCAAATTCCTTGTGATCGTCAACCAAAACAGGAGCTGGAGAGGAAGAAGAAGAGGGGCAAGACATAGCAGGTTTAAGCAGGGAAACATGAAAAACATTAGGTATCCGCAGCTCAGGAGGAAGTTGAAGACGAACAGCCACAGGGTTGATGATTTCGATGATAGGGAAGGGGCCGATGAATTTAGGACCAAGCTTGGGTGTAGGAATCTTGAGGCGAATGTTGCAAGTGGAAAGAAAAACTTTATCACCAGGACTGTATGGAGGGGAAGAAATCCTTCTTTTATCAGCAAACTTTTTCTGCACCAGGGAACTCTTCTCTAAGTTTGCTGCAGTAGCATGCCAAATAGCCAACATGTGAGCAGCTTGGTCATTGGCCGCAGGCACATTGGTAAGAAGAAAATCTTGGGAAAAAGCCAAAGGATTGAGACCATAAACACAGAAGAAAGGAGACTTTTGGGAAGAAGAATGCAGAGCGTTTTTGTGGGCAAATTCAGCCCAGGGAAGAAGATCCGACCAATCATCCTGGCACAAGGACACATGACAACGAAGAAACTGTTTCAAAGCCTGATTGACCCGTTCTGCGGCTCCATTAGACTGTGGGTGGTAGGCAGAAGAAAATTGAAGGGAAATGTTAAGAGCTTTGCAAAGAGATCTCCAGAACTTGGAAATAAACTGGGAACCCCGATCAGACACAATCTCGGCAGGAAACCCGTGGAGACAAAATATATGTTTGATGAAAAGTTCAGAGAGTTCGGGAGCAGAAGGCAGTTTCCGAAGAGGCGTGAAGTGAGCCATTTTGCTGAATCTGTCGATCACCACCCAGATGACAGTGTGACCAGACGAAACAGGGAGATCGACAATGAAATCCATCGCCAGGTGAGTCCAAGGTCGAGATGGAATGGGAAGTGGCAAGAGTAAACCCTTGGGGGGGGGGGAATGTCCGGACTTGGAAACAGCACAAGTGGAACAGGACAAAACAAAGTCTTTGACATCTTTCCTTAGGGACGGCCACCAGACAAGACAGGAGCTCGGTTGTCTGCTTAATCCCTGGATGACCGCCCTGTTTGGAACTGTGAGATTGGGATAAAATGGCATGACGAAATTCCGGAGGGACAAAGGCAACACCAAGAGGAGTCTCTACAGGAGCCGAAGACTGAGCAGAAAGTAACTGAGAGGCACAGGAGGGAAACAAGGCAGCAATAATCTTGGTAGAGGGCACAATGGGTACAGGATCTTCAGGGCAGGAATCTTCAGGAGCAAAGCTTCTGGACAGAGCGTCAGCCTTCCTGTTTCTGGAGCCAGGACGAAATGTGATAATAAAATTAAAACGAGAAAAGAGAAGTGCCCACCTGGCTTGCCGGGGATTGAGGCGCTTGAGGGATTGAATAAATTCAAGGTTCTTGTGGTCGGTAAAGATTGTCACCGGAATAGAAGAACCCTCAAGCAAATGTCTCCATTCTTCCAAGGCCAACTTAACGGCAAGTAGCTCCCGATTGCCCACATCATAGTTCTGCTCAGGGGAAGAAAATTTTTTGGAGAAAAAGGCACAAGGGTGGAGTTTACTGTCAGACGAAGATCTTTGGGATAGAACTGCTCCAGCTCCTACATCAGAGGCATCGACTTCAATGAAGAAGGGTTGAAGGGGTTCAGGGTGTCTAAGAATTGGAGCAGAAGAAAAGGCTTCCTTGAGGGTCTTGAAGGCTTCGAGAGCTTGAGGGGGCCAGCGTTGAGGTTTATTCCCTTTACGGATCAGGGCAAGGATTGGATGGATCTTGGAAGAAAAGTTTTTGATGAATTGTCTATAATAGTTGGCGAAGCCAATAAATCTCTGAACTGCCTTGATGCTGGTAGGAAGGGGCCAATCCAAAATTGCAGAAACTTTGGCGGGATCCATCTTAAAACCTTGTGGAGAAATGATGTAGCCAAGAAAAGGAATGGAAGAAACTTCGAAGGTGCATTTTTCCAATTTGGCAAAGAGATTGTTTTTCCTCAACCTGGAAAGAACTTCACGCACTTGGCAACGATGATCAGAAAGGTTTTTGGAAAAAATAAGAATGTCGTCTAAGTACACGACCACACACTGTCCCAAAAGATCACGAAAAACGTCATTGACCAATTCTTGGAAGACCGCAGGAGCATTGCAAAGACCAAAAGGCATGACGAGATACTCGTAATGGCCATCACGAGTATTAAAAGCGGTCTTCCATTCGTCTCCCTCACGAATCCGAATAAGATTGTAGGCCCCTCGTAGATCCAACTTAGTAAAGAAACTAGCCCCCTTGAGCTGATCAAAAAGTTCAGAGATGAGAGGAAGAGGATATCTGTTCTTTACGGTGATTTTATTTAACCCCCTGTAGTCAATGCAGGGCCGCAGACTACCGTCTTTCTTTTCAACAAAGAAGAACCCTGCTCCGGCAGGGGAGGTAGAAGGACGAATAAAACCTCTCTGAAGATTCTCCTGAATATAAGACTTCATAGCAGAAGTTTCGGAGGGAGAAAGCGGATAAGTGCGGCCTCGGGGAGGCATGGAGCCGGGTAAAAGTTCGATAGGACAATCATAGGGATGATGAGGTGGGAGAGTCTCAGCGGACTTCTTATCAAAGACATCGGAAAAGGCTTGGTACACAGGAGGGAGAGAAGAACTTGAAGAAACTTTGACAACAGGAACAGCAGGTAGACAGTTGTGTACACAAAATGGACTCCAACGGGAAATTTGAGAAAAGGACCAGTCAATGACCGGATTATGAACACACAGCCAAGGCAATCCCAGGACAACGGGAGTTGAAGGGCAATCGATAAGAAGAAAAGATAGTCTTTCCAAATGCATAGTGCCCACCTTGAAGGAGAGTTCCTGAGTAGATTGCGAGATGATGGCAGAAGAAAGGGGACGATCATCAATCGCCAGGACTCGAAGAGGGGTTGCCAAGGGTTGGAGCGGAATGGCATGGTTATCAGCAAAGGCACGATCCATGAAGTTGCCAGCAGCACCAGAATCGAGGAAAGCCTGAGAAGGGATCTTCTTGGAGCCGAACTGGATTTGAACAGGAAGAAGAAAGCGTTGAGCAGAGGAATGGGGAGGAGAACAAATTCCACCCAGGTAAGTCTCCCCAAGCTTACCTAGGTTTTGGAGTTTCCCGGCTTCACTGGGCATTCCTGGGCGAAGTGGGCTTTTCCCCCACAGTAGAGGCATAACCCAGCGGCCCTTCTCCGGAGCTTCTCCTTTTCGGAAAGGCGTGCCCGCCCGATCTGCATTGGTTCTTCAGGTGGTAAAGAAGAAGTAGCAGGTGCCGCAGGAGGAGGAGAAAGGTTGGAAGCCGGACTGGGAAGTAAGGGTCTTTGGAAGCGTGGAGCCAGGGTGGGTTGGTACCTGGAAAACTTCCTAGCACGCTCCCTGTCAATTTCAACTTGGAACTCCCTCTGTCGGGTGTCAACCTTCACAGCCAACGCAACAAGGTCCTCCCATCGAGAAGGAATCTCACGAGATACAAGATCGTTCTTGATGCGCATCGCCAGGCCGTTGTAGAAGGCAGCATGGTATCCGTCATTATTCCACAAAGTTTCTGCCACGAGAGTTCGGAATTCGATGGCATACTCCGGAACAGAATGAGTCCCTTGCTGCAGCTGGAATAAACGAGCCGAGGCAGAAGTAGCCCGACCTGGAGCATCGAACACTGTGCGAAGGTCCCGGATGAAGGCCTTGGCATCGTCGATTACCAGATCTTCCTTCTCCCAAAGAGGAGAAGCCCACTCCAGAGCTTTCCCTTGCAGGCGGGTGATAATATAGCCCACTTTAGCTCGCTCCGAGACAAACTGACCTGCAAGCAGGGTGAATTGGATCTCACACTGGTTGATGAAACCACGGCATGATTCCGGATCACCGCTATACAGAGGAGGTGCAGGGATGCGAGGTTCGGAAACCTGGAGCGGAGTAGCAGGAACCGGCATAGGGACTGGAGCCACAGGAGATAAAGCAGATAATTTCTCCAGGATTGCTTCAAGTGCCTGGCCGAAGTGGGTTTGCTGGGCTTCATAGGTGTGCATACGGGAAGCCAATCCACGAACGGCTCTGCCGACATCAGTAGGAACTTGGGGCTCCTCAGAGGGGTCCATGGCCCAATTATACTGTCAGGGCCCGAAGGCTCTGTTGTAGTGTGGACCAAGGAGGAGACAACAACACCAAGTTCGCGGTACAAAAGGATTTATCAGAAGAATAGTCGTAATCAGGCAAATGGTCAGTACAGGCAGCAAGGATCAGAATCGATGAAAACAGGCAAGAAGTTGGTACACGAATAAGCAGAATATCAAGAATCACACCCAGGAACTATACAAGATAGACCTATAATTGGGCAAGGACAGAAAGGGCAATTGGAAATAAATAGTCCAAAGTTGGCGCCAAAACTTGATGCAGTGATGTCATGACGCCGGCGTCCTCCCGTTGGCGTCCTGACGCCGACGCACATTCTGACGCCGGCGTCCATTCCATCACCGGCGACCAATCCTGGGGCGACACGTTTCTGACGCAGTCATATTACGACCAGGAAGAGCCGCATGGTGGAGCAGGAGGTCGCCATCTTGGATGTCTCGTGGGGTAAGTTCTTCACTTTCCATTACACTACTATACCTGCTATCCCACAGTCACACTCCCTTCCCAGAGACTATTATCCCACTTTTACTATAGACACCATCTCTCCCTACTATACCTGCTATCCCACAGTCACACTCCCTTCCCAGAGACTATTATCCACTGTTACTATAGACACCATCTCTCCCTACTATACCTGCTATCCCACAGTCACACTCCCTTCCCAGAGACTATTATCCACTGTTACTATAGGCATCATCTCTCCCTACTATACCTATCTCTTTAAAAAAAAATTCAACTACCTACTTCGCCACCTAAAACCTACTGAGCATCAATGTTAGCCTATGGGGAAGGTCCCCATAAGCATTCCTAGCTTTTTTTGATCGAAGGAAAATCGTTCGATCGATGGATTAATGAATCCTTCGAACGAAATGCGGTAAATCCTTTTACTTCGACGGTCGAATATCGAGGGTTAATTAACCCTCGATATTCGACCAATAGTAAATGTGCCCCTAAGTGTATGAGAAGACATTATGTACAGGACTCACAAAGAATGAATCCTGTACTATAAAATCTCGCTTTCTGTCACAAATATCTATTTTGTCAGTCAAATCTAGCTTGACGTGTACTAGTTACTTACACTATTATATATTATGTCCAAGTTTTTTTTACATAATTCATTCTGTAAGTGACTTTGCACATAAGTGTCTGTTACATGGAGGTTATACATTTGTGTATAGTACAGAATGGAGTTTGTGATACAATGACATCCTTTTGTGCACTAACCAGATTTAGTTTAATAGAAATAAGTCTTTTGTATATTGTTTTATCTGTGTATGGTCACAAATACTTATATACCATGAGAGACATTCATTCTGTGTATTAGGGATAGTTTTTGTATACAGAATGGATTTGGGACAAACAACACCCCATATAAAGTCCTCTCCTCCTGAATATATTTCTATATTAATATAAGTGCACATCAGTCCTGATACTGCAGTAGAACAATCAACACCTGATCCTACAGAGCAGCTTCAAAAAACCCACCTAAGACCATGGCTTGTGCCTCCCCCTCTCCCTGAGATTTTCATAGTAATCTCCAATGTTACGGCAATTTTGCCGGCCCCCCTGCAAGGGAAGCTGAGTCTGCTGCTCACTGGTTGGGTTGTAACATCTCGCTCTTTGCATTGATTTTTCCTCCCTTCCCTGACTTACTTCATGAAAAGCACAGAAAGCTGGTGGTCTGTACAGAGAAGCCTTCCGAGACCCCTGTCTTTAGCATGCAACAACCCCTGTCTCATTTCCAGAGAGCTGATTTGGATTATAAATTCCTTTGTAAATGTGTATGGTGATATTTGCTCCGGTAAGTTCTTTTTTTATTATAATAACTGTCCTAATGCTTCTTCTGTATAGTCCAGGGAAGGTTCAAGCTGCAATGGTGGCTTTATCTACAATTGTCATAGTAATATATATATATGTTTCTTCTTTTATATTTAGTACTGAATACTTTGTCACCATCTATATTTTAATATAAATTTTAATTTGGAGCTTTCCGGTTAACGGAATCAATACCTATACACTTTTTTAATCAGAAAGTTCAATATTCGGAGTCATTTTTATTTTAAATATAAAACACAAACACAATACTTTGTCACCATCTATATCTTATTGGTTCTTGAGCATTGGAAGAAACTATTTAATACAGGCATGGGGGACCTGTTATCTGGAAAGACTTGGGGCTTCCCGGATAATGGATCTTTCTGTAAATGTGGATCTTGATATCTTAAGTCTACTAATAAATCCTGTAAACATTAAATAAAACCAATCGGCAGGTTATGCCTCAAACGAGGACTAATTATATCTTAGTTGGGATCAAGTACAAGCTACTGTTTTATTGCTACAGAGAAAAAGAAAATCAGTTTAAAAATGTGGATTATTTGGATAAAATGTCTATGGCCTTTCTTTAATTTGGAGCTTTCCGGATAAAGGGTTTCCGGTTAACGGATTCAATACCTATACTCTTTCTAAATCAGAAAGTTCAATATTCTGAGTCATTTTTATTTTAAATATAAAACACACACACACATATATATGCAGGAATGTATGGGATCCATTATTCAGAAACCTGTTATCCAGAAAGCTACAAATAACAGAAAGGATCTGTCCCATAGACTCCATTTTATTCAAATATCCAAAATTTTTAAAAACGATTTCCTATTTCTCTGTGATAATAAAACAGTAGCTTGTACTTGATCCCAACTAAGATATAATTGATCCTTATTGGAAGCAAAACCAGCCGATTGGTTTATTTCATGTTTATTAGTGATGGGCGAATTTGTCCCGTTTCGCTTTGCCGTGAAATACGCAAAACAGGCAAAAAATTGGATTTTGGTGCTGGCTTCAATTCGCCGGTGACATTTGACGCACATTAAAGTCCGTTGAATTGTCGCCGGCGACGGTATTGTTGCCGGTGTCGGAATTGTTGCTGGCGAATTTTCGCAGACACATTTTTTGCAGCAATTTCTCTCATTTATTTGCTGGTGATGAAACGCGCAAATTCGTGCATGCCGAATAAATTAATGCTTACATGAATTTCTAGTAGACTTAAGGTATAAAGATCCAAATTATGGAAAAATCTCGTTATCCAGGTCCCAAGCATTCTGGATAACAGGTCCCATACCTGTATATATTTATATTATATATATATATATGTGTGTAAGTGTGAAATATAGACTTTCAAAAGCCAGATGTGAGAAATAACCAGCACAGAGATATTCATTTATTTAGTAGGTTTGAGGTAATGAATGAATAATTAAGTGACCAAATCATCATCCGTTCCAGAAAGAAATGTATTGGTGTCTGTACATCTCTCAGCATTGCCCATCAGAGACTGAACTTTTCAGCCTGCTCAGCAGTATAGCATTACCGAGTACATTCAGCGGCTCCCTGGGATCTTTTCAGGTTTCGCTTCGGAAGCCTTTGATTGTCCAAAGCCTCGTTCCAGCAGCACCCTTCATTTACTTCATCGCAGTAACCATGGTGATTTCATAGTATAACGGGGGGCACGGTCCAGTGATCTTTTTTATAGAGCGAATCTCAGATAATGTTATTTTTCCTACATTGCAGTAAATTGTATCCGACCCACCCAACATCTGTCGTCGAATGAATTCGCTTTTAAGGTCGACCAGATTTGGAGTAAAGCTACAGAACGAGGGCACATTGCAGTGGAATGAGGTGCAGGGTCTGCGGGGAACTGGTTTAGTTTATGGATATGGGAGGATAATGAGCCTGGATTAGAAAAGGTTATTTACACTCCAATCAATGTAATGACAGGGCATTAAAATGACCATCTACTTGGGGCTGATTTGACAACACCAGTACTAAATTGCACAAGTGCTCTTGTCAATAGCAGCCAATCAGCAATTGATTTTAAAGGAACAGTAACACCTAAAAATGAAAGTGTTTTAAATGAATCACATTAAAACGTAGTGTTGTGCTGCACCGGTACAACTGGTGTATTTGCATCAGAAACCCTACTATAGTTTATATAAACAAGCTGCTGTGTAGCCATGGGGACAGCCATTCAAGCACAGGATACACAGTAGATAACAGATAAGTACTACTATAGTTTATATAAACAAGCTGCTGTGTAGCCATGGGGGCAGCCATTCAAGCACAGGATACACAGTAGATAACAGATAAGTACTACTATAGTTTATATAAACAAGCTGCTGTGTAGCCATGGGGGCAGCCATTCAAGCACAGGATACACAGTAGATAACAGATAAGTACTACTATAGTTTATATAAACAAGCTGCTGTGTAGCCATGGGGGCAGCCATTCAAGCACAGGATACACAGTAGATAACAGATAAGTACTACTATAGTTTATATAAACAAGCTGCTGTGTAGCTATGGGGCAGCCATTCAAACACAGGATACACAGTAGATAACAGATAAGTACTACTATAGTTTATATAAACAAGCTGCTGTGTAGCCATAGGGGCAGCCATTCAAGCACAGGATACACAGTAGATAACAGATAAGTACTACTATAGTTTATATAAACAAGCTGCTGTGTAGCCATGGGGGCAGCAATTCAAGCACAGGATACACAGTAGATAACAGATAAGTACTACTATAGTTTATATAAACAAGCTGCTGTGTAGCCATTGGGGCAGCAATTCAAGCACAGGATACACAGTATAATTGTGCTAAATGCCAATCCCAGACAGACTGGCATCTCAACTGACTTTGAATGGGTGTCCAACCCTTCTAAAACTCTTCTTATATCAGTATTCATATACCCAATATATTCATGAGAAGCTGAGCCAAACCGAGGTCCTACCTTGATGAATATGGGTGGAAGCCACACTTCATTTTAACATTGATGATCCTTTAGGGGTTGAGGTTAGTGATGAGCGAATAAAATTGCCAGGTGTGAATTTGCAACGAATTTCCCCATTTCTACTCCAGCGAATAAATTTGCAAAACTGCGGTGAAAAATCTGCCACATCAAAAAAACGTTGGCGCATGTCAGAACATGAAAATGGTTGTGCATCAAAATTATTCGGACGCCCATTGACTTTAATGCATTTGGACAAAATAGGCACACGTATAAAAATTCTCGCGTTCGTCTAAATTTTCGCAGGTGTCGAAATAATTTTGACTCCCTTCGGCTTTGATGCGTTTTGCCAATTTTTTGGCCATTTTGCTAATTTCGCTGTAAATTTGCAAATTTTTCGGAACAAATTCACCCATCGCCAGTTGAGGTTAAAGATACATGACGTGGTAATGAGAGTCACTCTGCCCTGTTACTGAGAAGGTCTAAGGCAGTCACTAAATATTCATTATTAAATCTCCTCTTATTGGCTTTCAGCCATGACCTCATCCACCTCCCTGGTCCCCAAACGGAAGCCAGGTCCTCACTTTACAAACCTGTAAGCTCCTTAGGAGCAGTAATTATAAAGATGTCTTTGCTATAAACACTCACCCAACATGGGGGTAAATTTACTAAGCTGCAACACTTCGCCAGGCGAAAATGCACTAATTTACTCAAATTCGAAGTTGCATCCAGGGCACCGAACGCTGGCGAATTTTCGATATCGTTACTTTGGCAATGCGAGCAAATCAAAGTGAAGATGTGTTAGCGTTCAATTATGCCTAGTGCAACTTTGTTAGAGGTCTTCGCTCCGGCTAATTTGCATACTGCGGAAAATTATACAGTTGAATGGATATATATGTTATGAGTCCAGGGAACCTTCATAAAAATAATGGAGTTGTTATATTGCCCTACACATGAGCCCTGTAATGAAGTCTCACCCTGGTGGTCTAGTGGGGAGACGGCAGGGACGCCGCGCAGATCCTCTTCCTGTGCCGGCTCTCTCCTAGTTTGCGCGCGCATGCGCACTTCCAGGTTTAAAGGCGCATGCGCCCTGACGTAATGACGTCAGCGCACAATGGCGCCAAATTCAAAAGTATTAAAGGGGCATTCCCACAGTTGTCTTTGCCCGTGATAGGATTTGTTCCTGGTGCTTCTGAGCTTAAGCTATTTCTGTCTGAACCTGTTTTGTGATTCCTGTTGTGACCCTTGCCTGGCTTTTGACTATTCTGACTTCTGGATCCTGACCCTTGCCTGATTACCGACTACCTCTCTTGATTAACCCTTTTTGATTGACAAACCGGTTTGACCCTTGCCTGCCTGACGATTCTTGATATCTGCCTGCCTCGACCCTGCCTGTCTGATGATTCTGTTGCCTGCTCCATTTGTACCGTGACCTTCGGCCCAAAAGACTCTGCTACCTGCCGTGCCCCTCTGCTAGCCAGAACATCTCGCCTTGTACCCCTTGTTAAGTCCAGGTGGCATCCAAGTAAGCTGAGGGCTCCTCCCGAAGCCCAACGGCGGTCACACTACTGGTGAAGCCGAGCCGAGACCAGGGTACTTGGCACCTGTTCTGGTATTGGGTGCCGGCCGTGACAAGCCCACTGTATAGTTAATGTTCCATATGTTAGAAAATGTAGGGGGGAACCCGTTACCTAAAAAATTTTTTAAAGACTTTTGCAGGCTATCACTCTGATAAAAGGAATGGACGCCAGCTTTTTTTGGAGAAAGAGGTAAAATCCGCATCTTAGTGAATTTACAGAGTAATGTCCATTCGCCTGGCGATAGAGTGTGAATCATCGTTAGCGTCTATTTCCTTCGCTAGCGAAGTGACACCTGTGCTCGTTAGTAAATCGTAAAATCATAAAGTCCCTGAAGATTCGCCAGAGTTAATCACTTCGCCCTTTAGTAAATCTGCCCCATGGAAGGATATTAGTTTTATTTTTTTTTCATATTTAATCATATTTTTTTTAAGAGAAATTATATTACTGTGCTTCCACAAACTAACATGCAAATAACCTAACCATGCTGTGTGTCGGTTTTGCACATTTCTGCCTGCTGTTGAAATCAACCAATTAGAGAAGGGGATATCTGTTAGTGAGTCACAGCATGATTAGCAGATGGAAAACTAAGTGTTAGGTTGAGCAGCTCGTAAATAAATCTTTAAATACTGAAACAACCATTAATTAACCATAACTATTTATCCTATTCATTATCCATAATGAAGACTATTTATAAGATACATAAAAACAGTCCCTACAGTTGGTGAATTTCTAGAATTATTGACAGACAGGCCTCCTTTAAAGGAGGGAACTTATGAAATAACCGAGCTGCATATTAAAAGTGGAGCGGGAGAGTTGATAATAAAAGTACTTGGATCCAATAGTGGCCATCATCAGGGTCAATCAGGGTTGCTCGCTCATTAGATCATCAATAATCACTTTCATTTGACAATTTCATCTACAACTTTTTAATTGGGAAATAGGACTTGTTGATGGCTCATGCCCAGCTTATTGAAACAAGGGGGTGTCCATGCCAATTGGAAGGAAAATATCTTGGCATGTTCCGTGGAAATAGTTTTTTCAACAATTGTTCAAGTTGAAATATCACTTGTTGCTTGTAGCGTTAATTATTAATGGATACGTGTGGCATTGTGATGCAGGTCGGGAAAAACTCAACCAGCACCCGACTCTAACACGCAAAAACTTCACCCGCACCCAGGACCGCCATCAGAAATCGCAGGGCCCCATACGACAAAATTTCCTGGGCCCCTTGGGCTGCACCCACCGCAAGCCCCACCTAAAGGTCCGCCCTCCCCACCCCACAGGTCCACCCCCACCACACAGTAAAAAAACAAAAAAAAATATTGGTGGCTAGGGTTCCCACATGTTAATAGAAAATAAAAAGATACTGTGGTCAGGGCCCCCCATAAAAAACATTTGTGGCCAGGGCCCCCCCCATTAAAAAATATTGGTGGCTAGGACTCCACATAAGAAAAAAAAAAAATTGGTGGCTAGGCCCCCCCCCACATTATGAGAATATTGGTGGCCAGGGCCCCTTAAACGTCCATGCCATCACAAAGTCAGCAGCTCTCAGAAAGATGGGGGGCCCGGCTAATCAAGTAAGTGTGGCGTGGCCGGGCCCCCCCTTACCCTCGGGCCCCCTACAACTCTCCCCCCTGTCCCCCCCTGATGGCTGCCCCGCCCGCACCCAACCCTAACCTGGAAAATGTTGCCAATATAGGACCCACAACCAAGCCGTATCTATGTCTTCTTTCTCTGTACAATGCATCTGTGTGCACCTCTGGTTCCAAGGCAGGGAATCTTAGTGAGAAGTGGAGGAATGCTCTAGCAAAGAGATATTGGGCTGGAGATATATAGGAGTTTGACCTTTGAATGAAGTGTCTCCTAGAAATTGCATTCCTTCTCTTTGTAATCAGCAAGGTCATCTCTGTTACATATCTGTATATTATCAGTGGCGTAACTAGAGTGCGCCAGGCCCCCCTGCAAAAAAATCCTCAGAAGGGCCCAGTGCACTCCAATCACCATCCTCCCGCCCACTTCCCATCCCACCTCTGCCCCATCCATCACCTGCCTCTGCCCACTCCCCTACCAGACTCTGAAGAGGAAATAGCCCCCACAGTCTGGGCCCCCCCTGTTCCCCAGCACCCCTGCAACTGCGGGGTCTGCTTCCTATATAGTTACACCACTGTATATTATAATATATATATACAGGTATATATATATATATATATATATATCTTCCCCTTTAAAGGACTAGTAACCAATTTTTTTTAAAAGAATTCGTTGGTATACTAACAAAAAAAAACACCAAGACAAATAAAGCCTTTATTAAAGCGGACCCGTCACCCAAAAAAATGATTCAAAATCCTATTTTATCACATTAGTCCAGCAAAATTAACTTTAATTACACTATATCAATTATTTGAATCTTGTTTCCTTCAGTCTAGGAATTCATAATTATAACAAGCAGGCAGGAGCCATTTTGTGGACACTGTTATTAAGACAAGTCTTGTATCATCTCAGAATCTTGTTTGTGCACCAGAATGGGGGACCTGATGTCCATCCCCATGTCCTGGTTACACAATTAAACAGTGAAGAGAACGGGAATGTGGGGAGAGCAGTGACATCTAGGAAGTGCTGAATGGAAAGTGAAAGTAATTGTCTGCCCCACCTCTATGATTAGGCATAGAGGAGGGGCAGACAATATTTGATGGACAGCTGAGGTTTTTAACTGAGCTCACAACAGCTATGAATGCTTTAATAAAAAATAGAAATTGGATTTCATGTTTAATTTGAAAAGGACTTTTATTATACAGATTTTTGTGTCTGGGTGACAGGTCCACTTTAAGAAATAACTTACCAGTTCCGCACCTCTTCAGAAAAGGCAACAGGGCGACAATCCAGCATGTGGCGCGCAATGTCTCCTCCCTGGCTATCTCCTATAAGGAAGACAGGGAGGAGATATCGAGCGCCGGACGATGGAGCATAAATGGAGTTCCAGTGAGTTATTTCTTAATAAAGACTTTGCGATTTAAAAGATTTATTTGTCTTGGTGTTGTTTTTTTTTGTTTAATTTGTCTTGGTGGTTTTTTTTCACTGTATACTAACAATTTTTTTTTTTTAATTTATGTTACTAGTCCTTTAAGAGAAAAAGCTTCCGCTGCTTGGATTTCCTTTCTTAGCACTCTGATAGAAAGGCAGGTATGGGGGTCTTTCTGTACTAATGAAAGAACTGACTTTTTAACAGGGGCAAATCAAATCTATGGGATTAGATAATAAAACTTACAATGCTAGAAACAGGCCTAGTAACATTGATTGCTCTAGTGTTTTAAAACAAATATCTGATTGGTTGACATGGATGGATATGGATTAACTATTAGAAATATATGTACAAGTATGGGATCCGTTATCTGGAAACCCATTATCCAGAAAGCTCTGAATTATGGAAAGCCTGATCAAATACCGTATATACTCGTGTATAAGCCGACCCGCGTATAAGCCGAGGTACCTAATTTTACCTAGAAAAACTGGGTAAACTTATTGACTCGTGTATAAGCCTAGACACAACTAAGACCCTTTATGCTACAATCACTACAGCGCAAACTAAATCACTGAAAATTTGTCCCCCCCCCAGTGGATTTATATTACAGATATTTTTCAGCTGAGACAAAATATACTTTCCACTAGCAATTATACACACATAGACACACATATACTTTACACACACACTCTTCCCACAAAATAATCACACACACATACTATACACACAAACTCCCCACACATATACTATATACACACACAAACTCTCTGACCACACCATCATACAATGACACACACATATACTATATACACACACTCCCCACACAATAATGACAAGGCTGATAACATATATTAATGCAGAGCCAGGGTGTCCAACCTGTAGACTTCCAGCTGCACTATAGGAACTGCACAACATAGGGAAGCAGGTACAAGCGCAACAATAACTGGCACATACACGGGTTGAGTGACAGGGAACACCTGGAGGGTTGCTCAGGCCTGCAAGTGAGGGAGGATCCCCGGCCTGTAGTGGTTGTTGCTACCACCGCACTCTTTTAAGCCGCTCCCTGTACTGTTAGCTTGTTTAGAAAGAAAAGGCCCCAGTCGTAGGACTTTGCTGTGCGCCTGCTCTTACCTGGGTCCCGGCGGCGCTCCGTTCATAGGCCCAGGCTGCGGGGAACGCAGGAAGCAGCGGGTCGGTAAAGGTGGTGGGAGGGTAGCTGTCCATCTTCCTGGAAACTGGGAGCCTGCAATTTCCTCGCTTTCTCGCCTCCTGCCAGCCCCTTACCTCATCCCTGGGAGGCGGCAGCGGTGTTGACGCAGGCTGAGGGAGGGACGGACTGCAGGGAGAGGGGTTACCTCAGACTTTCACACTCCGTGGGATCTTGGAATTCAAGCTGCGCCCCCATGTCGCTTTATTTCCCAGCATGCATCGCTCATGGCGGCGCCTCCTCTCCTCTCTCCCCCTTGTGCTGAGAAAGTTTCTAATACCGGTAGTTCTCTGCAAATTTACCGGTGAGGCAGCTGTCTTCTGCCTTCTACCGTATTTCATCTACAATAGGTTTTTCTATCATTGTACCATACTTACCCGAGTATAAGCCGAGGTCAATTTTTTCAGCACATTTTGGGTGCTGAAAAACTCGGCTTATACACGAGTATATACGGTAATCCAAATTTGTAAAAATGATTTCCTTTTTCTGTGTAATAATAAAACAGTCGCGTGTACTTGATCCCAACTAAGATATAATTAATCCTTATTGGAAGCAAAAACAGCTTATTGGGTTTATTTCATGTTTATATGATTTTCTAGTAGACTTAAGGTGGCCATAGATGTTACAATTACGATATTACCTGCGAGTTTGTTTTCAATACAAATGTGAAGAGCTGAATCATCAGATACATATATAATATATATATACAGTTTTCTATTATATAACAAATTCAGCCAGAATCAACAATATCCAAGAATATATATTAAGCCACAGCTTGGGACATTTATAAAACTCCCACCTAGTTGGGTGGGCTGATAAAGGTCATGAATCCATCTGTGTGAACTTTACTTAGGTCTCCTTACTGGATCATGCTGTAATTTATATGTAGATTAGTGTTCATTTATCTTAGATGTCCGGGGTAAAAGGCTTACAAACCACCTAGAAATGATTAATTGTCTTGCCATCTACATTTCATATTAAATAGATGTATTTAATTGATAACTGACCAAAGAAATTCCCATCAGTCACATGTATTTGACCTTACAATATTGGTGCTCTGCTTTAGAAAATCCTATTTATTTGGGGTTTTTAAAGCAGAAATTCTAATGTGACCCTGACGCTGTATCGTTGGTAAAGTGTCATGTGATTGGCAGTTGCCAATGGCTGCTAGAGCTGCAATATCTGTAGCTGAACTTTGTGAAATGAAGGATATCATAGGCCAGATCGGAAGAAGTAAATAACCAATTATGTTACATGATGTTGCATGGCAACCTGGGGTACGTTTCTTGCATGCGTTGCTCAAGATTATTATAGAGTCCCTTAACTTGCATGAAATATGTCATCAACGTATCATCCTGCAACCCTTATAATACCATCAATGTCTCCCATTCTAGCCTGAATTAAGAACGTTTCAACTGTAAAAAGGGGACATTATTTCCTGCTGCCCTCTTTAGCTGGCCATACATGTCCAGAATGTGTCTTATTCCTACCATAATATCCCATCAAGTTGTTTAGACCAATAATACTAGTAGATTGAGTAGTATCAGTCCTGATGGAAAATGGGGAGCAAAGTGGATCCCTAGTTTTAAACCATGGCAAAGAACAAGAGTTTGTGTAATAAATATCATCAAAGCAATTCCGTTTATATCAGTAAATACAAGGATGAAGCTTATTAAAGTCTTTAATACCTTGCCCAGTAGATTTTATTGTACCGTAATCTAAAAAAATTAGATTGATCCCCACGGTATCCCCCATAGTGTGTTTTCCCTGTAAACTGTTTAAAAAGCTGTCAGTGATGTGCATTGAATTTCTTCTATGGTTATATTTTTATAATGCCATCTATCAGAAGATACAGCTTATCAAAAACATCAATAGTCCATTAACGTTATGTGTCAGGCTATGGATTGCACTTAAAGTGTCTGCAATGGATAATGTACTTTTAATGAGTTACTTAATCCCAGGCATTTGGGAAAGCTCTGTGTTGGATAGAAACACATTATACCCATCTGGGTGCAGCCTATAGCATTATCAGTAAAGCACCAGATAATACCCAATTTACCCATACACACAAAATATAGCAGCAGGCAGTCTAGAAAACTAGCAGACGTGTTTTATTTGCCCCATAACTTCTTGAGAGGTAGAGCTGTCAGTCATCAAAGCATTGTGAGACCTCATAAAGCAAAGCTTAATGTTTAAGGGCTCTCATTGAATCAACAAATTCATTGCTGTTGTTGTGGGTTTGATTTTCTTAATGTACCAGTAACTAGTAGCCTTGGAGACAAAGATCACTTGAAAACCCCTTGGGAGATAAATACATATAATACACAAAAGCCATGAATATCTTGTAAATTATATCCTTATAAACGGTGAGTAGTGATGTCATCAGTTATAAACGGTGAGTAGTGATGTCATTTCTGTCACATGACTCAGTAAAATTTGTGTATTATAATAAATAAAGTACCCCCAGTTGTAAAATATGAGGATATTATAAGTTACCTCGGAGTTCCATGACCTGTATAAAAACACTCGGCCTTCGGCCTCGTGTTTTTATATGGTCATGAAACTCCTCGGTAACTTATAATATCCTTATATTTTACAAGAGGGGGTACTTTATTCACTATATATTGACAATAGGCAAACTCTACTATAATGGGTGCTGAACCATGCTTCCTACTATATATATATATAAACTTGAAAAAATAATGCAACTTTTCATGCATGCATTGTGCCATTAATCAAGCATTACATTTTTGATATTTGAAATATTTTATTTTGATATTCACTTTAAATGACATCACTGTTCAATAAGTATCTACAGTAACTAAGGATTTGTGCAAAATAGCTCCACATCTAAAATGAAAATGCTGTGGACATAATATGTGAGTGAAAACCGAAGCATCAAAGTATCTCCACAATGCCTGCTTTCAGGAAAGGGTAGGGGCCGCTGAGGAGGCAGAGGTGGGAAGGGGAGTCCTTCAGGCAGGAGCTGTTTATAGACACTGAACAAGGAGAGAAAAGGACATGAACATGGTGATGAGGTAGAAGAGTGAAGGCCCCCATACACGGGCCGATATAAGCTTATTGGCTCATGTTTGGGGTCATCTGACGGGCTTTCCCGATCGATATCTGGCCAAAAGTTGGGCAGATCTCAATCGAGCAGGTTAAAAAATCCCTTCTGATTGCGGCCGCATCTGTGTGTTTATGTGGTCCCACGATCCGACCGCCCGTATCAGATGTGTTATGATCCGATCGTTGGGCCCTACGGCCCGCGATCGGATCAGCCCAATATCGCCCACCTCAATGTGGGTATATCGGGGACAGATCTGCTTGTTTGGCGACATCGCCAAACAAATGAATCTCTACGTCTATGGTCACCTTTAGAGTGACCATAGACAACTTGATGGAATGAAGCAGATGGAAGACTGAGTGGTATAGTGTGGGTGAAGTGGTAGAAACAGGACAGGAGTAGATGAAGAACAATGGCAGAACAGCAAGAGACGGAGCGGACGAAGACTCTGGGACAGGACAGTGTGGGTGTAGAATCAGATCAGGATAGGCAGTAGTGATGGGTGAATCTGACCCGTTTCGCTTCGCCAAAAATGCAAAAAAATGCATTAAAGTCTATGAGTGTCAAATTTATTACGGCGCACGATTTTTCACTCATTCTCTTCTATGGCCGTCATTTTGAGGGGAAACGCGACTAAGAATTTCACTCATCACTACTAGGCAGAGCTGGACAGACTGGAACAGTACAGACTGGAGCAGGACAGACTGGAACAGGAGCAGGATAGAAACCAGACAAGGCAGAGTAAGACAAGGCACAGTCAGGGGCCAGAGCAGGGAACAGAGCTAGGGACCATGCCACAGTGCTCAGTAAGACCAATGCTCAGGCACTAGTTGCAAGGGGAACTGGCCTTATATAGGACAGGGTCAGCCCTGATTGGCTGACCCCAGCCTAGAAATTAGGCTGCTGCTGGAAATAGGCTGAAACAGCCAGGTGACTGGTAATGAGCAAGCCTACTAGCTGCTCACCTGGGCCAATTGTGGAGCCACAAAACCAAAGGTCCCTGGCTTGAATCCAAGCAGAGTCTCACAGCCTGGTGGCATCCACATCAAGATGAATGTGTGGCTCTTCAAGTTTAGCCATGAAGGGATTTGCATATGATGGGAAGATGTTGGACACCGTAGCAATTCCCCCAGAGCTGGAAATAATGCTGAACAATTGAATAAAATAGTATCCAATGCTTGCAGGAAAACGCCACGTAATGTTCATGAATGATAATTGTCCCATTCTTCCAAGATCCACTGACATGTTTATGTACCTTCCACATGTTGTATTGAGGTCTACAAACTGTCTGAAGGGTTAAGGGCTCTCATTGAAACAACAAATCTATTGTCAGATTTCATCTTCTGAATGCACCAAAACATAACTTTACTAACTCTAGGGAGAGCTAAAGATATCTAGTAAATGAGTGAAATATGGAAATAAAGTTCTCGCCAAAGCCCCCGTTTCTTTATAGGAAAAGCATTAAGACATATGAAAAAACACCATTTTTTATTTGTACAAAACCTATAAAATACATTTAAATAACAGTACAGCTCCCCAAAATTTATAGAAAACATAGAGTATTTGTACATATGTAAATATATCTATTTATATAGAACAGAATATAGTAAGATGTAGAGAGTGATATTCTGAGACAATTTGCAGTTGATTTTTATTTATTTTTTTATTTGGGATTTTTGAGTTATTTTGTTTTTTTATTCAGCAGCTCTCCAGTTTGCAATTTCAGAAATCTGGTTGCTAGGGTCAATACGACCCTAGCAACTATTTATGGATTTGAATAAGAGACCGGAATAAGAATAGGAGAGGATCTGAATAGAAAGATGAGTAATAAAATGTAGCAAAAGCAATTAATGTGTAGCCTTATAGAGTATGTATTTTTCTTTCCCACGGAGTCAGTAACCCAATTTTGAAAGCTGGAAAAAATCAGAAGAAGGGCAATAATTCA
This sequence comes from Xenopus laevis, assembly GCF_017654675.1. NCBI lineage: Eukaryota > Metazoa > Chordata > Amphibia > Anura > Pipidae > Xenopus > Xenopus laevis. Next base: position 124,653,407 of record NC_054378.1, on the reverse strand, counting down.
AAAACTATAAAAAAAAAAGGAAAAAAATAAATCCAATTGAAAAGTTGCTTAGAATTAGGCATTCTGCAACATACTAAAACTTACAATAAAGATGAACCACCCAGTTTAAAGAGATACTAGTATCACCTTTGGTAATTATACTTTATTTATAATTTGGCTTTTTTTTTTAAATCCTTTCATAGCATCCTGCTTTTTTGTCTCTCTTTCATCTCATGAATCTATTTCTAAGGCTTCCAGCTTACATTATATTACCGTTAAAATGAGTTTCCCCTTTAAATAGATGGTGACAGTTATCCAATCAGCCTACAAATTCATTTTTTGGAAACTTACAGGCTAGTGAACACGACTTTAATTTTCTGCTTATTACACAGAAACCCTGCACGTTCCAACCAGGGGTTGAAAAAACCCTGAGGTGGTTCAATATAATTTAGGAAATCGATATTTGCCAGCAATTTAATGCTTTGATGCATGTCCTCCTAATCAGCACAGTGAGTTAATACATTGTGCACTCAATAAGAAGTAAGAACTAATTGAAAAAAGGAAATGTCACAAAAAGCAAACTACAGGTATGGGATCAGTTATTCGGAAACCTAATATCCAGAAAGCAGCCGCCTCCCATAGACTCCATTATAATCAAATAATCCAATTATTTAGCTTGTACTTGATCCCAATTAATCCTAATTGGAAGCAAAACCAGCCAATTGGGTTTATTTAATGTTTATTTAAATTTCTAGTGCATTTAAAGTAAGTCGATCTTAATTTTGGAAAGATCCATTACCCGGATACCCCCCAGGTCCTGAGTATTCTGGATAAAGGGTCCCATACCTGTATTCAGGGAGCGCGCTGGCAGCCATTGCTGGGAAATGAAGTCCTGCTAATGAAAGGAATTCTTCACGGCAGATCCTGATTTAATTTTTTTGTTGTCGCCGTTAATAAGGAAGAATTATCTGCAGCCGAGTTTCTGTTGCTTATTGTTACAGTTATATATATAAATAGGGGGATTATTGATTAATACTATTATGTGTTTATTGCTTGTGACTCGACTCACGCGCTGATGGGAAATTACGGAAAGTTTTTTTTATTACAGGTTGAACTCTCCATTAAAATCTTTATTATCCGGATAAAATGAAGTCTATGGGAGATGGCCTTTCCATGATTTGGAGGTTTCTGGATAACGGGTTTACGGATAACAGATTCCATACCTGTACTCCTATAGTTAGCCATAATAACACAATTGTACAGGGCGGACTGGGACCGCTGTCCAGGGCCCCCCTACTGTGAGGCTCCTCCCGGCACTGCCCGGCCCACACGCATTGAGGCGCACCCATGAGGATGCACAAACGGCAGCACGCATGTACAAGCGACGCTGTGCGGTGCCGAAATACAATATTTCTGCCATTTCCAATACCAGAAGAGGCATCTGCCGGGAGCCCATGAGGTTCAGGGCCCACCGGGTTTTTTCCCGGTATCCCGCCGGGCCAGTCCGACCCTGCAATTGTATCTGTTTGTTTGCCCTTTGGGTTAATGGCTATAGATGGAACCACTATTAAATAACTAAAAGAATGGTGTGCCATGCGCTGTGTTTTTGACAGATGCCCAAATTTGGGAAGCTTCGTCTGTATATGTTGCATCTCTGTTGTAGCTTCAGACTGTTGCAAACTATCTGTAGCTATTGCCAGTGATACAGTTACCAAATAAGTCACTTGTTTTTTTGGATTTTCAGATATATATATATACACACACACATACAGAATATATCTGCTCCAGGTGTATCATGTGATTTCCCCACTATGAGCTGGAAGTTGTGCCCCTGGGAGGTGTATGTTGTCCTTCCCTCTGCGGCAAAGGGAAAAAAAGCATCTCATCATTTATGGATTATATATATATAACCAAGGTATTTTTCTGCACAATGGCAAGGAATCTGGGATTGAAGTGATGGAATGCCCTACAGGCAGTTGTTTAATCCTTGGGTATGTTGAAATTGCAGCTTCGATGAGATACTCATTCAGTCCCAGCCAGAAATTGACTTGGTCACATCCACTTTATAAATTTTTATTTCCCCAGACACGAACATTTGGCAGTTTATTAGGGGTCCCATTACGGGTGATTAGACCGATACACTCATTAAGGACATGCCATATTCTTCCCCTGTGTTTCCATGCAAGTCTGACAAACATTGCTTAAAGGAGAAGGAAAGCTATGGAGGCATTTTATTGCCAACAGAGTAGCTGCAATAGTGCAAGCTAGAATGTTATATTTATTCTGTAGAATATTTTACTATACCTCTCTGTTTGTTTAGGACAGCAGTTGCAGTATTAGCTTGGTGTGACAGCACTTCCTGCCTGAGTCTCTCCCTGCTCACTTATAGCTCTGGGCTCAGATTAGAGCAGATAAGGGGCAGAGGAAGAGGAACAAACTGAGCATGCTCAAGCCCAAGCCCTGGAGGTTTAAACTGAAAACAGGAAGTCTGATACAGAAGCCCATGAGTACACAATAGAAGGAAAGAAATGTGCTGTTTCTTTTGACAGAAGACTCAGAGCAGCATTACTTTGAGGGTTTACTAGTGTATTTATATAGACCTTTCTGATAAAGCTTACTTAGTTTTAGCCTTTCCTTCTCCTTTAAGCTCTAGGACTAGAGACATGATGCATGGGGTTGGGCATTGCAGGGAATTAGTGATGTGCGGGCCGGACAGATACCCACGGGTTCGGGCCCACCTCGTACTTTTCTTCGTGGGTGGTGACAAGCCACCGAGTTCCGGGTTCTTTTTTTTATAGATGCTGCGCCTGCTCGTCCTGACCGTTTTGTGACACTGTCGGCGGGGCAGGAAGTAAAGGAAGTAGGATGCGGGCAGACACGGGCTAAAGGGGACGGGTTCTGTTCGGGGGCGGGTTGGGGAAATCCCGACCCGCACTTCACTACAGGAGGGAATGACACTATATTTCTCCCAATAATGAATAACGAAAGACAAAAAATGGACTAATGAGTGAGGCATTTATTGGGAGAAGTAATATTAGACATTATACATCTTTATGCACAGTTGTTGTTTGTTTCTCTATACTTCTCCATACCTGTCTCCAACTCCTAGCCCCCCACTACACTCCTTCTCCGCATCTCTCCCTACCACTGATTAGGGAAATGAGGCCCAGGGCAAATGGTATTTACTTAATCCTAAAGTCATGGGATGAGCCCATTCATCAGGAGCTACCAAAGTATTTTCTGATACAGTTATGGGATCTGTTATTTGGAAACCTGTTATTCAGAAAGCTCAAATTACAGAAAGGTTATCTCCCACAGACTCCATTTTATCCAAATATTCCAATTTTTGTAAAAAATATAATTAATCCTTATTAGGAGCAAAACCAGCCCATCGGGTTTTTTTAATGTTTATATGGATTTTCTAGTAGACTTAAGATATGAAGATCCAAATTACAGAGAGATCCATTATACGGAAAACCCCAGGTCCCAAACATTCCTGTACCCCATACCTGTAGTATTTGTTCATCTTATTTAGGGACTTATCTGGAATTAATAGCTACAAGGAATGCAGCTGAAACACTATTGTGCAGGAAAATAAATCCAACCCCCCAGAAGTTACATAAAACAATTACATAAATAAACAGTCCAAGTACAAAGCATTGCAAAGTGGGCCACCAAGCTCCTCAGTAGAGTCAACAATGAGAACAGGGATACGACTGATATATTAAATAAAACCCTTTGCTTCAGTTTATATTAAAGTGATTCTGTTGCAGGAAAACATGTTTTTTTCAAAATGCATCAGTTAATAGTGCTGCTCCCGCAGACTCCTGCACTGAAATCTGTTTCTCAAAAGAGCAATTTTGAATTTAATTTAATTGTCAGTTTCCCAGCTGCCCCCAGTCATGTGACTAGTGCTCTGATAAACTTCAGTCACTCTTTACTGCTGTACTGCAAGTTGGAGTGAGATCACCCACGCCCTTCCCCCCCCCCAGCAGCCTAACAACAGAACAATGGGAAGGTAACCAGCTCCCTAACACAAGATAACAGCTCCCTGGTAGATCTAAGAACAGCACTCAATAGTAAAATCCAGGTCCCACTGAGACACATTCAGTTACATTGAGTAGGAGAAACAACAGCCTGTCAGAAAGCAGTTCCATCCTAAAGTGCTGGCTCTTTCTGAAAGCACATGACCAGGCAAAATGACCTGAGATGCACCTACACACCAATATTACAACTAAATACACTTGTTGGTTCAGGAATGAAATTTTATATTGTAGAGTGAATTATTTGCAGTGTAAACAGTGTCATTTAGAAATAAAAACGACACCATAAAAATCATGACAGAATCCCTTTAAGGAGAATCCATTAACTAATAATTTAAAATGTATAAATGATTCAAAAACACCTGAAATAAAATCTCGGGCCGGCAACAACAAAAGGGGCAAAGGTAAAACAATCGCCGGAATCGGCGAAACGCGCAAATTCACTGCAAATTCACACCTGGAGAATAAATTCGCCCATCACTACTACGGAGTCCTGCATCAGTTAGGCATGATGTCACTTTCGCTATGCATGATGTCACTTCATCACATCTACCCGGATATGACGTCACACCTGGGTAACATGGAATGAGGCAAAATCAGAAAATTTCAATTTGCATTTGGCCTGGTTCTGCTAGCCAGTGGAAGATGATGATGAGCAGGTTAGCTGGTCCAGGTCAAATCATTGCTTTGCAGATCCTATTTGGGAGTGGGCCTATTGAACTAGACCCATGTAGGACTCTATTAGGACAGGTACTTCCTTTAACTCTAGTGGAAGACACACTGCCGGGTCAGTGGGCACCAATGAGAATGGGTGCACTTGGCTGGACATCCTCATGCAATTTGTGCATGTGCAGTGATATAACTATTGTATTTGCCAATTTGGGAAGCCATAGGTGCCATTTTTGTTAACGGTTGTTATGTCTCTGCCCATAACAACACTTCCTCCGATAGTTTTGGTGCCAAAACTTCCCATTTAAACCCTTTCTGTCATTTCCTCATTGCTAAAGTTGGCTTCTGGTTTTCTCAAGCTCCTGCTCAAGTCTTTCTGTGCATTTTGAGCCTGTTTTTTTGACTTTGGCCTGCCCTTTGACTACAAAACTTGCCGCCTGTCCAGAACTCTGCCTGTTTTTGACTCCTCTTCACTTGGCCCGTGTCTTTACCTTGTTTTGGAACTTCTGAACTCTGAAGTTGGTAGGATCCCAGCTAGAACCACAGCAGAAAGTTCTAGGACAAAAAAAGGGCATGGGTGCAAACCAGGACTAACTGGGATCTCCTGCTTTACAGAAGAGTCAGATCTGTACCGGCAACCTAACTCCATGTTCCAGCTTAATTAATATGTTACATCTAGTCTTACCTGAGCAACCACCAAAAAAGTCCAAGAAATCAGGAGTAGGGAAGTGTCTTTCAGACTGTAGGCAAGACTTGGCCTCACTTGCAAGTGTGAATTGACAGGGCTTCATGTTCCCCTTTCAAGCCTGTGGATGCTGCTATATCTTTGTGTTGTGCTTCAAATGGTCAAGGCCTGGGATTCACCTAGAATAAAAAAAATTGTGACACATTGGTGAAAAAAAAGAACCACTGGTTTAGAGAAAGTTGTATAGATGACAGATAGAAGGATGCAACTGACAGTCAGGGCTGAACAGAGATCACCACCTGTGCAATAGAGAAAGCCTCACCCCCTGACACATTAAAGAACAGAAAGAACATTCTGCCTGGAAATGTATAAAATATTAAAAACAATAAAATATTATAATATAAAAACAAACTTGTTCAACCTGGGGGCTTCATTACTCCTTTATTTACCTTACATATGTTACTGTGCTATGCTGGATTCAGAGATACGTTATGATTTAGGAGGACTGTACCTGCTGTTGTGTTAAATGAATGCTGTCTGCAGATAATTAGAGTGCCAGTTCCCTGGCTCATTTCTCACCTCTGGAAACTTTATACCAGGCGCAGAGCTAAAAGGGAGTATTGATAAAAATTGAATATTAAAAAAGACCAGTGATTGTTATCGTCACAACCCGGGATATAAATACTATTCCAGAGATCATGAATTATTCACAGGACATGACAGCAACGATATACTTAATACGTAATGAAAGAAGAAAGGGAAAAGGTGAATGATTAATATCAACTGTTTACTGCACTGTCGACCTACCAATGAATTCACTTCAAAGAGAAAACGATAGTTAAACACATGCAGATGTAGCCTTTAGAAAATAACTACAGCAGCTTCTGTAAGGTCTTCTCTAAGGGAGGTTCCTTTTGATTTATAGCAAGGCTTATGCCTGGTCGGTGGCATAAAAGAAAGGATACAGGGGGGACATGCAGCATCCTTTCCTCCTAGTCATTCTGTGGCCCTTATATGTCATATAAATAGCAACGTGCCCAGGGGTCTTCTCTCTAGTGTCAGACCTGTTCCTGGTGTGCTCAGTGCGGATTAATGAGATGTGAGCGATTACACTACATACACTTTCCCCAGGCCCCCCTTCTAGGCTTCTCCCACAAGTTTACGAATATACAGGTATGGGATCTGTTATCCAGAAAGCTCCAAATTACGGAAGGGCAGTTTCTCATAGACTCTGTTTTATCCAAATAATCCAAATCAAATAAAAATGATTTCCTTTTTCTGTGTAATAATAAAACAGTAGCTTGTTCTTGATCCCAACTAAGATATAATTAATCCTTATTGGAAGCAAAACCAGCCTATTGGGTTCATTTAATGTTTATATGATTTTCTAGTAGACTTAAAGGGCATGTAAAGGCAAAAAATAAAATCCCATTTTTACTTTCTTTAATGAAAAAGAAACCTATCTCCAATATACTTTAATAAAAAAATGTGTACCATTTTTATAAGAAACCTGACTGTATGCAGTGAAATTCTCCCTTCATTTACTGCTGTGGATAGGAATTGTCAGACGGTCCCTAACTGCTCTGCAAGGAAACAATCATACTTATGAACAGCAGGGGGAGCCCCCGACTTACTTCCCAGCCATGCAGAACTCAAGCAGCTTTGTTTGTTTCCCTGTAGAGCAGTCGGCGACTGTGTAGAGATTTGTATTGGATTTTATTTTTGCCTTTACATCCCCTTTACTGTTTCCAACTCCAGCTGCAGGGACAAAGATCATGGAGCCAGATTTAAACAGATAAACTGGGATTCTATTTGGAGGATTATTTTGCTGCAGCCGCTGGTTCTGCAGAGTTGGAGAAAGTTTGTATTAATATAAAAACTATAAAATCCACATTAGATTACATGACAACACAGGACCCAGTGCAGTCTGTATATTCTGATTATTAATCAGTCTTGTTGTATCGGCTTCTGGCAGATATTATTTGACTTGTGCTGTTTTATCATTTATGACAATCCCTAAGCAGCCCAGATCACACTGAGCATGTGCACAGTCTTGGTCTTGCAAAGATGTATAACAAAGTTACAAGATGGTGACCCCCTGTGGCCAACTTTGAAAGCATAAATCATTTGTTTGATTAGGCTTGTGGTGCAGTAAGTTCATGTTTATGTTTAGTATACAAAATACAGCATTTCTAGCCTTATTCTATTTTAGACTTTACTTCCCCTTTAGGGTATGAAGATCAATAATTATGGAAATATCCTTTATCTAGAAGACCCCAGGTCCTGAGCATTCTGGATAATAGGTCCCATACTTGTTTAATATGTAATCATGGTCACGAAGGGCCCATTATCTAGTTTTTTTCTCTTATTATCTATTTGTATTTTGTCTTCTTTTATATTTATCTCTGCTGCTGGGCCTGGGTACGGTTGGGATGGTGCATGGTTGGTAACTACTGGGAGAAAATTAGGCAGTAAGACCTGAGTCAAGCCTGGATTTATTTATTTGGTGCCCTTAGACTGACAGGTCCTAGAGCCCTCCTGCTTTGGTGCACGATGCCCCACCCCGTGTGAGCATGCATGAATGTGCCTGGTCGCTGGGGAGCTGCGACTTCCCAAGTGCTCCCTATAATGTGCTTTTCTGGTCCAAATCCAGCCTGAGCTCTCTAAGATGTGTTGGATTCAGAACATGCCAGGGAAATGAAAAAGCTAGATGAGCATCTAAACACTTCAGTCTAGGGTAGCCTATTCATTTATCTGCCCCTGCATAAAGGCTGCTACTTGGGGGAACTCTCTTTAATCCCACCAATCAAAAGGTGTGCCATTATGAGTTTGACATATACAGACCCATAGGAACATGGTCAAATTTTGACTCGTCCTCCGCTCTAACCCATTAAAATAAATTAGCAGTTAGATTTATTTTTCTTATGCAGTCAGAATATTTAAAGAAAAATATGACTGTTGTGATGGGTTATTGTACACTGACCAACAGCACTTACGTTATTATATAGAGAACAAGATACTCTAACACCCACTGTGATGGACACCAGGCAGAAAGTGAGAGATACAGTATAGAAAGAACAAGAGATCTCAGCACATACATTAATATAACAATGTCTCATGGAGACAAGAAAGACCTATCTCGACTTTCTGTACATGAACAAATACACATGACATATAAATTAAACCCTCAAGGAGTAAATCAAGCATTAAATGACCTAAAACATAGTTCTCACTATAGCAGGAAAACCCTCCTATGAAATCAGCAGTGAGTGACACAAATGGTGCTGCAAATAATACAAAAAGCCTCATCAATATCCTAAGGTCCATTTCTAAACAAAAACACAGAGAAGCAACAACTGCAGATCAAACAAATACCGTGCTGGACAAGGAGGAGAAACAGCCAAGAAAACAAAATAAATACCAACAAATATCAGTCGAAGCAATTCGGAAATGTAATTCTCCAAGGGAAATACTTCAGCCAGGTTTTGTGGGTATTATAAGGGTTAATGATGGGTGAATTTATTCGCCAGGCGCAAATTTGCGGCGAATTTGCACGATTCGGGGCCGGCGAAAAAATTTCGGAAAAAAACGGACGCCGGCGCCATTTCGCCGAATTTTTCAGCGAAGGAAAACGGCGCAAATTCGCCCATCACTAATAAGGGTTTATGTCGGGGTGTTGCCTTATTTCATATTATTTTTGTCATTTATTGTATTTTCATATTCACTCCAACAGCTTTTTGCAATCTTTGCATTTGCAACATGTGGTGGTTACTCTGGAGAACTGAGAGTCAGCGTGGACTGTGCCAACAAAACCCAGAGCGACCTCAGCATTGATATCGCCATCAACTATCCATTTAGGTAAGAAATGTTTGACTTTCATAAGGAGAAGTGCTCCCTTCTGATTATGTTTGGCTGGAAAAGTACAGGGCAGGGGTAAGGGCACCATTGTGGCCTGTGTCTGCTGCAAAAAACAGTGACAATTCTTTAATGTGCAGAGTGCGACGTCAATTATAGTGCATTGTGCCTGGGTTTTAGCACTTTGCTCCCTGTAATGCACATAATAAATAACCCCTATAGAGTTGCACCTATAGACGCACATGTGTAAAAGAAGAACTTGTAGTGAGAAAAAAAGACGAATTTCTCACCATTTTGCAAATTTTTTCACAGTTTTTGCACATTTTCAAGCAAAATGGTTGAAACATTTGTGAAATGCATCGAAGCCAATGGGCATCAAAAAATATTTTTACGTACGTGACAATTGTTTCTCACTCCGTTTGCATTACAATCAATGGGCATTTTTTCTTCTGGTGACTTTTTTGTCTTGGCGACAATCTTGTCTTGGCCGACTTTTTTGTTGCAGCAAAATTTTTCCCAGTGGATTTCTGCTGCAGTTTCGTGACAAAAATTGCAGATGGCGAGATGCATAATTTTGCCGCGAATCCACGCCTGGCGAAAAGATTTGCTCATCATTAAAATGAGTCATATTTAGCGATGAGTGAATTTTGTAGCCATACGTGGATGTGCAGCAAAATTCCGCATTTAGTCATTGCCTAAAATTTGGCAAAAATTTGCCTAAAAAAACGCCCATTCAATGCATTTGGAGTGAGAACAAAAAGTGAAGAAAAAAAGCCCATTGACTTTAATGCAACTGGAGTGAGAAAAAAAAGTTGCCCATAAACTTTAATGCGTTTTACAAATTTTTAGGCAATTTTGGCAAAGCTTTCGCTTTTACAGGGCAGATTCACTCATCACTAGTTGAATTAAAGTGTTCCATCTAGATTTGATTAAGGGGATACTGTCATGGGAGAAAAAAAAAATTTCAAAATGAATCCGTTAATAGTGCTGCTCCAGCAGAATTCTGCACTGAAATCCATTTCTCAGAAGAGCAAACTGATTTTTTTATATTCAATTTTGAAATCTGACATGGGGGCTAGACATATTGTCAATTTCCCAGCTGCCCCAAGTCATGTGACTTGTGCTCTGATAAACTTCAATCACTCTTTACTGCTGTACTGCAAGTTGGAGTGATATCACCTCCCTCCCTTTCCCCCCCAGCAGCCAAACAAAAGAACAATGGGAAGGTAACCAGATAGCAGCTCCCTAACACAAGATAACAGCTGCCTGGTAGAGCTAAGAACAGCACTCAATAGTAAAAACCCATGTCCCACTGAGACACATTCAGTTACATTGAGAAGGAAAAACAGCAGCCTGCCAGAAAGCATTTCTCTCCTAAAGTGCAGGCACAAGTCACATGACCAGGGGCAGCTGGGAAATTGACAAAATGTCTAGCCCCATGTCAGATTTCAAAATTGAATATAAAAAAATCAGTTTGCTCTTTTGAGAAATGGATTTCAGTGCAGAAGTCTGCTGGAGTAGCACTATTAACTGATGCGTTTTGAAAAAAAACATGTTTTCTGATGACAGGATACCTTTAATATTAAATATTGCCATAGCCTGTTATAGATCATGTGCAGATAAATCCCCAGTAGAAAGGAGTGGGGGCAGATGCTAGTGATGTCCCTATAGAATTATAGCTATTGGTTGCTCAGCATGTGTTATACACACGTGTGTTACATGTAGTCCATGTGAGCATGTAAGTGTGTTACCCAGAATGCTCTGAAATAGGCCAATGTTATTCCCCATGGTGTCCACTTTAACCAAACAATTCTTCATTTCTGACAGAATTTCATTTTCTCCTTAAAATTAAAATCTAGATGACAATTAAATCCATCCATTAAATAGTACATGGTCCTATTGGGGTTTTTTATATGCTTGCTTAAATGTTTTTATATAGCCTTAAAGGCTATCATCCCCAACCAAAGGTGTGGGGATGTTGGGGGTATCAGTATGCCCAAACAAATATTTGGGTGCTGTCTGACCTCTTCTGGGCATATGTGTTGGAACTTGGGGGCTAGGGGAGCTGCCATCCCCATAATTTCCACCCCGGTTTCTGATTTTAGTTGGGTCCCAGTGCCCATTCCCTTCTTCTGCTTAGGGAAAAAATTAGAAACTTTCTCAAATGTTTCCTAAGCAGAAGATCATTAGAGCAGCCTCTTCCTTTCTCCTGACAACTTCCTTGACTACTTGGTGGTCAGACTGGTGGGAAACTGACCAGCAGGTGGCGCTGTTGTGACAAAATTCATTCATATTAACAGCACATGTATCCCTTAATATCTTGGAATCAAAAAAATAAAATAATAATGAATGTACATGTGCTGAGAATAACACCCTGATCAATTTTACATTCACTTATTTTAAAGGTTTACTTACAAGTGATGGTCCCTTTAAGAGAGCGTTAATGTATGCCCAATGCCTTTGTATGCTGAGAGACCTGCTTTGCTCATTTCCATTCTTTATAAATGGCACAGATCAGTGTTCATCCGATGATTACGCCATTTAATTAATGTCTCCAAGACAGGGATGGAATGAGCTCGCAAGTCATTGATTTGCTCTTATTATTCCTGAATCTTCAGTGGCTTAATAATGAAATGGGCAGTCGGTGGGCGAGAATTAGCTGCGAGAGACCTTGTTTGTCTTCCAGGCTCGGTAAATTGAGAAGCAAAATCACAGTCTTTTTAGCTTGATAGGAATCCATTTTAAGCCCATACGGTCGTCTCAGTGTGGGTTTTATCTGATAGATTGCATACGGATAGATTAGGGCAAGAGCCGCTGTGCCATGAGAAAAGGGGGCAATAATAGTCTGTCATTTACATCTCAGATTTGCCAGTTCACCTCTTCAGCCTCACGCTTTTACCTACAAGGCTGACACTCCTGCAAGGATCTTGCATATAGATTAAAATCAAAACAGATAAAGGTCACAAACTTACCAAGTATAGGAGGAAGTTCGGGTGCACTGCCCTGAACCTTCAGCTAAGGGAGCGGATCCAAACCGTAATGTAGTTGAGCAGGCACTCGAAGGACTATTCCTCCACACAGACGCAATAAAAATCAAGTATATTTCTTTGGTTCTGTTAAGGCATAGCCTTACGCATTTTGTATCACAGCAGATACTTAAAGAATAAGTAAACCTTTAAAATAAGTGAATGTAAAATTGATGAGGGGGCTATTCTAAGCACTTTTGTAATTTACATTCATTATTTATTTTCTTTTGATTCCAAGATATTAAGGGATACATGTACTGTTAATATGAATGAATTTTGTTACAACACCGCCACCTGCTGGTCATTTTTCCACCAGTCTGACCAGCAAGTAGTCAAGGAAGTTGTCAGGAGAGAGAAAGAGGCTGTTCTCCTTTAGGAATAAAATTAGAAACCTTTCTTAAACCTTTCCTAAGCAGAAGAACACTTGACTACTTGGTGGTCAGACTGGTGGGAAACTGAGCAGCAGGTGGCGCTGTTGTAACAAAATTCACTGATGTTAACAGTACATACCGTATATACTCGAGTATAAGCCGAGTTTTTCAGCATCCAAAATGTGCTGAAAAAGACTACCTCGGCTTATACTCGAGTCAACGAGCGCTAGCTGAGATTGCAGTCACTGCTAATCATTCCTATACCAACAGAGGATGCTTGCGGAGAGACTGCAATATCACACAGCACCCTCTGTTGGTTATATGAAACATTAACAGTGACTGCAATATCACACAGCACCCTCTGTTGGTTATATGAAACATTAACAGTGACTGCAATATCACACAGCGCCCTCTGTTGGTTATATGAAAGATTAACAGTGATGGCAATATCACACAGCGCCCTTTGCAGATGGTAGTGGGACAATGCACACAGTAATCTGTTTAGCAATTCTCTGTCACCATCAACTTTGCAAGTCCGGTTGATCGCTGGGGGGGTCACTTTGGCAGAATGTGCGCTGCTGGGAGACAGGGCTGTAGTTGTGTCTAGGCTTATACTCGAGTCAATAAGTTTTCCCAGTTTTCTTAGGTTAAGTTCGGTACCTCGGCTTATACTCGGGTCGGCTAATACTCAAGTATATATGGTAAATCTTTTAATAGCTTGGAATTTAGAAAAAATAAATAATGAATGTACATTGCAAATGTTCTTCGAATAGCCCCCTCATCAGTTTTACATTCACTTATTTTTAAGGTTTACTTATCTTTTAAGGTATGAAGATGCAAATTACAGAAAGATCCATTATCCGGAAAGCCCCAGGTCCCAAGCATTCTGGATAACAGGTCCCATACTTATATAACATTCACAGCAGTGATGTGTGGGCAAAGCTTTGCTCGCCAATGTTCTCCACTTTCTAGTCTGTGATTGAAATCCATCATTTAATAAACGTATTGTAATAATCTCTAATGAAACTTTATTTATTTTCCGTGAAACATCTCAGCCTATTTACTTGGAGCAGTTTGTGCTCATGTTGATTTTTGCACTAAGGAGCCGGGGGATTTCAGTGTTATGTTATTAGAATAATGTGGCGGAATATCTAAACACAGAGATATTTTTGCTGGAAAGCGGTGAATTGAATTTGTACATGAATAATATATGTTCCCATCTACAATAACACGCGCGGCTCCTCTCCTCCAGTTTAGCTGCACCTTGGAGGCTTATTGTGCACTTCCAAGAAAACTGCTGGAATTCTATTATTTAAAAGCTGAGTTTAACTAACGCTGAGACTCTCGCACAGTCATTCCCCAAACCCATTATATTCATTAGATGCTTCTGTAACTATATCTTGTCTGTGTAAAGCACCAACAGAGACACCACTGGATCATTAGTGCTATAAAGATGCATTTGGTCTTTCTTTTTCATCTAATAAATCCATATGCCAATTGTTTAAGGGAATGAAATGATCACGGCAACAAGTGCAACTCGGCATTTCAAAGCAGCCTGTTAGCTGTAATAGGTATGTCTTTAAGGCCATGGATAAACAAACTGGGTCATAAATGGAACTGCTCATTGCAACTCCCACTGCCTGTACAAACTGATACCATAAAACTATGCCACTAAAGAAAATACAGATGAGACAGTTGAATAAGTTATTCCCCTGTACTAATTCAGCAGGAACAGCCCCTACGTTTGCTCATAGTCTGTACAGAGAGATCCCATAAAACTATGGCAGCATAGGTATTCCCCTGTACTAAGCACAATTCAGCAGGAAAAGCCCCTAAGTTTGCTCATAGTCTGTACAGAGAGATTCCATAAAACTATGGCAGCATAGGTATTCCCCTGTACTAAGCACAATTCAGCAGGAAAAGCCCCTAAGTTTGCTCATAGTCTGTACAGAGAGATTCCATAAAACTATGGCAGCATAGGTATTCCCTGTACTAAGCACAATTCAGCAGGAACAGTCCCCTTAGTTTGCCCATAGTCTGTACAGAGAGATCCCATAAAACAATGGCAGCATAGGTATTCCCTGTACTAAGCACAATTCAGCAGGAACAGTCCCCTTAGTTTGCCCATAGTCTGTACAGAGAGATCCCATAAAACAATGGCAGCATTGGTATTCCCTGTACTAAGCACAATTCAGCAGGAACAGTCCCCTAAGTTTGTTCATAGTCTGTACAGAGAGATCCCATAAAACTATGGCAGCATAGGTATTCCCTGTACTAAGCACAATTCAGCAGGAACAGTTCCCTAAGTTTGCTCATAGTCTGTACAGAGAGATCCCATAAAACTATGGCAGCATAGGTATTCCCTGTACTAAGCACAATTCAGCAGGAACAGTCCTTAAGTTTGCTCATAGCAAACAGTTGGTCTGGTTCCCCCCAGTTGGTCTGGTTCCCCCCAGGTGGACTGGAGCAGTGGTAGGGGGGTCCATCCTGAAGGTCATCAGCTGAGATTTCTGTAGGATATGTATTTGCTCTCCTGGACACAACTGGAAGCCCAACTTGGAGGCCAGTCAGTGTCGGACTGGGATGCCAGGGGCCACCAGAAAACCTTAGACCGTGGGCCCACTTTCCAAACTATTATTCCGCCTCTCCTCAGTCAACCTCTTTATTCTCCTAGTATTGTATATCTATTTACTATATTCTTCCATTAATAAGCATATAAAGAAATAGGGAATGACCATGAAATAGGCCAAATGGTTAGAAGCAAGAGGCCCACACTGACACCTGGGCCCACTGGGAGTTTTCCTGGTATACTGGTGGAACAGTCCGACACCAGTTAAGGTGAGATTTTGGGTGGGGGTTAATATATTTGCTGCCCTACTTTGAACTAAATGACTGATACACCCGTAACCAGGTTATGAACTAAGGGAGTTGACCCTCCATGGCAGGCTTAATCTACTGCTACAATCGTTGGCTTTTCCTGACATGTAAAAAACACTGTTTTACTTGAATGTTGCTATTTCCCAAAGCAAAGGCCAAATGCTAACCCCAATAATACAATCTCTCTCTTCATTGCAGGTTGTACCAAGTGAATTTTGATGCACCCACATGTGAAGGCAAGAGGCGTGAGAAACTCTCATTGATAGGGGACCTCTCATCTTCTGCCGAGTTCTTTGTCACCATTGCGGTGTTTGCCTTCCTCTACTCCTTGGCCGCTACAGTCGTGTACATTTTCTACCAGAATAAATATCGGGAAAACAACAGGGGGCCCCTAATTGTGAGTATTTTATTTAATTCAAGATGTTTTATTTCTCAAGTCAAAACTTCAGATATAAACTTGATTTCTTAGGTTAGGTAGTGATGATTGGTTACAAGGCAAGATGGTAAAATCAGTGGTGTAACTACAGAGGAAGCAGACCCTGTGGCTGCAGGGGGTCCCAGGAAGTATAGTGGCCACACGAGCTCCCTAATTCATATAAAATTTCAATAGATATTGGTAAAACAGGTCAATTTATAGACATTTTGGGAGCATGAAATATAATTTGCTGTGGGGCCCAGTCATTTCTACTTTCGCCACTGCCCACAATGCACTTGTATGAGAAGTACTCGGCAAGCGTGGGAGGAATGGACTGGTACCCTAAGGGGCTAGGAGTTCCACAGACAAGACAATGGATAAGAGAAGGGTTTCAGATGTGATAAAACAGTTTTGACAATGAATGTGTTTAGAAGACGTGAATCACCTGGGAGCTAAGTACCAGCTGGGTATATAAGGAGGGATAATGCCTGCGGTGAGGATAGTGAAGGACTTTGAAGGACAGCAAATGAGAGAGAAATGTTGAATGCATGAAAAACAAGCAGTGCCAGGTTTAGCAGTGTTAAAGGACAAGGAAAGGCAAAAAAATAAAATCCCATTTTTACTTACTTTAATGAAAAAGAAACCTATCTCCAATATATTTAATTAAAAAATGTATACCGTTTTTCTAAGAAACCTGACTATATGCAGTGAAATTCTCTCTTCATTTACTGCTGTGGATAGGAATTGTCAGATAGTCCCTAAGTGCTAAGCAGGGAAACAATCATACTTATGAACAGCAGGGGGAGCCCTTGCCTTACTTACCAGCCATGCAGAATTCAATATGAAGATCCCTAAGCAGCCCAGACCACACTGAGCATGTGCAGGGTCAGGGTCAGGCAAAGATGTTTAACAAAGTTACAAGATGAGAGCCCCTTGTGGCCAACTTTGAAAGCATAAATTATTTGTTTGATTAGGCTTGTGGTGCAGTAAGTTCAGGCACGTTTCAGGGGCTGCTGCCGCCTGAGGCAGCAGCCCCAATGCCGCCCCTCCTCCTGCTCCGCTCTTCTAACTACCAGCGTCGGAGCGGGTGGAGGAGGGGCCGCATCGCTAGTGCAGTGAGCGCTATTGCGCTCGCTGCGCTAGAAGAGCCGAATTTCCGTTTTAAAAAACGGAAATTCGGCTCTTAAAGTTACCAGAGGCGGCTTTTTGCCGCCCCTGGTAACTGGCCGCTCCGTGCCGCCTGAGGCAAGATTCTCACCTTGCCTCATGGCCGGAGCGGCCCTGAGTAAGTTCATACTTATGTTTAGTAATCAAAATACAGCATTTCTAGCCTTATTCTATTTTAGACTTTCCTTGTCCTTTAAGACTTAAAGGGATTCTGTCATGATTTTTATGGTGTCGTTTTTATTTGTAAATGACACTGTTTACACTGCAAATAATTCACTCTACAATATAAAATGTCATTCCTAAACCAACAAGTGTATTTTTTTAGTTGTAATATTGGTGTGTAGGTGCATCTCAGGTCATTTTGCCTGGTCATGTGCTTTCAGAAAGAGGCAGCACTTTGGGATGGAACTGCTTTCTGACAGGCTGTTGTTTCTCCTACTCAATGTAACTGAATGTGTCTCAGTGGGACATGGATTTTTACTATTGAGTGCTGTTCTTAGATCTACCAGGGAGCTGTTTTCTGATTTCCTTCCCATTGTACTGCTGATGGGCTCCTGGAGGGGGATGATATCACTCCAACTTGCAATGCAGCTGTAAAGAGTGACTGAAGCACAAGTGACATGACTGGGGGCAGCAGGGAAACTGACAATATGTATAGCACTATGTCAGATTTCAAAATGAAATATAAAAAAATGAGTTTGCTCTTTTGATAAACAGATTTCAGCTCAAAATTCTGCTGGAGCAGCACTATTAACTGATGCATTTTGAAAAAAACATGTTTTCCCATGACAGTATCCCTTTAAGGGCCAATGTTATTCTTATAAAGTAGAACTGTTAACCAATAGTTCTTCATCTTTTGTTGTGTTCCATAAGGTCAGCCACACCATGTCCCACAGGCTGCCTCTCCATGCCTCTTTTCTACTTCTTGTAATGGTATTATAACCCAAATGGAGGGCTATGTAGTATTATAAATCATGGCTGCACTTGCTGCAATAGCAGAGATTAATAAAGATTTATGGAGGATTAAGATCCCCAATAAGGAACTGTTTGCTTTATTGTATTTATAATTATACGTTCTCATGTGGAATTCTAAAAGTAGCCTAACTAAGTAGATATTTTACCATCTTGCCTTGTAACCAATATAAAAGCTCAGGGAGGGACACAAAAGGATAATTAATGTGCAATCACTTCTTAATGTACAATATTTCCATTAAACAAATCCAAAGGCAACAAATGTAATAACATTCGCAAAGAGAACAAATTTGCGAATAAAAAATTAGCATGTGACAATGTAACATTCTTCATTAGGCTTTTATTGCATTGCGAATCTTAATTGCGCGTTGTAAACCTTTAACGCCTGCTTGAAAGTGGCTTTTGGAGAAAAAATTACAACTTTTTCATTAAAAAGTTTTATTACATACACTGCACTCAATTGATATCCTACTGTTGCATGAGGGGCAAAGTGCTCGTTAAGGCAAGATTATTCATTTGGCGAACATTTATTTGTATTGCGAATGAATTGCAAACAATTTTGCCTTAACGGCCAATATTACATTCCCCCATAAGTGATCTTCAACTCCTTGGCCAACATTCCTCTAGAACAGGGGCTTGTGGACTTTTTCACATCAACTGTACCATAGTGATTTAGCCATAGTTCCAATCAGTGATGGGCGAATTTGTCCCGTTTCGCTGCGCCGAAAAATTTGCGAATTTCCTGCAAAAAATCTGGGAATCTGGGTCAATTATAATGCCAGCATCAATTTGCATTAAATTCAATGGGCATCTGAATAATGTTGACGCGCATCATTTTTTTTGACACTGGCGAATTTTCATCTGCAAATTTTTTTGGCGCAGTTTCGTGAATATATTCGCCGCCGGCGAAACACCATATTTGCCACAAATTCTGCCTGCCGCATTTATTTGCCCATCACTAGTTCCACTAATACCTACATCAGCAAGCTTTCACCCCAAAATCTAATTCTGATTGATTTAAAGCAGGATTTCAGGTCTATCGATGAGCAAAAAGAGAATTTCAACCCACATCTCACTTTACCTTTCCTTCATATTGAACCCATGGGAACCGCTCCAGTCCCTCGATTTGGGAACCTCTGCTCTAGAAAGCAACTGTCTAATTTACCCATAAACTAATTAGTCCAGATCTGATGTTCTTGATCATGAAGCTCATTATATTATAGCTACAATTATAGCTACAATTACCTACAATTATAATTAGTGATGGGTGAATTTGGGGCATTTCGCTTTGCCAAAAAATCTGCGAATTTCCAGCGAAATTTGCGAAACGGCAAAAAATTTGCGAAATGGTGCCAGCGTCTCGTTTTTGACGCCAGCGTCCATTTTAGACGCCGGCGTCCATTTTTTGAATTTTCATGGCGGTGTCGCGAATTTATTCGCTGGCGGCGAATCGCTCGAATTCGCCAAGATTTTGCGCCTGCCGAATAAATTCGCCCATCTCTAATTATAATAAATTTTTTTAAAAACCAACACTCTCTTCCCAAAGCAGCAGGATAAACGCATTATATTTATTTGATCTTAGAACCTGTGATTTAGAAGAAGAATCTATAGAATCAGAATATTTGATATCTCACCTTAAATAGACCAGAAAGAATTGCTCACACAAATTGCTACACAATTCTCCAGTATTTTTGTTAATGTCCCCACATGTAGGGCTGCAGGCTGTAATTATTGCCCTTTATTATTGAGCTGCATGAAAGCACATTGTCCTTGTTTAAAACAAACATTAGGCTGAGGAGATATTAAATGTTCAAAGAGAAGATATATTTTAGATGCCTGAAACACTGTGTTTAATCACCAAGGAGAATCCCTAAGATAAGTATTAATCTATTGAGCAGTTAAGTTCCGTATTGTTCTGCTCTGTCTGCTTCTGGTTGGCATGGTTGCTAATTGCTATCATGTTTCTTCTAGAAAATGTCTTGTACCGCAGATGTTCCAGTGTTGCGTTTGTAGCCGGGAGAAGAGAATTTGTTGAATTAGAACAGCATAAGATATGTCCTCAAGTGTAGGAAGTTTAGTAGCACGTATGAAGGTTTATTCACTCTGACACGCGTGTATCGCAATGTGCAAATTAACAGCCGGGGAAAGTAGGAGCACGACAGCAATTTGTGCTTCTTTGTGCAATTTTTTGCCGTATTCGGAAAAACAGGGACCAAAAATGATGGTAATATCAGGATAAAGGAGAAGCCCTTTTGCTCATTGTATGTTCTTCAGGTGAGCTCTGTTCTTCTTACTGGAAGTTCAGCTTCAATATATGTTTCCCACAGTTTCAGTTTCCTTTAAAGGGCATGTACAGGCTGAAATAAAATCCCATTTTTACTTTCTTTAATGAAAAAAAAACCTATCTCCAATATACTTTAATTAAAAAAAAATGTGTACCGTTTTTATAAGAAACCTGACTGTATGCAGTGAAGTTCTCCCTTCATTTACTGCTGTGGATAGGAATTGTCAGACAGTCCCTAACTGCTCTGCAGGGAAACAATCATACTTATGAACAGCAGGGGGAGCCCCCGTCTTACTTCCCAGCCAAGCAAGCAGCTTTGTTTATGACGATCCCTAAGCAGCCCAGACCACACTGAGCATGTGCACAGTCTTAGTCTTGCAAAGATGTTTAACAAAGTTACAAGATGGTGACCCCCTGTAGCCAACTTTGAAAGCATAAATCATTTGTTTGATTAGGCTTGTGGTGCAGTAAGTTCATGTCTATATTTAGAATACAAAATACAGCATTTCTAGCCTTATTCTATTTTAGACTTTACCTGCCCTTTAAGGGGGTTGTTCACCTTCAAACACTTTTTTTCAGTTCAGTTGGTTTTAGATTATTGTTCACCAAAAATAAAGACATTTTCCAGTTAATTTCAATTTTATATTTGTGACTATTTTGCCAATATTGAAGTGTATAATTGCATTTTTCACCTTCTAAAGCAGCTCTGGGGGGGGGGGGTCGCCGACTCTTTAACTGTTCTAAATTGATTCATTGGTTGATTCATTTGTAATTCTTTGTCCCTGCTGAGCAGAATCCCTGATATTCATTAAAGGCAGCTGTTAGAATTGATACAATAGTTGCTAATGTTCCACAGACACTGCTGAGAAATTGCTCGTGGATCACGGAGCTGCCAGACTGAAACATCAGAGGCAGGAACATTAAGCTTTAAATTTCAATTTTGGGAAACCGGAAAAAAAAAAAAGATAAAAAAACGTATAAAAAAGTCTTATTTTATGGTGAACACAACTCAACTGAAAAAAGAGTTTGGAAAGTGAACAAACCCTTTAAAGGATGTTCTGTATCAGCCATCTGATACAAAAGTGACCAAATAGTCAATATACCAAATGTTTGGTGCTGTGATATATTAAAATGATGATGATATACATAAACACATATCAAGGAATCTCTTGCAGGGCCTCTCCCATCCTTTAAACTAATGGGGGGCGAACATTGATCTACTCACTTGCAGATACTCTTGCTTAACAAAGGGCAGAGTAAATATGGAGTGCAATTTAAAGCTCAGCTGCCCAGATTCTTTTAAAATCAGAAATAAATTGTATTTCCAGACCAGAAAAAATCTGCTTTTAAAATGATCAGGATGGAATAAAAAATTGTAGAAAGTGACATACCCTACTGTGGTTTATAGGCTCATGTATGTGGTCAAAACAGTATACTCCTTAACTGATATCTGGTTGGCACTTGGCCACATAATTACTGGCTGACAGGTGAGGACTACTTTAGGGTTGCGGATGCTGTCCTCTCCTGATTGGTCTATAAAAGTAACTACTAGCTGTTAATTGGCTTGTAAATTAATGGCTTTATCAGCCAACCATCTAGATTCCCATCTTGGTGACCTTGTCTCGTCTGGTCAGCTTTTAAGCCCTCAAAAGAACATCTCCAGATGAAGACAAAAAAATATATAAAATAATTATAGATAATAATAATAATCCACCTAGATCATGATCTAGCTCCTGCTCAAAAGAATTCCTGAATATTCTTTTTATATTTTCTTCCAATAGACAGCACTCCAATAGTATTAAAACCGTCTTTATTTGTAGGACAGCAGCACAGATGCAACGTTTCGAGCGGCACCCCACTCTTTGTCAAGCATAAAACACTCCACCACCACCTGACCTTAAATACCATTGGGCACAGTGCCCCCTGGTGTCACCACATATATTAACAAGATATACAAAATATTTAAAAGGTTACAATTTGTCATATGTATCACTTAATATCACATAAGTTGATTATCTTCAAATGTATCAGAAGGGACTTATCTTGTTAATGTCCATTGTTGATTACAATTCCAGACAAGTGATACACAGTATCCATATAACAACCTACAAAAGATAAAATCATTTTAAAAGAAGAACAGCTATTTCAATAAAAAAGGATTCAAGTCATATTCATGATTCAGTCCATTTAGGAATAGTGACCCTAATCTCCTTATCCATTGCGCCTCTTTGCGCAATAATTCCTTATCCCGGTCACCCCCACGTCTCCTTCTTGGGACTGAATCCAGAATTTGAAACCGCAGTTGACTTACAGTGTGACCATTTTCGTTAAAGTGCTTGGCAACAGGTTGGTTTAATTTATTCCTAATGGCCGACTTATGCTCAGTAAGCCTCTCCCTGACGCTCCTTATCGTCTTTCCTATGTAAATTTTTCCGCAGGGACACTTAATATTGTACACCACATACGTGGATGCACAAGTAAAGAAACCTTTAATGGGAATACGAGTGCCCTGTAAGGGATGGTATACCCATTCTCCTTTAAGTACATTACTTCAGTGGCTACACCCACAGCAGGGAAAAGTCCCATTTTTAGGCGTTTTGAGAAAGGTTTGTTTAGATTTCAGAGAAGGACCAAGGTCCGCTTTTACCAATTTATTTCCAATAGTATCTGCGTTCATATATGACATCACAGGCGGGGATCTAAAGGCGGTTTTATCTGGGAAATTTCTAGTTAATAGACTCCATTCCCTCCGTATTATACCTGAGATCTCATTGCTCAACACATTATACTGATTTACAAAGGGGATCCTCTTCTTCCCTGGGGTACTATCTCTCTCTGTTCTCCTCAGCTCACTTTCAGCCCCTTCTAAAATCCTATTCGGATAGCCCCTTCTTCTAAACTTTTCTTTCATTTCATCCACTCTCATAGTCTGCTGACATTCATTTTGGACTATACGTTTCACCCTTAAGACTTGTGATCTGGGTAAAGATTTCTTTATATGTGGAGGATGGAAAGAATCATATCTCAATAATGTATTTCTGTCTGTTGTTTTTACATAGAGGTCAGTCTCAAGATTGCCCTTTCTAGTATTTTTTACCATCACATCTAGGAAAGAAATGTTGTTCGTATCACAGTTTACGGTAAACCTAATAAAAGGGGTACATCTATTAAGTCTTTCTACAAAATCAATGAGCTCAGAATGTCGTCCCGTCCAAATTGTAAAGATATCGTCTATGTAGCGATACCAACACTTACAGTTCTCTTGAAATCCATAATCAGTATAAATAAATTGATTTTCCAAAACATCCATAAATAAATTTGCATAGGACGGGGCGACATTCGAGCCCATCGCTGTGCCTTTGATCTGCAGAAAAAATTCATCCTGAAATAAAAAATAGTTCTTACCCAGAACAATCTGTAGTAGTGTTACCAAAAACTTTTTTTGGGCTCCATCAAGGGTAATGTCCCTATCCAAGTGATGAAGGACGGCCTCTACACCCCCATCATGAGGGATGGAGGTGTAGAGGCTCTCCACATCCAAGGTTACCAACATGGAATCCGGGGGTAGATCATTGATCATATTGATTTTACTTATAAATTCACCAGTATCCTTAACATAGGATTTTGTTTTAAATACATACTCCCTAAATATTTTATCCAAAAATTTTGCCAACGGACAAAACACTGAGTTAACCCCAGCCACTATGGGCCTACCTGGGGGCTTGTCCAAATTTTTATGGATTTTAGGGAGTATGTATAATACAGGTGTGGTTGGATTAACCTGTATCAAATAGTAAGCCAATTTCTGATCAATGATCTCCAGTTTTAAGGCATGATCCACACAATCCTTGATAGCCCGCTGTACAGAAAAAAGGGGATTAGTGGATAATCTCTCATATGTAGTGGTATCATTTAGCATTGCCACAATTGTATCCACATAATACTTTTTATTCAAAGTAAACTCTATCACTGGCAACAGTAAATTTTTGAGTGAACAGGATAATGCTGGCTTATTCAGACAAATTGAAAGATTAAATATGCAGAGAATTGCTCATGATTTGCATCTATGGACTTTAGCAGAGTATTATAAAGTACAAAGGATCCCTAGAGGTCTAAGATCGCATCTAAAACCCACAATGTTTATGGAAGATGTTACCTTCAAGAACAGATGGGAAGCGATTCTCAATAAATGCTCATTTGACATCATGCTCCTGATAATGGATCGTTTACAACAGGAGACGCCTGTGATCACGCTGAAGGCTGAGGAGGCGGAACGAAAGATTCGTGCTGCAGTTTCAGCGGAACAGTTCAAGGCTGCACAAGCCAAGCTCGACGAAAGTCTACGTCACTTCCGGTTGAAGCTTGAATCGCGGAAGCGAGGAAAGTTTCTCCGTGACGAATTGGATTACACAGAGAGCCGCGTGTACAGATGGACCCCACGGGAACGCCAACAGTGGAGGAATCAGCACAACCCGGAACAGGGATCAACCCATAGAGGGGGAACGCACACTGAGCACCGTGCGGAACAAGTGCAAGTGAATACATCTGCATCTTCCTCACCATCGTCTTTTTTATATGGCTCACAAGACAGCCTTGGCTCTATCCGGTCAAGCGGAGAAGGGGAGGCAGGAAACACCATAAAAAAGAAGCAGCCATATCGCAGGAGGAAAATGCGGTGGTAAACATCTCTGCAGTACAGCTAACTCATAATGAAACCAAGGTACTTTCTAAGGGGTTGGGTTTTGCAGTAACAACATTTCCTGATTTTTTCCAACTTGATATAGATTTGGAGGCCTTCTTTAGGAGAATACGGCTGACTGCTGAATTGGATGATAAAGGGGAACTCACTACTGATAAATTGAATGTTTATTGTAATTCTTTTCATTTACAGGATTGGGGTCTGTATAATTTAAGTACATATATGCCTGCTAAAACTAATCATGTGGTGGAAACGTACATACAGGGCGTGAAGGATGAGATTAGGAAATTTGAGGATAGATTTAAAAAAGGTGAGATGCACCAGTCCAGGGAGAACATTACGCTAGAGGAGAGAAAGGCACTGCTGTCCCTTCAGAACAATAGGGATCTGGTGATTAAACCAGCAGGGGGAGCAGTAGTGGTGATGAATAAAAAGTATTATGTGGATACAATTGTGGCAATGCTAAATGATACCACTACATATGAGAGATTATCCACTAATCCCCTTTTTTCTGTACAGCGGGCTATCAAGGATTGTGTGGATCATGCCTTAAAACTGGAGATCACTGATCAGAAATTGGCTTACTATTTGATACAGGTTAATCCAACCACACCTGTATTATACATACTCCCTAAAATCCATAAAAATTTGGACAAGCCCCCAGGTAGGCCCATAGCGGCTGGGGTTAACTCAGTGTTTTGTCCGTTGGCAAAATTTTTGGATAAAATATTTAGGGAGTATGTATTTAAAACAAAATCCTATGTTAAGGATACTGGTGAATTTATAAGTAAAATCAATATGATCAATGATCTACCCCCGGATTCCATGTTGGTAACCTTGGATGTGGAGAGCCTCTACACCTCCATCCCTCATGATGGGGGTGTAGAGGCCGTCCTTCATCACTTGGATAGGGACATTACCCTTGATGGAGCCCAAAAAAAGTTTTTGGTAACACTACTACAGATTGTTCTGGGTAAGAACTATTTTTTATTTCAGGATGAATTTTTTCTGCAGATCAAAGGCACAGCGATGGGCTCGAATGTCGCCCCGTCCTATGCAAATTTATTTATGGATGTTTTGGAAAATCAATTTATTTATACTGATTATGGATTTCAAGAGAACTGTAAGTGTTGGTATCGCTACATAGACGATATCTTTACAATTTGGACGGGACGACATTCTGAGCTCATTGATTTTGTAGAAAGACTTAATAGATGTACCCCTTTTATTAGGTTTACCGTAAACTGTGATACGAACAACATTTCTTTCCTAGATGTGATGGTAAAAAATACTAGAAAGGGCAATCTTGAGACTGACCTCTATGTAAAAACAACAGACAGAAATACATTATTGAGATATGATTCTTTCCATCCTCCACATATAAAGAAATCTTTACCCAGATCACAAGTCTTAAGGGTGAAACGTATAGTCCAAAATGAATGTCAGCAGACTATGAGAGTGGATGAAATGAAAGAAAAGTTTAGAAGAAGGGGCTATCCGAATAGGATTTTAGAAGGGGCTGAAAGTGAGCTGAGGAGAACAGAGAGAGATAGTACCCCAGGGAAGAAGAGGATCCCCTTTGTAAATCAGTATAATGTGTTGAGCAATGAGATCTCAGGTATAATACGGAGGGAATGGAGTCTATTAACTAGAAATTTCCCAGATAAAACCACCTTTAGATCCCCGCCTGTGATGTCATATATGAACGCAGATACTATTGGAAATAAATTGGTAAAAGCGGACCTTGGTCCTTCTCTGAAATCTAAACAAACCTTTCTCAAAACGCCTAAAAATGGGACTTTTCCCTGCTGTGGGTGTAGCCACTGAAGTAATGTACTTAAAGGAGAATGGGTATACCATCCCTTACAGGGCACTCGTATTCCCATTAAAGGTTTCTTTACTTGTGCATCCACGTATGTGGTGTACAATATTAAGTGTCCCTGCGGAAAAATTTACATAGGAAAGACGATAAGGAGCGTCAGGGAGAGGCTTACTGAGCATAAGTCGGCCATTAGGAATAAATTAAACCAACCTGTTGCCAAGCACTTTAACGAAAATGGTCACACTGTAAGTCAACTGCGGTTTCAAATTCTGGATTCAGTCCCAAGAAGGAGACGTGGGGGTGACCGGGATAAGGAATTATTGCGCAAAGAGGCGCAATGGATAAGGAGATTAGGGTCACTATTCCTAAATGGACTGAATCATGAATATGACTTGAATCCTTTTTTATTGAAATAGCTGTTCTTCTTTTAAAATGATTTTATCTTTTGTAGGTTGTTATATGGATACTGTGTATCACTTGTCTGGAATTGTAATCAACAATGGACATTAACAAGATAAGTCCCTTCTGATACATTTGAAGATAATCAACTTATGTGATATTAAGTGATACATATGACAAATTGTAACCTTTTAAATATTTTGTATATCTTGTTAATATATGTGGTGACACCAGGGGGCACTGTGCCCAATGGTATTTAAGGTCAGGTGGTGGTGGAGTGTTTTATGCTTGACAAAGAGTGGGGTGCCGCTCGAAACGTTGCATCTGTGCTGCTGTCCTACAAATAAAGACGGTTTTAATACTATTGGAGTGCTGTCTATTGGATGAAAATATTTGTATGGTGGAGAACCCTTGTGAACAGGTCTCTGGACGTGCACCCAAGAAACAATTGGCCGAAGTAACAGGTGCAGTATAATTGTCTTTACAATATTCTTTTTATAACCAGAAAGATATTGGATATTTTCGGATCCTAAGAGCATTATTTATACAGGTATTCATATCTACAATAGACTTTTCGCAGATTACGGGAGAGAGAGATTATTTTGAGGCAAATCTTTATTTATACAGTACAGCACTGTACATATTTCCACTATGTTAATAAACAGACTGGAAAGATTTAAGGGGGTGATTTATCATAATCTGAAAAGTTCTCACTTTTTTCTGAAAACTAATCTGACCAAATCCGCACTGATATTTTCCCCCCTATTTATCAATCAATTTTCACAAATTGTGTGGGAAAAGTCACAATAAAATTGTAAAATAAAATCAGATTGTTTCAGATTTTGCGCTCAAAACCTACAATTTCTTCGTAAAATCACCTGAAAGCTATGATTTTTTCAGAAACCCAGCACAATTCAGAAAATCTTCCAATTGTTAACGGGACATCTGCCATTGACTTTTACATGTTTCCGACAGGTCTGAGATGAAGTACTTTTTACATCTGACTTTTAACACCATCGGACTTTAACAAATCCCCAAAAAATCTATTTTCCCCTTTAAAAGTCAGACCAGAAAAATTTGGAGCTTAATAAATTACCCCTAAGTGTCATGTGCCAAGAGACAGACAACCCCAAGCAACCAGTTCGATTTTACAATCTATAGCACTTAAAATAATGAAAGCAAACGTCTCATTGGTTGCTATTGGTTACTAGATTGGTTGGTATTGGTTCCTCTATGGCGCGTGCGGCGCGCACTTCCGCTGCTTAAAGGCGCAGTGACGCTGGCATATGATGTCAGCATGCAATGGCACCAAATTCAAACTGTATTTATGGGGAATTCTGGATTTCTATCATGGCCCGTTGTTAGGTTCGATTTGATTGTTCCTGGGTGCTTTCCTTTGTGAATCCTGCCTGTTATTTCTGGTATTGACCCTTGCCTGCCTGTGACTACTCTGATCTCTCCAATCCTGACCATTTGCCTGTCCTCCGACTATTCTCTCCTTGTGCTGGCCCGGCCTGCCTGTTCCAAGTGGTGTTCCTCCATTCAGTATCCTGGTGAGACGATGGTGCCCCTTTGCTTGTCCAGAACCTTTAGCTTTGCTCCTCTCTCAAATAAGACTTGGCGGCATCCAATAAGCCGAGGGCAGAAGTGAGAGCCGAGACCAGGGTGCTTAGTTTGGGTTCTGGATTTAGGGTGCAGTTCGTGACACTGACTTCAACTTCAATAAGAAACGATTTCCTATTGTGCAAGAGTTCCCAAGTATTGATAAATAAATTACAGACTTACATACTCATATTATTTTTCTTCTTAGGTTACCAATCTCCTTTAAAGGTCATAGCATGCGTTTCAATTTTCATAAAAGGGCACATTGGAAGGAGAGGATCTTTGTGACCGTCAGTCACTTCCTACGCGTCCTCCCTTTGTTCCTTGTCACGCTGTGCCACAGAATTGACTGGAACTAAATTGTTACATTGTCTCTCCCTCCAGTCTCGTTTCTTTGTGAACACGAGAGCAGCAATGTATAAAAGCCTGGGTCTACAATCAAGCTAATCAGTTTAGTCAAACGGTGTGAACAAATCTCCAGCCTGCTGCAAACCTTTAATATTTCATGACTTGACTTACTTAGCTGGAATTTTATGTAATCAATAGGATTCATAGGAAACTAACTAATGCAGAAGTATATCTGCCGTGTTAAAGGGAAAGTAGAACCTCCAAATTGTTAGAAGCTCTAGTGCCTTTAAATCCGGGATGGATTCTTAAAGTGACACTGTTAGAGATAACGTCTCTTTGGGGCCAAAGGTCCACTTAATGCAAAAGGAGCTGTCTACTTTGGAGAACTGGAGAATCCAAAGATTCCCCAGACGTGTGGGCATAGTCAAGTGCATCCTACGCCAAGTGTGGACATATCAAGGAGAAAATGGATTAGATAACCCATAATGACCACCACTTTTATCACAGACTTCATTAAAGCATTTGGCACACACACAAAGCTCCATCTCTTTAGCATTAAATAAAATAAACACATCAGGAGCAATAGACAATGTCTAAAAAACCAGCTCCATACCAAACATAAACTGCAGTCGCGGATTAAGGGAACCCAAGCTCTCCCTCTTCCACCCCGCTAGAGGTTTTCCAAATCCCTGAAAGATGAGAGAGGGGTGTCACATGTAGAAACACTAGCTCTCCTTTTATTACAGCAACTCAGTTAAGGTAACACATATGCTCCAATTTCTTCTCATTTCATCTATGGATAATAAAGCAGAAAGGCTTAGTGATTAAGTCACAGGGCTCTGATTGAAAATTGGTTTCAATTACCAAGGCAATGTAACGGCGCTTCTAGTTGCAGCAATAATTAGACTGAAAGCCCCATGAGGTAGTTACTCCCTTCTGATTTCAGAATGCTTCACTTTGCATGTGTATCACACCCTTGAGTGCACTTTAGCTGTGGATTTGTGACTGTGTGTGACCAGGCTAAAACTGCTTGACTTGTGCCCAGGGCCGCAATGTACCTGTGCAACTCCCTGCAACTCCCGCTACCTGATGTAGTTCAGTGCAGCAGGAGATTCAGTCAGACAAGTTTCTTTGCAACAAACGTGGATAGTGTTAGACAGCAATACTCCCTCCAGGGGAATTCAAAGTGCTCCAGGTGAGCTAATATATATCAGACAGATAAATTCGTTAGAGGAGCAACAATAACAGATAATTACCACTCTCACTAGGCAATAACCTGATGAACACTAAGACTTGGGTTTCTCAGCCTGGGGTCTTGTATATTGGCACACTGAATTCAGTCTGGGGTCTTGGGTCTTGGTACCCTATCTGGTCCTCAACTCACCCACTGTAGTTCCTTACACACCACAGGGTCTTAACCCCACTACTTCTCGTTGGAGCCACATCTGCTCACTAGCTACCCTGTACTTACTCTCACTCCTATAGTGCCTATTAACATCCTCAGTAACACTAAATAAGCCTATCTGGCTTTCCACCGGCAGACCGGCAGACCTGGACCTGGAGATGGCCTTTCTGTATTTGCAGCTTCATGGATAACAGGTTTCCAGATAGATCCTATACCACTATATGCGATCTATGATATACCCCACTTTATATACAGAACTTATTGCACCAACCTAAAGTTTCAGCTTGTCAATAGCAGCAATGATCCAGGACTTCAAACTTTTCACAGGGGGTCACCATCTTGGAAAGTGTCTGTGACACTCACATGCTCAGTGGGCTCTGATTGGCTGTTGAGAAGCTAAGCTTAGGGCTCGTCACTAATTATCCAGCAGAAAATGAGCTTCCCTGGCTGTAATATAAGCTGATGGTTTGCTGATTATAAAATTCTGATGCTAATTGCACTGGTTTCTGTGCTGCCATGTAGTAATTATCTGTATTAATTACTAATCAGCCTTATATTGTGACATTTCTATTCTATGTGTACTGTATATTGTAAGTGGCTCCCTAAGCTCAGTAAGTGACAGCAGCACAGAGCATGTGCGGTGAATCAGCAGAAAAGAAGATGGGGAGCTACTGGGGCATCTTTGGAGACACAGATCTTTACTGCTAAAGGGCTGTGGTTGCCTTGGGCTGGTACAGAAGCCCAAAACATAATGTACAATATTTCTACCTACTTCTTTAGTTAAGCTTTAGTTCTCCTTTAATAGCTCCTTTTCATGGCATTCTCCCAATAGAAAAGTGAGTCAGTTGTGATTGTGTTTATTTTGCATTTCTGCAAGTTTGAAATGAGTCGGACAAGAGCCAACAGCAGCATAATATTCCCACAATATATACTCAATGTCATTCCCAACTCCAACTAGGTATTTCATAAAGGTGTCCCTATGTTGTGCTTTTCAGGATTTTATTGTGACCGTGGTGTTCTCCTTCCTGTGGCTGGTGAGTTCCTCTGGCTGGGCTAAAGGACTTTCAGATGTTAAGGTTGCCACTGACCCAGATGAAGTCCTCTTACTTATATCAGCTTGCAAGCAGCCCACTAACAAGTGCACGTCCGTGCGAGGCCCCGTTATGTCAATCTTGAATACTTCAGTGGTGAGTAACCTGACCTGGCTCGGGTAATTAATTAACTGTAACAGGGAACATGAACCTGAAGCAAGCAATAAACAAGGTAGCTACTGTATATGGGGCTAAACATGCCAAAGCAGAAGTATACATCTATATGAAACTTAAATTCAACATGAGCAAAATAATAATAATAACAATAACAACAATAATAATATAATAGATTATGCTGAATACATGATCAATTATTTCTAGGTTTCCGTTTATAATTCAACAGTAACTGGGTTTTGTTCCAATTTTACACTTACTAAGTGCCCTGTGATTGACAAAGGTACTGTAAACAGAGATTAAGTGCACTGCTGATCTACTTTTCTGCAAAAACCAGGAATTTAGAACTTCAGTTTCATGATGAACAAGGAGGTACATTGCCCCTATTTATGTAAATCAAAGACAGAAACCTGTCACCCTACAGATACAGGTATGGGGTCTGTTATCTGGAAAGCCGTTATCCAGAAGGCTCCAAATTACAGAAAGCCAATCTCTCATAGATTCCATTTTATTTTTATAATCCAAAATAATTTCCTTTTTTTCTCTGTAATAATAAAACAGTCGCTTGTACTTGATCCCAACTAAGATATAATTAATCCTTAATTGAAGCAAAAGTAGCCTATTGGGTTTATTTCATGTTTACATGATTTAGACCTAAGGTAAGAAGATCCACATTACAGAAAGACCCATTATCTAGAAAACCCCAGATACTGAGCATTCTGGATAACAGGCCCCACATCTGTATTTATTAAATTGCCAGTCCTACATCATTTTAAACCTGCTGGAATGCTGAAAGATATAGTCCATAATGGTTGGTTGGAAGGCTTCTTCGTGGAGCTTCTTCTGAGGGTCAGAGATCAATTCAAACAGTTGGTCTTTCCTGCAGTGGCGTAACTAGATGTTGCTGGGCCCCACAGCAAATTAATTTTAGGGCCCCCAACATATCCAGTGTTTGTCCTGTTTTACCAATATATGTTGAAATTGCTCATCAATTTGAGCCTCATGGGGCCCCTGTACCTCCTGGGCCCCCCTGCAGCTGCAGGGTCTGCTTCCTCTGTAGTTACGCCCCTGGATAAAATGGAATCTATTGGTGGCAATAGATGTTACAATTACAATCTTTTGAAAGAATGTTTTAAGAACTTAGGGCAGAGACACACTGTCAGATTCGGGAGATTAGTCGCCCAGCGACAAATCTCCTTTTCTTCAGGGTGACTAATCTCCACGAACTGCCTCCCCTGCCTTTCCACCAGCTAGAATGTAAATTGCCGGCGGGATGGCAATCCGAGTGCTTTGTTTTCCAAAGTCGACCAAAGCTGCCTCACAGGGAAACTTCAGGCGACTTCGGACAAAGAATCGCTCCAAGCGCCATCCCGCTGACAATTTACATTCTAGCCGCCGGAAGGCAGGGGAGGCAGTTCGGGAAGATTAGTCGCCCCAAAAAGAGGGATTTGTCGCCGGGCGGCTAATCTCCCCGAAACTGACCGTGTGTCTCTGCCCTTACTGTTAGAGCTGAATTGTGAGATATACAGAAAGAAACAACAGAATTCTACCTGTATCTGACAATTCAGCACTAACAGGGGGCGATATTCATGTGCATTGAAAGGCGCCCAATCAAAATTGTCGGCTCGTCTCCTGCCATACACACACCAAACATACAACAGATACTACAGTAGCTCAGTAGTAGTTTAATGCACACACAGGGAGGACAAAATTGTCTTCTTTGACTCGTTTTTCCCCACCACCATCTTGGATGATGGCATATTATGATGTCACTTAATAATGGCATTAAAATGTTGATGAATGGGCATGTGTGGGGTATTTCAATGTTGTTAATTTCCAATTAGTAGGGATGCACTGAATCCAGGATTCGGTTCGGGATTCAGCCTTTTCCAGCAGGATTTGGATTCGGCTGAATCCTTGTGTGTGGCCGAACTGAATCCTAATTTGCATATGTAAATTAGGTGTGGGAAGGGAAATCACTTGACTTTTCGTCTCAAAACAAGGAAGTAAAGCATTCTTTTTCCACTTTTTCCTTTCCGGACTCTAATTTGCATATGCAAATTAGGATTCATATTCAGTTCAGTATTCGGCCGAATCTTTCACAAAGGATTCTGGGATTCGGTGCATCCCTACTAATTAGTTTAGTGCTTGTCCATACACAAAAATACCTTTTAAACAGAACAGATTCTTCTCTTTACAGATACAGATAAGTTCTCTTTACTTAGATCCCAAAAAGTTGAGTTATTTGCTCAAGTTGAGTTGTTATTTTCCAGTTGCCGATCCCTTGTTCGCGGCTGTCAGCTTCTTGTCACCAGTGGCATAACTAGTTGTTACTGGGCCCCATAGCAAATTTAATTTAGGGCCCCAAAATATTTATAAGTTTTTACCAAGATATATTAAAATTGCTAATTAATTTGGGTCTCACTGGGCCCCCTACACTCCTGGGCCCCCCTGCAACCGCAGGGTCTGCTTCCTCTATAGTTACGCCCCTGCTTTCCTGCCTTATGAGCAGCCAATGGGACACAAGATAATAGAGCCACAATTATGCACATGTATGCAGTTGGGAGCTTACCCCATGTATTTAAGTATCAACATTTCAGGGGTATACAACCCTATATTCGTCAGGATACTTGATAATATCCAACAAACTTTACCATGGTGGACATCAACTAATAAAAAAATACAGTATATTAAATAAAAATGTTTTGTGGGTTGTGCTCACAACAACAGATATAAAGATCCTGGGGCCCATAATGCAACATTGTTAACATTGTTATACTCAAGTTATGTATGCATGTAACTTTATACTATCAAACTTGATGTTATGCGTTTGTACTTTAAATTTCAAAAATGGAAAATAAAGAATATATAAAAAAAAAAAAAAGATCCTGGGGCCCTGTGACTTGTACCAGGTGGTTTCAAAAATACATAATGCTACAATGAAGCAAAATGTGCCTAAATGTACCTGATATTCCAATCAAACCCTCCTCCACTAGGGCCTGGTAACACTGTACCTTTGGCTCAGAGGTTGGGAAAATATTCTTCTTGGGCAAATGAGAAATTATTGTGGAATGGAAAAGAAGTGCCCCTTATACTGAACATCATTTGGCTTTTTTATACCCAGAAATCCCAGTGGGCCAGTGTTAATGAATTATCACCGCGCCCCAGCACCCATTCTGCTGTAGCATTTAATCTCCAATACATTCCAGGTTACATTTTCTTGTGTCACTGACTCAATTGGATGGAAATGGCAGCTTGTGACAGATGTATCTGGGGATGAATAACATATGGAGAAGCCGTTTGCATCTTCATTTATTACTAAATCCAATTTTCAACATGAAAGGTTACACCCTCCACTGCGCTTACTAAGAAGATAGAAGTGGCTGCAATAAGGGGATAATAATGTATCTCATGGCAATTCATATAGTGACATGCAACCCCTTCTTAACACTATTGGCCCCCAGGCAATATGCACCCCAATTATTGATTTTTGCAACCTGGAACATATAACAGAAAAGCTGGATATACACACTGGGATTGATTTACAAATGCTGCTGCTAAATTGCACAAGTGCAGTGCACTAACCAATCAGCACCCTGCTTTCATTTCCCAACTTCAAACAAATTGCTAATTGGCTGCTATTGGCAACTGCAGTTATATTCATAAATCCCACCTGTCCTTCAGTCCACTCAGGTGGATTTCTTTACTCCATCATCTTACAAATCCCCTGCAAATAGAGATAGATTTAGGAATCAGATCAGGTAATCATCAACGTATCTAGATAATCCGAGTCTTTTAAATAAAGCTATATCTATGAATATAGAAATTGTAGCTGGCTAAATAGAGGAGATCTCATGTCAAAGACAACTCTGAAAGGGCTGTGCCACAATTTGGTCTAGGTGCCAAGGCCTAATGCAGGGATCCCCAACCTTTTGAACCCGGTGAGCAACATTCAGAAGTAAAAGGAGTTGGAGAGCAACACAAGCATGAAAAATGTTCTTGGGGTGCCAAATAAGGGCTGTGATTGGCCATTTGGTAGCCTCTATTAGGATTGGCAACCTACATTGAGACTCTGTTTGGCAATACACCTGGTTTTTATACAACCATTCAAAAATATTCAAAAATAAGCTCCTGCTTTGAGGCCACTGAGAGCAACATCCAAAGGGGTTGGGGAGCAACATGTTACTCACAAGCTACTTTTTGGGGATCACTGGCCTAAGGTAATTGGAAAGGGATGATGGACAGGGAAGACCCAGCTGAACACCAAATAAAAGCTTGTGTAGCTGTCTGAGCATGGAGTCACGTTCTTATCAGGAAACACAAGACCTATCACACATTCTCAGGCATTCCCATAATACAAGACATTTATCGATCCTCGAGATTCGAGAACAATGTAAGCTGGGCTTAGCAGAAGCTCAATAACAGAAGTCATGGAATTGAGCAATACTATCTGTGCTTGTACCATTGACTAATAGTTGCAGTATAATAAAGCATAACTGACAACATGGTTCACTACTTAAGGCCCCCAATAACTCTGTGTATCAGGAGGGATTTAGAAAAGTCAAAGGTTTATCAAGTCCGACCTTTCTTGTTGGTTCACCATCAGTTTGATGTCAATGAGGAAAGGGAAATGAGCATCAAGTGGAAATCTACTCATTTATATGTGCCGAGTCCAACAGCTTTATAGAAGTTCCAAAAATAGTCTTTCATGCGTCTGTCCTTCTTGTCATTTCCTTTAGCCCAGCTCTTCTCTCCTGACATTTATAATTGAAGAGATTTTGATGTATGTGTCTCCGGGTAAAGCTCGGCAAGATAGCAATGCCCTTATCATTCTTAGATGCCGGACAGATGCTCATGTCTTGACATTCCATATAGACATACCTGGGTACTCGTGTCCTTCTCAGCTGGTCGTTAGCAGAGCTTTCAGTCTTCCTAAAGAATGTTTCCAATGTTCCCCATGATTTATTTAGCTGAATGCCTTCAGCCTCTTTATCAGCAATAACCAGAATGTGTTTAGATCAAGTTTTTCATGGAGCATCTCATTGTCCTTACTGAATTCTATTCAGTGGGATGTTTCATTTAATACTTTTCTCTTGTTAATAGAAATAGTACAGGGTCATGTAAAATGGTATTAGCCAGAACAGGACTTGGCCAGAGAGAGATATAATCCAAAGACTACATATTGCCCACAACAGTATTTTGCCCATGGGTAGGCTTGGATTTTTGGAAAGGCCACAAAAGCCCAGGTCTAGGGCAGCAAGATTTTGGGGGGCAGCATGTAGGGTTTCCCCTTAGAAACTATATTTTTGGGGGATAAGGTGTATGAAAACTGTATGAGTGAATCATTTAGACCAGTGGGTCCCAAACTGTGGGGCTGCCCCCTAAAGGGCCATTCTGAAGGCCAGAGAGGGTGAGAATAGGGAGGAACGTCTGCTTTCAATATAAATAAACCTGAAACCCAGGTTATAGGTAAATAAGAGTGAGGTTTAAGGAGTTCAGAATATTCCATTCTGATGGAATAGCCGATACATCATGTTTTTTTCCTAAATCTATAACCTTGTTTCGAGCTAAAGTGTTTTAAAGAAATAAGAACATAATGTACTGTTACAACTGGTGCCTTTGCTTTAGAACAGATAAGTACTACTATAGTCTATATAAACAAGCTGCTGTGTAGCCATGGGGGCAGCCATTCAAGCACAGGATACACAGTAGATAACCGATAAGTACTACTATAGTTTATATAAACAAGCTGCTGTGTAGCCATGGGGGCAGCCATTCAAGCACAGGATACACAGTAGATAACAGATAAGTACTACTATAGTTTATATAAACAAGCTGCTGTGTAGCCATGGGGGCAGCCATTCAAGCACAGGATACACAGTAGATAACAGATAAGTACTACTATAATTTATATAAACAATCTGCTGTGTAGCCATGGGGGCAGCCATTCAAGCACAGGATACACAGTAGATAACAGATAAGTACTACTATAGTTTATATAAAAAAGCTGCTGTGTAGCCATGGGGGCAGCCATTCAAAGCCATTCAAAGCTGAAAAAGGAGAAAATGCACAAGATACACAGCAGATAAGAGATATGATAAGAGATATGCTCTGTAGTATACAATGAGATTCTTTAGAACTTATCTGTTATCTACTGTGTATCCTGTGCTTGAATGGCTGCCCCCATGGCTACACAGCAGCTTGTTTATATAAACTATAGTAGTACTTATCTGTTATCTACTGTGTATCCTGTGCTTGAATGGCTGCCCCCATGGCTACACAGCAGCTTGTTTATATAAACTATAGTAGTACTTATCTGTTATCTACTGTGTATCCTGTGCTTGAATGGCTGCCCCCATGGCTACACAGCAGCTTGTTTATATAAACTATAGTAGTACTTATCTGTTATCTACTGTGTATCCTGTGCTTGAATGGCTGCCCCCATGGCTACACAGCAGCTTTTTTATATAAACTATAGTAGAGTTTTTGAAGCAAACACCCCAATTTTACCAGTGCGGGGCACCAGTACATTATATTGTCATTCTGTTAAATTTGTTTGTCATTTTTGGTGTTACTGTTCCTTAAAACTGAAAAAGTTCAGTAGTCCTCTGTGACCAAGCTATCGAATCATGATTCATCTCACTGGACTTTACAGCAGGTAATTTATTTTTGTTTTCTACCATAGGTCTTTGGCTTCCTAAACTTTATTCTCTGGGCTGGAAATATTTGGTTTGTTTTTAAAGAGACTGGCTGGCACGCTTCAGGAGTGCAGAGATATCCTCAGGAGACCAGAGAAAAGCCTTCCAGCAACTATAACCAGTCACTAAACCAAGGAGTCTACAGTCAAGACAGCTATGGGCAAACTCCAGGGTACAACCAGCAGCAAGGGGGGTATGGCCAACAACCCAGCTTGGGCCAAACAGGTGGACTTGGCCAACAAAATTATAACCAGGCTCAATATAACCAAACAGGTCCAACTGACTTTGCCAATCAAATTTAATATGGAAAAACAAAAATGATATATCTTATTTATTGCAGACAGCTTGACAAGATACCTTTACAGGGAGATAAATGGTTTCCATTCCAGTGACGGAATAACAAAGCTGGTTCAATAGTCGTAGCTGATGGTTTGTACCTTACAAGACCCGCTGATCCTGATCATTAAGACGTGCAAATGATTTGTCTTTCCTGTGTTAAAGTCGTGAGCGAATTTTGTAATCTCAGCAAATTTCACGTGATGATAAAATCCAGTGCATTTTGTTTTCAATTATTTAATTTCATTCTCTGCATGCCGTGTGTACCCTCCGCCCCGTGGGATCGTTCAACCCAACATTCTTCATGTATTTGTGCATGACTGTGGCAAAACAAAAAAGGGTTTTAATAGATTTCAAATTTTTAATCTGTAAAATTATTTTTATAAAATGTAAAAGGCTGTCGGTGCTTAGTCTGGTCCTGGACTTTGAGTTTCGTTATTCTTATAATTAATTTTCTTCATTTATAATGAAAAGAAAAATCAAGGGCTCGTTTAACGGCAGTTGCGGTCACGCAGAAACAGGCACAGCACAATACCATGCGTCCAAACTTGGACTCGTAAATGAAACTTCCAGTGTTGTATTTTTAACTTAAAAGAACTGTTGGATATTGAAAATTCACAAAGAAATTTAGAACCCAAAGTGGACTCAGCTAAGGCGTTGCTACAATTGGTTAATTTAATTTATCTATACCAATCACAATGCTAGTTTATTAGCTAGAAGAGGAGACTATGGGGCATATTTCCAGCACAGAGCGAAGTTAGAATTTAAATTTTCTGGGCTTTGATGGTTTTTATAACAATGTCCATATTCCAGTGTTTAATGTTTACAGTATAGCAATTGAAAAGGCAAGTTCATATAATAAAACCCGGGTTTTTGTGTTGGACATGAGTATTGTATCCGACGCTGTTGCATTTTGATTGGTTAATTCTTGAATTACCAACAAACCAAAAAAAGGTGGTTTGTGTCAATGGGGCTCATTTATCAACACTGGACAAATTTGCCCATTGGTAGTAACCCATAGCAACCAATCAGTGCTTGGCTTTTTTTAGGCAGTTGCAGATAGAACAATAAATGCAACAATCTGATTGGTTGCTACAGGGCCTCCATTAGAAATCATGGGGCCCCGTACAACAACATTTTCAGGGCCCCCTGGGCCCCGCCTGCCCCAGCCCCCAAGCCCCACCCCAGATCGTGCCCACCCACACCACAGTTAAAAGACCACACAGACATCAGCACTAAAAACAGTAATCCCCCCACACACACGTTATAAAAAGCCATTGATGGTCAGGGCCCCCTAAAAGTTAAAAAAAAACTGTGGTGGCAGGGAACCCCATAAAAGTTATTTTTTTCAAAAAAAGATTGGTGCCAGGGACCCCATAAAGGTTTTTTTTAAAAAAAAAATCATTGGTGGTCAGAGCCCCCATAAATTTAAAAAAAACTGTGGTGCCAGGGCCCCCCATAAAGGTTTTTTTAAAAAAAAAATCATTGGCTCCAGGGACCACATAAAAGCTTTTTAAAAAGCATTAGTTGCCAGGGCCCCCCCATAAGTTAAAAAAAATGTTGGGGCCCCAGAGAATATTTAAAAAGTATTAAAATAATACATTGGTGTGGAACTGAACTCGTTGCTTTAGGACTTCAAGTTCGGCTCTTTCATGGCTTTGGGTCTTTTCGCGGCTTCGAGTTTGGCTTTTTTCACCAGTTCGGGTCTTTTCCGGTCTGCTTCGGAACGTCAATATCGGCTCTTTTCATCACTTCTGGTCTTTTCCCAGCTTGGGGGCGTCAAAATTGGCCCTTTTCGAGGCTTGGTGACGTCAAGATCGGCTCTTTTCGTCTTTTCTAAGCTTGGGGACATTTTTTTCATCTTTTCATCAATTCAGGAAACTTCGGATCTTTTTGCGGCTTGGGGACGTCAAAATCGGCTCTTTTCGTCACTTTGGGCAACTTAGGTTCTTTTTGCAGCTTGGGGAAGTC
The DNA here is from genome assembly GCF_017654675.1 of Xenopus laevis. Lineage (NCBI taxonomy): Eukaryota > Metazoa > Chordata > Amphibia > Anura > Pipidae > Xenopus > Xenopus laevis. The sequence goes on along the minus strand of NC_054378.1, from coordinate 124,612,579 downwards.
AAGATTGGCTCTTTTTGTGGCTTGGGTTCATCAAGATCAGCTCTTCTCGTCACTTTGGGTCTTTTCGCGACTTGGGGACATCAAGATCGGCTCTTTTCGCAGCTTAGGGACATCAAGATCAGCTCTTTTCGTCACTTCAGGTAACTTCGGGTCTTTTCGTGGCTTGGGGACGTCAAGATTGCCTCTTTTGTAGCTTGGGGACATCAAGATCAGCTTTTTCGTCACTTTGGGTCTTTTCACGGCTTGGGGACGTCAAGATTGGGGTTTTTTTTTGGCTTCGGGTCTTATCACGGCTTCGGGACTTAAGCAGATCCGCTCTTTTCGCGGCTTCGGGTCTTTTCACATCTTCGGGACTTCGGCTTTTTGGAAGCGGACTTACGAAGAGGCGGCACGGCTTTGTTGCTGCCAAGGGGGGCCCGGCTATTTCAAGAACTACAGCACAGCCAGGCCCCCCTTCAGTTGTACCCCCTGTGCCCCACCTAATGGCAGCCCTGGGTTGCTATGGGTAATTGCCCATGGGCAAATATCATAAATGATCCCCAACGTTTCCAAACATGGAAAAACTATTAAACCTGGGGTTTTAGCCTGCTCATGTTTCGAATCATTCTGTTATAGGTTAGTAGGTCCAATATATATATATATATATATATATATATATATATATATATATATTATCTATGGTATTTTAGACTTTATATACTTGTAATTTTATTGTATGGACATCAGAGAAGCACAACATTGTGGTCTTTATTATATAAACAGATAAAAACTTTATTGTATGATGTATGGCTGCTAAGTGGTAAAAATATATTGTAATTGCTATTTTACCCAAATAAAGACTTAAACAGAGTACATTCTTTCTGCTTTGTGATTTTGTATATTTATAGTTGTATTTATTGAAGTGTCTGTGTCACAGAAGAGGAACAAAACTAAAAAATAAGTGACATTCATGGAAGAAGTACCGTATATACTCGAGTATAAGCCGAGTTTTTCAGCCCCCAAAATATGCTGAAAAACTCTACCTCGGCTTATACACGGGTCAAGCGCAAAAACGGTCGCCGGCGCCTAAGAATAGCCGCTGGCGCCTAAGAATAGTCGCCGGCACCTAAGAATAGTCGCCGGCGTCCAAGAATAGTCGCCGGCGTCCAAGAATAATCTCCAAGAATATTCGCTGGTGTCCAAGAATGGTCGCCGGCATCCAAAAACGAGACGCCGGCACCTCCAATGGGAGCAGAAACCCTCAATTTTTTGATGGAAACTTACCAGACGCTGCTGCATTTCTCACCCTAGGCTTATACTCGAGTCAATAAGCTTTCCCAGTTTTTGGAGGTAAAATTAGGTACCTCGGCTTATACTCGGGACGTCTTATACTCGAGTATATACGGTAATGCAGGTTGGATTAATGTTCCTTACAAACATATACCCTTGAAGTTGGGTTGCCCCTTTATTCCATTTTACAGATATGGGACCTGTTATCCAGAATGCTTGGGACATGAAGTTTTCCGGATAAATGGATCTTTCTGTAATTTAGATCTTCATACCTTAAGTCTACTAGAATATCATGTAAACATTAAATAAACCCAATAGGCTGATTTTGCTTCAAATAAGGATTAATTATATCTTAGTTTGGATCAAGAACAAGGTATTGTTTTATTATTACAGAAAAAAAGTATACAATTTTTTTATTTAAAAATGTAATTTATGATTTGGATAAAATGAAGTCTATGCAAGATGGCCTTTCTGTAATTCTGAGATTTCTGAATAATGGGTTTCCTGATTCCATACCTGTACATCACAGCAAACCTGCAGCCAACAGCTTTAGCGCTTCTTATATCAGGGTCTGAAACAATGGACCCTCAACAAATCTTGAGTCTCGACCCAAAATTTTTCTGGGACTGTATCTAAAAATATATTAAGTTAGGGACATCAGACTCAAAAAAAGGAGTGTAGATATAATAATCTACATCTACAGAATACCCAGTGTAAACAACTGATTATAGGCCTTGGGTTACGAGAATATTAAAATATTAAACAAACCTAGAGATCAGCTCACACCTCCGCTGGCTAATTTACTGTGTAATGGGTAAAGTAAAGTCCTATAATAGAACTAAGAACTCCAAGACATATAAGCAGATCACTCATACATAGCCAACATGCTAAATTGCTATTTCAGGCATAAACCCTGGGTGTCTCATTAAATACTTCATATTTCCCAAAATGTCTTAAAGTCCACTCATATTAAGTGATTGTTATATACATTTTAGATGGTTTAACAGCTGGGCCATCTCCTAAAGACAAATAAAAGGGATGCTATATTTTTAATTTTAGCTTCCTTCACAACTTTTTTCATGTTGCAATTATTTCTATTGTTCCCTGGCTGCCTGCCGCCTTCTTCTTCTCCCATAGCCGTCCTGTTGTGTGATAATCTCTTTATTAGAAGCACTACACTGGGATTGTGAAGACATATTCAGGGACAGATACAGCAGGAATGCCCAACATGTTTTGTCATACATGTGCATAGGTTATCCTAAAGTATCTATGCCAGTATTGTTGTCTTCTGTAGAAAGAATAAATCAGCAGGCTCATAGCTTGTAAAACTATGGCAGCATAGGTGTTCCCTGTACTTAGCACAATTCAGCAGGAACAGCCCCTAAGTTTGCTCATAGTCTGTACAGAGAGATCCCATGAAACTATGGCAGCATAGGTATTCCTCTGTACTAAGCACAATTCAGCAGGAACAGCCCCTAAGTTTGCTCATAGTCTGTACAGAGAGATCCCATGAAACTATGGCAGCATAGGTATTCCTCTGTACTAAGCACAATTCAGCAGGAACAGTCCCTAAGTTTGCTCACAGTCTGTACAGAGAGATCTCATAAAATGATGGCAGCATAGGTATTCCCTGTACTAAGCACAATTCAGCAGGAACAGTCCCCTAAATTTGCTCATAGTCTGAACAGAGAGATTAAATAACATTTTATAAAAATAGGTATTCCTGCTCACAATGCAATCTGTTTGTATTAGCGTCTCCCGCTGGAATGGAATACAGCAAAAAGGAGAACATCATCAAAGAAGAGAAAATGATTAGGACACAAAAGAAAAAGGTGTAAAAGGTCAAAGCATCAGGGTGGGGGCAAAGATAAGGATGATCAGAAAGCAATGCAGACAAAATGGCATACAATTAAAAGGTTGTTAAAAGTCAAATCAGGAGAGGAAGAAGGAGAGAACTGGGCAAGAGAATGGCAGATCAAGACAAACAAAACAGAGGAGGATAATTAAGGAAAATAGGTCTGGGACAAACAGAAGCAGAAAGGTAAGTAAAGCAGAGAAGTGAAGCAGAGGGTGAGAAGAAGTCAAAAGTGACAGAAAAGGTTAATGGGAGATCAAGGTGAGAATTTGAGGGGAGGCAAAACTAAAAAGAAAGAAGAAAGGGAACAAAGACTACAAGGAGGAAGGTAAAAAAATGGGTGAACCGATGAGATGAATGAAGGGTGAATGACAGAAGGAGAAGAGAAGTGTTGTAAAAGTGAGTAGAAAGATGAAAAGAGCAGAAGAAAGATGCAAAGCAGGTGTAGGGAATTTGTGCAAACTCCTTGCTCTTATCCCTGTAAGGGCTGAAGCCCAAAGCCTGTGTGTGTGTGCTGCAAGCTGTTACCTAGCAACCAGCTGTTTAGGGATCTCGGTGCAACAGGAAGTGACACAGCAGCTAGTGAGTGGCTGGCAGGAAGAGGAAGTTACAGAGACTGGCAACAGAAGAGAGCCTGGCATAGAGAGCCGCATGGTGGACAGAGAAAGAGGCCAGAGAGCTGCTGGTGGGCCCAGAGACCTGAGAGGCTGCACCAAATGCATTCATTTGTATCAGGCTGGCACAGGGAAGCCACATACTGTTCTAGTAGAAGCTCTGCTCGCACAACCTGGCCTACATGCAGAATGCCCGGTGCACGGTGATGGAGGGATCGGCAACCTCCTATTGGAAGTAGAAAATGGAATCACTGGCACTCAATAGGCAGGTGCAAGCAGGGACAAGCCCTTGCATATTTATTAGCAGAAAAAGCATCGCTTACTGATTCCATTTTCTAAGCCACATACTGTACCTGGAAAGACAGAGAGTGTGAAAGGAATCCAGACTGGAGGAACAACCAGCAGGAGATTCCTATCTGAGCATCCAAAGGGGCTGGTAGTCGTACTGTATGACTGAATGTGCTGGACTCGCCTGAAGAGATCTCTCTTAGTACCCTAAAGAGCGCTGAAGAGAAACAGACTGTTTATTAAAGGACTTTGCCTTTTTAGTTAGCTAAACAGCTATTGCCACTGGTTAGGAGTGCTACATGTACTAGTTGGCCATTTATTTTAGATAAACTGTTATTCCGTTTAACCAATACTGTGTGTGTTATTACTGTATTCCTAGTGGGGCCACCCGTAGGTGCATTCCTGGATCCCACTAGGTGGAGGCACAGGTACCCAGTCTCTCCCAATACCACTGTGGAGTGGCTCAGGTTTGTCCCGTGCCATCAGGTAAGCGCCACACGTGGAGTTTAACACCGACAAAGGGGTGTCGAAAGAGTTACACAGGATTGGTATCTTTACAGTAATTCAGGAGGGAGGTGCACGACTGGCCCTAAATGCAGTAGTATATGGCCCCCAGCATCAGTTTAGTTAGAAGGCAATGCCACAGAGCAATGTCAGCATATGTACCCACCCTGTCCAAGCACATCTCACTCAGTTATATTCTCTTCTATACCTCACTGTGAATTATTCACCCCTATTCACCCATTTGATGTGGTGGAGAATGTGGCTTAAACTAAACTGTCCAAGGTGTAAATATTGTAGGTATTTTGCTCTATTCAGTATCTACTGAGCTATTGATGATTGTATAATACCTATTGAGTTATTCTTCTAGAATAAACTTGACTTTCCAAGAAACATTATGTCTCCTTGAGGAATTATTTCGCTTTATAGATCTATCCCCAGAAACAGCAATGGATTTTAAGCTTTGTTAGGTGAGTTCTGGCCCACGGGGGCTAGTGCTGCGTAGGGATGTAGCGAACGTCGGAAAAAAAGTTCGCGAACTTGCGCAAAAATGCGAGCGGTTCGCGAACCCCATAGACTTCAATGGGAAGGCGAACTTTAACATCTAGAAAAGACATTTCTGGCCAGAAAAATGATTTTAAAGTTGTTTAAAGGGTGCAACGACCTGGACAGTGGCATGCCAGAGGGGGATCAAGGGCAAAAATGTATCTGAAAAATCTGCCTGTGTGTGCTTGGAAGAGATAGTGTAGGGGGAGAGCTGTTAGTGATTTCAGGGACAGATGATAGTAAGTTTGCTGGCTAGTAATCTGCTTGATACTGCTCTGTATTGGAGGGACAGAAGTCTGCAGGGATTTGAGGGACATTTTAGCTTAGGTAGCTTTGCTGGCTAGTAATCTACTGTTCTCTTTAAACAACTGCCATACGTTGACCTTGTAGGCATTGTTTGCCCAGTTTTTTTGGACGCAGCCACTGAAGCACAGTTGCCAGAAAAAATATGCCATATAAATGCTGAAAATAGTAATTTTTCGCCATACGTTGACCTTGTAGACATTGTTTGCCCAGTTTTTTTGGACGCAGCCACTGAAGCACAGTTGCCAGAAAAAATATGCCATATAAATGCTGAAAATAGTCATTTTTTGCCATACGTTGACCTTGTAGGCATTGTTTGCCCAGTTTTTTTGGTCGCAGCCACTGAAGCACAGTTGCCAGAAAAAATATGCCATATAAATGCTGAAAATAGTCATTTTTTGCCATATACGTTGAGTCAACGTATGGCAAAAAATGACTATTTTCAGCATTTATATGGCATATTTTTTCTGGCCTCTGTGCTTCAGTGGCTGCGGCCAAAAAAACTGGGCAAACAATGCCTACAAGGTCAACGTATACACTACTACAGCGGTGGATACGGATTACGTAAAATATATGAATGCTGCTTGAAAAAAAGTAACTCAAGTGGTTTTTCTAGAGACGATAATATTATCAATATTTAGACAAAATGTGAACAAGCTCACACAGCTAGATGGCGGGTTGAAGAAAACACTGTGCAAATAATGCCTACAAGGTCAACGTATACACTACTACAGCGGTGGATACGGATTACGTAAAATATATTATGGCTGCTTGAAAAAAGTCACTCCGGTGTTTTTTCTGGAGACGGTAATATTATGGATATTTAGACAGAATGTGAACAAGGTCACACAGCTCGATGGCGGGTTGAAGAAAACAGTGTGTAAATAATGCCTACAAGGCCAACGTATACACTACTACAGCGGTGGATACGGATTACGTAAAATATATGAATGCTGCTTGAAAAAAAGTAACTCAAGTGGTTTTTCTAGAGACGATAATATTATCAATATTTAGACAAAATGTGAACAAGCTCACACAGCTAGATGGCGGGTTGAAGAAAACACTGTGCAAATAATGCCTACAAGGTCAACGTATACACTACTACAGCGGTGGATACGGATTACGTAAAATATATTATGGCTGCTTGAAAAAAGTCACTCCGGTGTTTTTTCTGGAGACGGTAATATTATGGATATTTAGACAGAATGTGAACAAGGTCACACAGCTAGATGGCGGGTTGAAGAAAACAGTGTGCAAATAATTCCTACAAGGTCAACGTATACACTACTACAGCGGTGGATACGGATTACGTAAAATATATGAATGCTGCTTGAAAAAAAGTAACTCAAGTGGTTTTTCTAGAGACGATAATATTATCAATATTTAGACAAAATGTGAACAAGCTCACACAGCTAGATGGCGGGTTGAAGAAAACACTGTGCAAATAATGCCTACAAGGTCAACGTATACACTACTACAGCGGTGGATACGGATTACGTAAAATATATTATGGCTGCTTGAAAAAAGTCACTCCGGTGTTTTTTCTGGAGACGGTAATATTATGGATATTTAGACAGAATGTGAACAAGGTCACACAGCTAGATGGCGGGTTGAAGAAAACAGTGTGCAAATAATGCCTACAAGGTCAACGTATACACTACTACAGCGGTGGATACGGATTACGTAAAATATATGAATGCTGCTTGAGAAAAAGTAACTCAAGTGGTTTTTCTAAAGACGATAATATTATCAATATTTAGACAAAATGTGAACAAGCTCACACAGCTAGATGGCGGGTTGAAGAAAACACTGTGCAAATAATGCCTACAAGGTCAACGTATACACTACTACAGCGGTGGATACGGATTACGTAAAATATATTATGGCTGCTTGAAAAAAGTCACTCCGGTGTTTTTTCTGGAGACGGTAATATTATGGATATTTAGACAGAATGTGAACAAGGTCACACAGCTAGATGGCGGGTTGAAGAAAACAGTGTGCAAATAATGCCTACAGGGCAAATAATGCCTAAAAGGTCAACTTATACACTACTACAGCGGTAGTAAAATAAAAAAAAGTAAAATAAAAAAAAATGAATATTAAAAAAAAAATTAAAGTTGGTGCTGCTGAACTACTAGGAGCAGCAGATTAGCACACCAGTCCCACTCCCCAACACTGCTAGACTAATAGCACTGGGCTCTTATAGTAGTAGTAGTAGTAGTAGTAAAACAACAAAAAAATAAATAAAAGCAGTCCTTACAAGGACTACTGTTATTGCAGCAGTCAGCAGATGAGATCAGAAGCAGGACAGCTGCCCACTGCAGCTACATACAGAGCACTGCAGTAGAAGGTAGATTACTAGCCAGCAAAGCTACCTAAGCTTAAATGTCCCTCAAACCCCTGCAGACTTCTGTCCCTCCAATAACAGAGCAGTATCAAAACGATTACTAGCCAGCAAACTTTCAACTGTCCCTGAAATCACTAACAGGCAGCAGCTCTCTCCCTACACTATCTCTTCAGCACACACAGGCAGAGTGAAAAAACGCTGCAGGGCTTCGGTTTTTATAGGGAAGGGGAGTGGTCCAGGGGAGAGCTTCCTGATTGGCTGCCATGTACCTGCTGGTCTGGGGTGAGAGGGCAAAAAAAAGCGCCAACAATGGCGAACCCAAAATGGCGAACGTCGCGCGACGTTCGCGAACTTCCGGCGAGCGCGAACACCCGATGTTCGCGCGAACAAGTTCGCCGGCGAACAGTTCGCGACATCTCTAGTGCTGCGTAATAACAAGCTCTTAAAATAAAGATGGGTGCAAAGTGGTAGGGTTTATGATTCTTCTGGGAGGAGTAACAGAAAAGTGTTGTGCGCTGAGGATATATCAGTATAGAGGGATATAAATGAGGAACATTTGCATGAGGAATAGAGTTTCGGGGAAGGCGGCTTGATACCAGAATAAATCATCTTGACAGTAAATGATTTCCAGCCTTTAAATTTAGGACAGTTGCTGATGTAAAAGTCTCGTTGCCAGATGTGTCATGTAAAATGTTCCCACCTGCTTCTTCTGTATTAGCGGAAAATAATATTTATCTGGAAACCTTATACCCATTTATAGGAGGGCTGTCGGCTTATCATATGCGACTGTGCACAATCTAATGCAGAATAAGCAGGAATATTAATGAAGGAGTAATACAGGCGTGTTTGTATGTATCTAGGTGTCTATTTTATACTTTTTCATTCACATTCATTCCTATTCTCCCTCGGAAGCAATGCTGCACTTGTGCCTCTCTCAACTTACAATGTGTAAATGATCACCAAGAGCCGAACATTCCAGATAACAGATCCCATACCTGCATCCACGTATATCAATACATACGCAATATACATATTTAATTTCTTTTGGAGGGATGGAATCTTACTGGTAACTTTCAGTTCAGACTGTGTCATTGTCCTTTTAGATATTGATATGCGTTGGTATTGAACTATATTTGGCAAGCCATGGTTCCCAATGGTCCTATTTACTTTAACAATGCCTTTCTAAACCATCTGCAAGATTGGAGGCATCTACAATGCAATGTTCTTTAGATACTGATTAGGTATGACAAGTAATAAAGACAATATCAGCTATACTTTTGGATGTTGTTTAGTCCCATTATCACGGATCATGTGTTGGTCATCGGTGTAGGGTCATTGCCTACGTTGACAGATGACAATTTAGGCCAAATAACACCACTGGGATATCTGACCAACTGACCCATTCACATAAGCTGCCATGTCAATGGTTGAACTGATCCAGTATGGAAGGAAAGTAGAGCTTTGACAGCTTTTGGTTTGGCCTATGATCTATTGATTCCTGCAGGGGTCCGGTCGAGCAGACGTGTCCTAACTTGGACTCACTGATGCGTAACCCAACCCACACCCCCACTATACCCTCTAGTCAGACTGATTACCTATACTAGGTTTACTTACTGTCCGACTTACCACAGGCCAGAAGTGACATCACTCCGGAAGCAGTTCAACCAGATAAAAGAAAAAATGTGTTAGATCGTCGGGCATAGGAAGAGGGGGTAAGAAACGCATTTGAACCAGATACCCAGGTAGGGTACCCATGGACCACCCATCTGGTTTGTGAACCAAAAGCTTTATACCTGAAACCAGGTGCTTTGTGGGTATTCTATGGGTACCAGACCCACTGCAAGTATCTACTATGATCTAGTGCAAATGCTGAAAGCAAACAGGATTTCCCGTCCATACGTATCAGTTGTCTTCTGGTAGGAGGTAGGCTATTCTGTCAATAACATTTTTGCTGTTGGCCCATGCATTGACCCACATTTCCACAGCAGATGATTTACCCCTAATAAGTTGGTCCTATTGCACCTACTCTGCAATCACTTCCCTAAATTCAAACTGCCATGCCACAAGCACCCGCTTGCATGGACACAGCACAGATCAGATGAAGAGGGCTTCTCCCATAACCCACCTGTGTGCCACCCCTTCCCTTCCTTTGTGCTCAGTTTACTCAGTTTGTGTACATTTTTGAACTTCTCAAATCTGGTGCAAAACTTTCACCTAAATGCACTGGAATTAGGAGGAAAATGTTGCATTATGTTTTCTGTCATTTGCCTATTTGTTCATGAACCAATATCTATGGTTTTTGTTATTTCCTCTATGGTTTTTGTTATTTAACTCTTCCTTATCCTTATAAGTGTAAGGTCCTGGTGACATCACGTGCAGGCCTGGGGATGGCATCATGACACCAGCATTGTGACATCACTGCAACAGCCATCACAAAATTCAAAACAAATATGTGACCCAGACCAGGTTCTATGCTCACTGGTAGGTCTTTCTTAGAAAGCTTCTGGTCCCTTCTCAGTGTTTCTGACCATTCGTCCATCCATGGCTATTTTCATAATACTGACAAAGATACTGCCTTATTGGACTTTGATCTGTTATCCAGCATTACGCTTCCTCCTAAACCCTGACTTCTAACTTCGCTTACATTGCTATATCACGGGTACCCATTATTATTCTATAATGTTAGACAAAGGCCACATTGTGGGTTAAACAAAGGTAATTTGGATACATTTAATTATCCTAGAATCTCCCAGTTTAGTGTTATGTAACTTTTTACTTTACACTTTTATTGTAGGGCGGCACCAAATCCAGCATTTGGCCAATCCAAATCTGAACTTTAGACAGTTGAACGCAACCATTCTTTGCTCACATTCCTTACTCTCTTCATACCATATCATACTAAGCAACGTTTCGGTTGGCCTTCATTTTTTCTTTTTTATAATTTTTAAATGATTTGCCTTCTTCTTCTGACTCTTTCCAGCTTTCAAATGGGGGTCACTGACCACATCTAAAAAAATGCTCTGTAAGGCTACAAGTGTTTTATTTCAACGTTTTATTACTCATCTTTCTATTCAGGCCTCTCCTATTCATATAACAGTCTCTTATTCAAATCAATGCATCGTTGCTAGGGGAATTCAGGGTAATTGCTAACTGAAGAGCTGTGCTGAATAAAAAGCTAAATAACTAAAACCACAAGTAATAAAAAAAAATGAAAACCAATTGCACATTGTCTCATACTATCACTTTCTACGTCATACTCTCTAAAAACGAAAAAATCAAATAGACATCAAAAAATGGATAAACCATTATTTATTACCTCATACAGTAGACAATTTACTCAGATAAAACAAATAATTAATAAACATATACCAATGCTATATAATGATAGTAAATTGAGAGAGGTTTTAATAAAGGGATATAACTTTATAAGTAGAAAGGCACCCACACTGGGACAGATCTTATCCCCAAGTGAATTTAAAAGAAAAGAAAAGAAAAATAACTGGCTAGAAATTGAAGGCACATACTGCTGTGGAGCATCAAGGTGTGTTACATGTGCACAGATACACAAATCTAAAACATTTGTAAGCACAAGAACTCAAAAAGAATATAATATTAATTGCTTTATTAACTGCAACAGTTATGGGTGTATCTGTTAACGTGCACACACTATGGCATTCAGTACGTAGGTTGCACCACTCGCCCCCTAAAAAATAGAATGCGTGAACATATAAGTCAAATAGGGGCAGAAAGCAGTGCTACTACAGTGTCCAAACATTTCTCCCAATGTAATCAAGGAAATGTCTCCTACTTACAAATTCAGGGAATAGACAAAGTGAGGAATTGGAGCAGAGGGGGAAATAAACAAAAAAAACTTCTGGAACTAGAAGTGAGATGGATTTTTATACTAGATACACGAGAACCTAAGGGGTTAAATGTAAGATGGGATGTGAGCTGTCACACGTAAACATAAAGGGAAAAAAAAGAAAAAAAAACTCTTTCATGTATGTATAACAAAATGAAAAAGAAAAAAAGTTTTAGTAAAAATAGATTAATACATTAGAAAGAGATCTGAAATTACAGTCTATAGACTAAATAATAATTATTTAAAATAAGATAAAGGAGAAGATAACACAATAAAAATGCCCTTTATTTCCAATGAAAGTTTCAGAACTGCCAAACAATGTTGCAATTTAGAAACATAAAGTTAAATATATTAGTAACAAGTGAAACAAATTTATTGAAACAATTCTATTTTTAACAAAAAGTATGCATTGATACATTAAAATACTATATACAATGTTGGTAGAGTTGAGAAAAATATAGATTTTATTTTTAAAAAAAATAGTTTGTAAGAATCCTATTTTTAAGGAAAAACAAATCTTTAGAACACAACAAAAGATTTTGAAAGAGTTAACAGTTCTTAAGGAGGAAGTACGTCTTAGATGACGAAAACTTCCAATGCTTTTTAACCCATGTGAATGTAATTGTTATTTGATGCCTATGATTACGTGTGGTAACACACGAAACGCATTAGGACGATAGATGTTTGTGCAATAAAGTAAAGAGATTTTTTACCGCTATCTGGAGTCCTGTTGAGTGCGTGCCAAACTGCCGATTTCCAAGTCTTGATACTCTCTATCAAGCTCATACTTGCCTAATAGAGTCTAATGAATAGAAGCAGTACAAAATGAATTGCTTGCATATTAAGCTTAACAGCACAATGGACTTTTTTGGGCTGCGTTTTTAAGCTGCAACTGAAACAGACAATTCCATAGCCTTATAATGCAAAACAGTCACATAACTCACAATAACAATTATGAGCACAAGTGCCCTATGCAACATTCACTAGTGCAACTCTACCCACGAGCAAGGAACAGCATTGGACTGAAGTATCTTTACCAAACGTAGCCATCTTTTTGCAACTGCAATTTCAGTTGTGTTTTGTAAAATGATCCCTTATGTTCAGTACTGGAGCTAGAGATTTATTGGCACATGCACATAGTGACTCAGGACTCATTACAATAATCAGATTTAATTAAATCCTTTTACCTGCTGATACAGATCCGACTGTAGAGAACCTAAATCGATTTTTTAACTTTCTACTGTTCCTATAGGAATACGTGAAATCATTTACTTATACACAGGTTTAAAGGAACCACTTCAGCAGTTTTTTAGGGTTATGCTGACTAAATATTACAGTAAGCAAATATACAAGGATACTGACAGCTGGTAGATCTGATCTGTGGCCTGTACAGTGGGTCAGAATGTTGGAGGACTGTTCTACATCGATTCTAAACAGAAAGCCATAGAACACTTAAGATAATCCGTAAAAGAGACAGACTCTACAGTTTCAAATGACATTTGATCTAAGCAAGTGGGCACATGAACACAATATGATATTGCCTCCTGTCCAGCTCTAGGGAAAGGTTCAGATCTGGAAAAGGCCATGGCCACAAAAATCCTTGTCTACAATCCCTATTGCAATGCTGATGGAAAAATCACTAAAAGCACAGCCAAAGATCTGCTTCATACTCAGTTCGAGAACTTTATGCAGGTACAAAGATGGGACAATGGTTGGTAATTAATTTAACTGGCAGCAAGGTATTGTCCCGTAATAAAATTGAATAAAAACAAATATTTGTATGGTGAGACCACCCTGTGGAGGTCAAAGTTGGCTTGATCCAACCATATTGCCCCTTCATAATCATAACAGAGGTTTAAATAGACGTTCTGGTAGAGGACCACATCAACAACCCAATGTAATCGTCACCCAACAGTTTTCAAAGCTGCCGAATAGATATGTGGCAAATCCCCCATCCCCCATCAGATTTCAGTTGTGATGCCCAATTCACAGGTCGATATTGAAGGAATAGTTGCTTTGGTCACTGTACTGCACTGACCTTCCAGTAATAATTAGTGGGTCTTTCGCTGCAATATGTCTGGATATCTATGATCTCTATTACTAAAGAACTCCTGGCACTTTATCCTTTCAGCTCTTTAATAACGTGTGCTGTTTCTTTATACTGGAGTAATTGCTAGCTCCTTGTCTCAACCCTACTTACCAGCTTATTTCTGAAAATAGCATCACCATCATTTGCTCTAGTGCATCAAATGGGAAAAAACTCTCTGTAAAAAACATATCATTAGATAGGGCATTTAAGTGCACAGCCCTGAAGATCCCAAGAGTGCCCTGTCCTTAATGCTGCCCTGAACCTTGAGCCTTGCACAAAATTAATGGTGAGCACAACTTTCCCTTGTTTGTTATAGTTATACAGGAGCAGTGACCAGCTCCATGTTGTAGCTCCCACCCTTCCCAACTATAGTCAGGTGATCCCACTGGTGTCTAATAAAAGGGCAGCCAAGTTTGGGAGTTTTACTTTGAAAGCAGCAAGTAAGTTGCAGGTAAAACTTAGTCCCTTTGTAAAATGTATAATGAAGCAATAGAATTCTTAATGAATCAGATGAAAATTGAGTGTAGGACTGGCCAGATATGGGATGACTGTGACGTAGTTGTTCAGCTTAAATATATTGCAATATATGGACAAACTATCCCTGTTTTGTTTAAAGGGGAAGGCATTTTTCAGTAGCAGTAGCACAAAATGTCTCTGTCTTAAATATATTGATAATGGGTTGAGTGCAGAGGACTCTTGTATTTGTCTATATGTATTTTGTGGTCACAGCCTCATTGCACCCCCGCCTAATGGTTTTAAAAATTAGTGGTGAACACAACTTTCCCTTGTTTGCACAGCACCAGTAACCATGTGCAAGTATGGGCCAACCAAGTGGCTGCCTGTGGACCAACATAGGAGAGTAACATAAGATTGGTAGCATGCCATTTAGAATCAGGCACAAACGTTAGCACTTCTGGAATTAGGTACAAAGATTTTCACCCGACTATGGTATCTTAAGGCAGCTTTTTATCACTTTGCACTCGTTTTTGTGAATGAGCCCCATTCATTGAGTTGATCAAGGCATAAGGGATTGCCGGTGAATGAGTGGCCAGACAATATTGCAATATGTGCAACCAATAACCACTGCATTAAAGGTGGCTCATAGTATTTGCCATAGCACAAAGCTTCTATAATATAATAGTAATGACAAGTGCAGAGGATCAGCTGTTTATTTGCTGGAGCCGGGTATGTCCCTACATATACAATGGACTGGGCAAAGGTGTTGAATAAGGGTAGGACTACATCCGACGCGCTGCAACAAAACGCATGCGACAGAAACAATGTAGGAGATAGAAATGTCGGATGAAGTCGCAGCATTGATCCAACGCAACAGTCGTGTCGCGTCGGATCAACAGGCGTCGGATCAACAGACGTTGCAGGCGTTTTGTCGCAGCGTGTCGGATCTCGTCGAAAACGTCCATGCAGTCCTACCCTAATACGTAGAGTGGGATCTACTCTATAGGCCAACATCCCTCAGCAGGAGATCAAACACTTACATATGAGATGCTGCCCAAAATATGCCCCCGGCTCACAGTTTCTTCTTGGAATTAGTTATTAAAGTGATTCTGTCATGATTTTATGGTGTCGTTTTTATTTCTAAATTACACTGTTTACACTGCAAATAATTCACTCTATAATATAAAATTTCATTCTTAACCCAACAAGTGTATTTGGTTGTAATATTGGTGTGTAGGTGCATCTCAGGTCATTTTGCCTGGTCATGTGCTTTCAGAAAGAGCCAGCACTTTAGGATGACAGGCTTTTGTTTCTTCTACTCAATGTAACTGAATGTGTCGCAGTGGGACATTGATTTTTACTATTGAGTGCTGTTTTTTTATCCACAAGTCACATGTCTGGGGTCACCTGGGAAATTGACAATATGTCTAGCCTCATGTCAGAGTTCAAAATTAAATGTACAAAAATCTGTTTGCTCTTTTGAAAAATGGATTTCAGTGCAGAATTCGGCTGGAGCAGCACTATTAACTGATGCATTTTTTTAAAAAAAAACATGTTTTCCCATGTCAGTATCCCTTGTTTTAAGACTAAAAGATCTGTCACAAGCAGACTTAGTCTAATGTTATTTATGAAAATCTGATTTTTTAAAACAAAAAAAGTTAGACCAAACTAGAATTCATGATGGGACCTTACTTATAATTAAAAAAGCACGATTTTTGTGTTTTTTTTCACCATTTTTTTGGGGCTTTGTCCCAGGATTTCTGCAAGAAAAGTCCGAAATAGTTGGATTTTCAGGCTAATTCCAGTGCAGACCATAGAAACTTCCAATTAGAATAGGGACCTCTCCCATTCACTTACTGTATATACAACCTTGGCAGGTCTGAGATGCCGGATTTTCAGATTCTGACTTTTTGCAGCATCGGGCTTTAATAAATACAGAAAAATTCTATACTTCTTTTTTTAGAATTTTTCCATTCGGACTTTAATAAATAAACCCCTATATGAAATAAAACAGACCAGTGCAGGGTGTCAAGAGACAAACAATGTAATGGATATATCATTCATGGTATTGTGAGAGGCGCATGCAACCGAGTTCTCTCCTCTTCTCCTTTTAAAGCAAATAATCTGCGTTTGATTCTAAATGTGACCAGTATGGGGTGAAATTGAATGAACTGACAACCCCTATATAATCCTTATTATTCAACAACTCTCTTCTTAAAGTGTCTCATAGACATACCTATATCCTAGCATTTTCATGTGCATTCAGTCAAATAAATAGAATAATTACTGAGACTTATCTAAGGAGACCTAACATTAGACTTTGCATAACCCTCCAATATGACATTATAACTATTACACTAAAAGAAGATTATATTTCACAGCCAGTCAAGAAATGTTATTACAAGACACAGGTATGGGAACTGTTATCCAGAATGCTCGGGACCTGGGGTTTTCCAGATAACGGATCTTTCTGTAATGTGGATCTTCAGACCCTAAGGGCTGAACTACATGGTGCGATTAATTATATCTTAGTTGGGATCAAGTACAAGGTCCTGTTTTATTATTACACAGAAAAAGGAAATCGTTTTTAAAAATGTGTATTATTTCATTATAATGGAGTCTATCGGAGAAGGCCTGTCCGTTTCTGGATAGAGGGTTTCCGGATAACAGATCCCATACCTGTACAGTGATATGTTTTGAAACCTTATTTCTTGATGTTCAGAGCAAACGTGGATGTTAATTGAAGTAGGTTCCTTTATAGAGAGAGACATTTTGTGCCGGTATTAAATCAGTGTAAAATGGCAGAATTCCAGATTCCAGAATGGTTTCAAAATTTGTCATATCCACTTTAAATGTTAAGGGATCGAGAGCAATGGGCAAATAATCTTGGCACATATGTAGTTTTTAAGACGCTAGAATTTCTACAGGATTCCCAGCATTCTGCCATTATGGACATTGTTGAGGTGTCCCAGGATTAGCACAACTCAACACTGAGGGGCAAATTCATTAAGATTCGTAGTTGCGCCAGCGTCTGCTTCGCCGCACTTCGCCAGGCGAATTTTCGCCAGCGCTACGCAAATTCACTAAAATCCGAAGTTGCGCTCAGGGGAAACGAAAGGTTGCGAAGGTGCACTAGCGTTAATTCGCCAGGCAAAGTGAAGTTACGCTAGCAATGCTTAATTTGCATACAGCGCCAAATTCAAATTACAATGGAGGTATATGAAGCATCACTACACAAGCCTGGGAAACCTTCAAAACAGCAAATACAATTTTTATTTTGCCCTACACATGTGCCCACTGTATAGTTAAGTTGCCATGAGTTAGGAAATGTAGGGGGGAAGGAGGGGAGCCCCAAAAAAAAAAATTCGATCTTTTTCAGCCTATCACCCATAAAAAAAGAAAAGACTCCAGCGTTTTTTGGGACTTTGAAAAAATTTCAGCTTTTTTTGAAGCAATCCCAATCTACTCTATTGCACTTCACCTGGTCTGAGGTGGCGAAGGAAGTCTGGCGTAAAAGGTAGTTCAGAAAAATGCGCGCGTCAGTGAATTTGCGTAGTTACGTCCGTTGCGCAAATTCGCCAGGCGTAAGGGTGCAAAGTAACACTAGCGAATTTACGCCAGTGTCCGTTAGTGAATCGGCAAATTAACGAAAATGCGCTATGCTAGCGAATTAACGCTAGCATTAGGCGCTTCGTCCTTTAGTGAATTTGCCCCTCATTACCTCCCCCCTTTTTGACAAATCAAACAATAACCACAAACTTTTATTTATTTATTTATTTTAAATTGACAACAGGGACAGGAGACTAAGCCCAAATACAAAGTGATCATTTCTGACCTTGAACGAGTCAAAGATTCCAAAATGAACTTTGAAGATTTCATGATCCTTCTGCTCAGCGTCTCTTTGCTGTCCGGTCTTTTCCAGGAAATACAAAAAGTAAAAAATACCAAATAAACTGTAATTAGACAGATGCCGCATGGCTAGTTTGATAATGGAAAACACAACAGGAGTGTCCATGTACTGCACATTGTGCTCCCGCATCTCCTGACATCATGTCCTTGGGAACCGTTACCCACCACTGAGGAGCAATCTGATGCTGAATGCAACTCTATGAGGTCACCTCTCTTCATATCCTGGATGAACCATGTCCAACTATGAGAAGCAATTGAATGTTCGGTGCAATTTTCCATCAGCAAACCTGTCCAATCCTAATGTTCCCACCATTGAAGAACAATCTGATGATAAACACTACGCAAGGACATCACCTGTCTTCATATTCCATCTTAACTATGTCTACCTATGTTTTGTGCAATTCTCCATCATCAAATGTGTCCTATCCTAACTAAACTGTTCCCACCACTGAGAAATGATCTGATGCTGAATGCTCACCTGTCATCTTATCCCATCTGAACTACATGTATGTCCACCTATAAGAAGCAATCTAATGTTCTGTGTTTTTCTCCATAATTAAAATTGCCCTTTCCTAGCTAAATTGTGCCCATCATTGAGGAACAATGTGGATTTGACTTTCCTATATCATCTACCTTCATATCCTAGCTAAACCATGTCACCTCTGAAGTGCAATCTAATGGTCCATGTAACTCAATTTTCAAATGCTGTCCTATCCTAGAGAAAAACCATGTCCTCCTATGAGAAGCCAAGTATTTCTTGTTATTCTCATACATCACTTGCCTTCATATACTAGCAAACCATGTTTGACAATGAGGAACAATCTAAAGTTCTGTGTAATTCTCCAGTTGATGGGCTATAGTAGATACCATGTCCACCTATGATGCACAATCTAATGTTTTCTATAAACTAAATCATTTAACTCTGTCAAATAAACCCATCAATTAGGAACAGTCTGATGCCTCATGTTACCCACCAACATCACTTTCTCTTATACCATAATCATTCCTTGTCCAACAAACACCTCAACTCTACAGCAGCTATTTTACATGAATTAACTCATAGCCTTTGCACATTTCTTTTTCTATAGACACAGGTCCTTCTCTGGGTTCCTTTAAAGGGGAATGCAATATTCTTGCATTACCCTGTTGTCGGATTTGCTGACTCAAAGTGCCCATTGCAAATACAACTAGCCCTGCCCCCCCCCAACATAGACTATATAGAATGCAACAGTGAAATGAATTAATGTTCTACACAAGTCCTCAAGCATGGCCACACGCTCTTTGCTGTAAACTTTAAACTTAAATTGTCAACTGTCTTGCAGAGGATACTTTGTTTGATATTATAGTATGCTCCTTAAAGGGAAAATGAAAATTTAATATAAGCTTCATCACTCTGAAATAAGAAACTTTCTAAATACAATCAATTAAAAATTCTGTATTGTTTCTGAAATAATCAAATTTATCTCCACTATTCCTCTGTCAGCATCTGTTTTTCTTCATTCTGTCTTCATTCAGGAGTTGGGTGTCAGATGAATGATCCAATATATCTTATAGGAGGGCTCCTTTTGCCCAGAAGATGTATTAGAGCTCACTCTATTTAAATAACCAGACATCATGTCTCTCTACATGCAGAATTTGTGCAAAAGGCAGTTATTTTGTTTGTACTGGAATCAGTTATTTGAGTGAGCTCTAATACATCTGTTAGAAAAGGAAGCCCCCCTATAAGATATATTGGATCATTCATCTGACACCCAACAGCTGCATGAAGACATTATGAAGAGAAACAGATGCTGAGAGAGGTATAGTGAAGATAAACTTGATTATTTCAGAGACAAGGAAGAAGCTTATATTAAATTTTAAATTTTCGTGATAGTTCCCCTTTAAGTATCTTCCCTTTCGTATGTAATGGGTCTTTAAATCACACAGTAACCTCTCATCCCAGCTGACATTTAGAATTTGGTTCATTGATATGGAACAAATTGCAATATGTTTCCACTGTGCTGTTACTGATCAACAGAAGTTACATTTTTGGGACTTTAGTGATGCAGGAATGACACTTGTGAATCTAATACAAAAAAAAAGCTACTGCTTTATGTAGCCAGTGTCAGTCTCATTTCATTATTATCAATACAACAGTCTCCAAATTAACAATGATAGAAAGTTATTAACTGCAAATTCGTTGTTTCAGTTAAAAGTCAAAATGCTCATTGAGACCTTAAGCTTAAAGGGATACTGTCATGTGAAAACATGTTTTTCTCAAAACACATCAGTTAATAGTGCTGCTCCAGCAGACTTCTGCACTGAAATCCATTCTTCAAAAGAGTAAACTAATGTTTTTATATTTAATTTGGAAATCTGACATGGGGCTAGACATATTGTTAGTTTACTAGGTGCCCCCAATCATGTGACTTCAGTCACTCTTTACTCCTGCACTGCAAGTTGGAGTGATATCACCCCGAAAATTCCCCAGCCCATCAGCAGAACAATGGGAAGGTAACCAGATAACAGCTGCCTGGTAGATACAAGAACAACACTCAATAGTAAAACTCCATGTCTCACTCTGACTCCTTCAGTTACATTGAGTAGGAGAAACAACAGCAATTACAACTAAAAAAATACACTTGTTGGGTTAGGAATGACATTTTACAGGGTAGATTGAATTAATTGCAGGGCAAACAGTGAAATTTAGAAATAAAAACTACACCATAAAAATCATGACAGAATCCCTTTAACCACTAACCTTCTGTCCAACACTGTGATCAAGGATAACACAAAATCTGAATTTGAATCTTGAAGACAACGGAGATTAAGTGAATCCAGTGTATTTAATGGGCGCATTCTATGTAACGTAGGTGTTTATTATGCTCTTACTCCAAACTCTATATCATAAAAGTAGTGTTAGAGCCTACAGGTCTTACTTTAGTCCTTAGATGTCAGTGTTTGGCATGGGCCACCAGTCTTAAAATCTTGAATAAAGGTATTAGGCGGTGAGATAAGGAGAAGTTGATTATACAGTGGACTACTGATTTTTGTGATTGTGCCCAGAAGAACAGGAAGGTTGAGTGATTATCCACTAAAACAATTTAAAATTATGGGGTAAACTGAACCTTTAATTCCTCATTCTGATTAGGCACTGCACTACTACAGGTATGGGACCTGTTATCTTTAATGCTTGGGACTGGGGGTTTTCCAGATGATGGATCATTCATTAATTTGGATCTTCATACCTAAAATCAACTAGAACATCATATAAACATTAAATAAACCAATTAGGCTGGTCTGCTACCAATAAGGATTAATTATATCTTAGTTGGGATCAAGTACAAGCGACTGTTTTATTATTACAGATTAAAGGGAAATCATTTTAAAAAATTTGGATTATTTGGATAAAATGGAGTCTATGGGAGACAGTCCTTATGTAATTTAGAGATTTCTGGATTATGGGTTTCTGGATAACAGATCCAATACCTGAACAGGATATTTAGAATACACAGAGCTCTTGGGAGCTCATGGGTCTGTTAAAATGACTGAAAATATATTCAGTAAAATAAAATGAATCACAGCCCAATGAGCCTGAAAATGAGCATTTCCAAGGTGTATATATTCTTTAATATAAATGCACACGTCAACATTTTCAAAAATTTTTAAAAAGGGACTTATTAACACCTCAGTGGCTGGAAGGATATTTTGATCCTGGTGTCAAAAAAGGCCAAAGTCAGTGGAACCCATAAGGTTAAAACTCTTAAGTTTCATTGGGGTTGTTCAATGTGAAAAGTGTCCATAGGCTAGAGGAGTAATTAACGGAATTAACGGTGTTCATTTGAAACTTGTGTTGCCATTTTTGTCTTTGTGTGTATATACAGATTAGTATACAGATCTCTCCATGACATATCAGGTCACAACTGACACAGTAATTAAAGTAGGTTTGTGTGTCAGTGCCACACCTTAACCTACTGACCTACCTACCTACCTACTAGATATATGTAACTCAGAATAGGTGCTTTTCTTTTAGTTTCTCCCCTTACACAGAAGCCAGTTGTTTTGGTAGCTGGGAGGTACACAACATATCCAGCAGATCCTTTGCCATTGTTGAGAGGCAAGTTAAGGGCTGAATGTGGTCTGAAGGATGGCAGCTGTGGAATCGGCAGTTTACAACCTCCTGGAAGTTTTTCACAAGTACTCAGCCAAGGAAGGGGACGAGATGAAGCTGAACAGATCAGAATTGTCTGTATTGCTGTCTCAAGAACTCCCATGCTGCTACCGGGTAAGTATCCATAGGCTGCAACTGGTACAGCCGGCCCTGAATACTTGCAATGCAGCGTGTGTTAGACAACGCGTTTCACTTTGCTAATGACTGTCCTGAGTTCTGTAGACGGTAACACTATGAAACAGCATTGCCCAACAATTAAATGCACTATTGAAAGGTTTTCATACCATTAACTTCATATTTTGCTTCTAAATTGATGTTTTTGGTCAACAGAATTTGGCTGTGTTTATAAACTGGGTATAATTTGCAGTGACAGTAAAAAAAACTTGACCATTCCTGAATAGAGGAGTGGCAGAGCTTTGCCTGGCCAGTAATATTTTGAAGTGTCAGCGTAGTGAACATATCTGTGATAAATTAATCATCAATGTATTGGCAAGCTGTGTGTGTAAACGTTGTGGAACTTCAGTTGGTGGAGACCACTTCAAGGTTTAATTGACACAGACTCAGTGGATTCTGAAACACGTAAAGAGTTAGAAAAAGGGAGTAACTGGTGGGAGAGCATAGAGATATCTCTCCACAGCACAGAAAAACAAAGAACTGCTCTTACAGCCAAGCAGGTGGCTCTGCCCTCAAGGCCAGGGTACTAGTGACCAAGTCTAGCTTGAGAACACAATCCATCCAAGTCTGGCGGGGCTCACAGGAAATCTGCATACACCTCATCAATAGGACTATTCATTGAAGATTTCATAGTTTAATAAATCCTATAAGTCTAGAAACATGTATTGTAGCTAATAAAGCGTGGGAGAGATTCACTTGTGAGTATTAACAATCCCTTCCCTGGGGTTTCTCCACTTAAGGGGCTCCAAAGATTTGAGGAGAGAGAGTATCCACTCTCCTAGAGACAACTGAAGGTCGGGTTCAGTAAGATTTGGGGATAAACACGTATTTGCTGCTGTAGATATAAACTACAACTTTTTCTGAATGTCCAAATCAGTAAGGTTTTATATGTCTGTGACCCTATTATGGGCTTAGGAGGCCTGACCAAATGTTGAACCAAAAAGTCTAAAAAAAAATTGACTGCCCTAACTTAACCTGTTGTTATAAACCCATATAATCCATAAGAGAAATTGGGAGTTCACAAGGGAAAACTACCCTTATGTATCAACAGGTAATTAATAAAGCATTCCAAGTTAGCCATTATCAAATAGCATGGAAAGTGAGTAACATTTTGCAAATAAGGTGCTCCCCTCTCTCAAGTGGTGCAAAGAATAGAAGCCATGAATTGAATAAATATAGTCCTCTGTTATGTTTTGGTAATGCGCTTATTGACAACTGGTGTCCCAAAGTCCCCCTCTGGTTAGTCCATGAACATTCTAGTTTGCACCCAATGATTCGAATTTGTTAGTGGGCAGTAGATTTATACTGAACAGTCATTGTCAACAGCCAAAGCCTGCTCACAGCACAACAATGTTCAGAACATACAGTCATTCCTATGAGGAACCTGGGATTTCTTTGGATGGATACTCCATTTTAATACCCTGGTGGGAAATTCCCTAATCTTGTGGATCTCCCACCAAGTAGCCCTACTATCTCTTGTCAGTTAGGCGTGTTTCTGGCTATCCTCTGTTAAAAATGAACTTAGAATAAAACCCTCAGCGTGGGTAGTCACGGGCTTCACTACACGATCTAGAACTTCTCTAGGGCCTTCCTACCCATAGCCTTTGGAATTCTCTACCCTTCTCCCAGGGTAATCAAAGAGAATATATAAGGAATGTATTATACAATATTCAAGGGTTGGGGATCATACAATTAACCCTATCAACTAGGAAGAACAAGATCTCCTTCACTGGATCCTACAGTATATGTAGTGGAGTTTCCCTATGTTCTACCATTCTTCTAAGTGAGGGAAATGCTAACATTGCCAGAAAAGTTCTTAATTTCCTTTACTCACAAGGAAGCACAGATTATATGGAATGGCAGGGTATTTTACTCCATTCCTACATATTAAAAAGTTTAGTTACATTTTGTTCTGCCTTTAAACTGATCCACCGTCCTCAGCAATCAGCAATCATGTGAACCTAAATGAGTCTTTTGGAAGAATCGGTGGTCCTTCCACATGCTCTGATCTGGACTGAAATGTATTAACCCCATTATAAAATAAGGGTCGCTCTTGTGCAAGACAGGAAGAAATACACTCCACCATTGTAATATAGCACGTAGTTCTACATTTTCAGGTATATTGATTTTTTACTAAAACTAGGCTACTTCACATGGTGTCCTTAGTCACTCTGACACAAATCAGTTTATTTAATTTGACAATATTTTCCCTGTTCAGTGACATTTCTCTATTATGGTGAGTCAGTTAAGGCATTCTCCAACCTGACAATATTCATCAACCCAACAGCTCAGAGGTGACGTCCGTATCAAAGGTTTATTTGTAATATGTGATGAATAGTGTTCTATTCTCGCTGATTTCTAGTTCTTTATCCCCCATGTTCAGGGCTTACTGTATATTTCATTGACTGCACATCTACGTTTGCCCTAAGGCTGTAGCCAAGGGAGACATTTCTGATTTATACTTTTATACACTGGCTGCTGAAAGAAGATCAAGCAGTTATTGCATGTAATCCTGGATTTCAGTAGAACAGGTTCAAAAGGAGCAGCAGTTATTTACTTGCCCCAATAAGGCTTTTAGGGTTGCAGGAGTGCATTAGTGTAGCAATGGAAGACAAAGAGATTTCATATCTGGGGCTACGTCACACTGGTTTTGTGCTTTCAATTAGATGCTTTTCATTTCACCAAAAGGAAATTGGAAATATCTCATTCATGCCAGTGTATGATCTAGAGTAGCTTCAGCACCCAAGTATAACACGTAAGAGGATATTCAATAAGTGGATGGAGATTGTCTAAGTATAGTTAGAAGGACCTCTAGGGAAATGTATAGTATGCCTAATGGTGTAACAAGAGAATTCAGAAATACTAAATCAAATTGGTGTCATTAGGAAGAGAGAAAAAGCCTTTGCCTGTCATTGAAATACTAGGAGGACTACAGGTAGGACATCCCTGCTGTAGAGCAAACACCTTCTATGATAGACCTCAACACTGAACATGACAAACAGAATGACCCATCATCAGCATGGTCTGTCCTTATGGGTGAACTGGTCCCCACACCAGAGCAAAGTGTATTAGTTATCATTTTTCCTTCCAGAAAGATGCCATGACGCTGCTGGATTTGGATGGGGATGGTGAAGTCGACTTTCTGGAGTTCATTGAATTTATCGCTGAAATCACTACTGAGCTGCAGGAGATGTACCTCCATAACATTGTCCAGTACAACAGGTATTCTGAGCACATGTTGTGGGAAGGATGAGGAATTTACTGTGGGGCCATATAAGGAGGCCTGGAAACCGCAGACAGACTAAAAGGCACAAAATTGAGACCTAATGTTCTATTATATATTCAGCACTGTCAAGCACAAGCAACCCAACATATAAAGAGGGGTACAACATTCTTGGACCACAATAAAGTTGTGTGTCTTGGAGCCAGGACACAAATTCCACTGGGGCAAAGAGTTTCCTCTATATGAAATTATGTGGTTGTAAATTCAACATGTTCTTATACCAGATCCTGGTTTCCAATCAGGGCAGCAAAGTGAGTGTAAGGACCTGTGAATAATAAACAATGGTGTGAGATCATAAGTCAAATAAACAGAAAAAGTAATATAGTGGTCTCATCCCAGGGAACCCCCAGTCCAAGGGTTACCAATCGTTTAGGGAGTATAAGTAGTGAGCGTGCCCACAATATACAAAAAGAATGTTTATACTTTGCACTCTCTGCCATTGAACACTAACATCAGTTGTTTTCGACTCTTTCCACTTTTTTCTATTGGTCTAAATTCTGCATAATGTGCCTTTCTCTGATTGGATATGGTTCTATGAGATGTAATCTTTGTAAAACACATTTATTGGCCTGTGAATGTGTAATGAGCCTTTCTTTGATTGGATAAGGCTCTGTGTTATGTAATTTATGTAATTTTTATTGGTCGACACCCCTTTAGAAAGACTGTATTGACGGGAGACCAACAGACTATGAGTAAGTGCCCTTTTAGTCATGAAACGGGTTCGGCTAATGCATGTCCTAATAAAGATTTCTTAATTTAATATCCACTTGGGCTACTGCTTTACTAGTAGTGAGTCTCTTCCTATTTGAACTTTTTCTGATACTCCCTAAACATAAGGACCTATGACCCAGGTAGTATTGTGCAAAAACAGAAATTAACATTGATAGAGAAGCAGATGAATAGTTACTAAAGATAGGAAGGTGAAGTCTAGTTTCAGATGATAGGTTTCACCACCATGTTGTTGCCAAAGGGCTCTCATTTTTCTTATTTCAACCTTCTTGGCCCTGGAGCCTCCCTGAGAACTCCGGAGAGTGTTTTTCTATGGCTTAATCATGGAACAAAAGAATGGCTATCTATGGTGGGCAGTGTTATTTTATTCTTATGAAAGGAATAACATTTACACCTCAAAAAGCAAGTATCATTCCAAAGCAAATGCACAATCCAAATTGCATGGGTAAGCTTAAGCAGTCCAACTCTCAGTGGCATCTAGGGATGCTGGGAGCTGTAGTTGAGTTGAGTAGCCTCCTTGACGTTCACTTAATTGGTTAAAGTTTACAAGACAGTAAGTGGCTCAGCTGCTGCAATGCAAGGGGTTACATTAAACTTTCAAGGATCGTTGTTATGTACATGCTCCTGAATTAACTCAGGTCATTCATATTTGAATGGAATCATTACTCATGTCAGCTTCTAACTGATGAAAGCCACTTAGAGCCTGATTCAATTAGAATACATCGCACTCACTAGAAGTTATTAGGTTGCTGCAAGTTGCTGTCTGAGTTTGTATTACTCGTGTGCAGATAGGGTTACAATACTTATTAACCTGCAAATTGCAAGGTATTTTGATACCCCCCAGCGATATAGAATTTGCCATGGCACGCTCAGTAAATAAGAATAAAAATTAGAGCTGGCAGCAAAGGTGACCTACACGGTGTGATTTTGCCAAGTTTTGTTAAAGAAAAGACATCCTGTAACAGTTTAAAGCAAAATGTTTCAATAAGGAGATAAATGATGCAGAGGAATCAGCAAGGGTTGTGTCTCCATTGTAACCAAGTGTTGGGTTTCTTTTCTTCATTGTATCTGGACAAGGAAAACCCTAGTCGTCAGACACCAGATACTGTTGGCTGGATACTTCTCACTCAGAGATCGAACACGCAACTATTGTATGAATGTCACACAAGGATTAGTCTGTCCAAAGATATTTCCACTGTTTCTGCTTCTGGTTTTTTTTTTTTATAATATTTTACTCAAAATATAGAACATAATACAGGTATTAAAATTGAGGTTAGGTTCAAGAAAAGGATTTAAGAAAAACTAGCAGAGTTTGTAAGCTCCTGGCTGTTCATTCTTATTTCCCCAAAGATGGACAGATCAATGGACAGATAAATGGACAGATAAATGGACAGACCAATGGACAGATCAAAGGACAGACCAATGGACACACCAATGGACAGACCAATGGACAGATCAATGGACAGATCAAAGGACAGATCAATGGACAGATCAATGGACAGACTAATGGACAGACCAATCAGTGCTTACATATCTTGAAAGATAAATGAGCTCACAGTATCCTTTTTTCTTTCCCAGAGTTCCCAAGTTCAGCGCTCACACTCAGTCTGAGAAGGCGATTGTGACTCTGATAAAGGTGTTTTATAAATACGCAGGCAAAGGAGGGGATCCTCTCGGCCTGGAAACAAGGGAACTGAGGCAGCTGCTGAGGAAGGAAATGCCCACGCTGAACCCAGTAAGGAGTCTCTAACATTTATTCTACATACAAATCATATTTGTTCATTTTTTATGTATAGTTTCTATTATTTGCTATAAATTGCTATAAACCAGTGCAATTAGCATCAGAATTGAATAATCAGCAAACCTGTAGCATCAGCTTATATTACAGCCAGGGAAGCTCATTTTCTGCTGGATAATTAGTGACGAGCCCTAAGCTTAGCTTCTCAACAGCCAATCAGAGCCCACTGAGCATGTGAGTGTCACAGACACTTTCCAAGATGGTGACCCCCTGTGACAAGTTTGAAGTCCTGGATCATTGCTGTTATTGACAAACTGTAACTTTAAGCTGGTGCAATAAGTTCACTATACATAACATGCCATTTTTAGCCGTATTTATTTTTAGGGTTTAGTTCTCCTTTCAGGCAAACACAGCTTAGCTGACTTCTGCTTACAGGATGCAGTATAATAACATGGCAGTGACTCTCTGGCACCAAGAATCTTTCAAATTCTAGCAATCTGTATAACTATCTGATCCCCATTGTTAGCAGCAGTCCTGTCCTGCTTTATGGCAGCTGAGATTCTAGCTATCTGTATAACAGAGCATTCTGTCCCAGTGGCTGCACAGATCCTATCTGATCCCCATTGTAAGCAGCAGTCCTGACCTGCTTTATGGCAGCTGAGATTCTAGCTATCTATATAACAGAGCATTCTGTCCCAGTGGCTGCACAGATCCTATCTGATCCCCATTGTTAGCAGCAGTCCTGTCCTGCTTTATGGCAGCTGAGATTCTAGCTATCTGTATAACAGAACATTCTGTCCCAGTGGCTGCACAGATCCTATCTGATCCCCATTGTAAGCAGCAGTCCTGTCCTGCTTTATGGCAGCTGAGATTCTAGCTATCTGTATAACAGAGCATTCTGTCCCAGTGGCTGCACAGATCCTATCTGATCCCCATTGTAAGCAGCAGTCCTGTCCTGCTTTATGGCAGCTGAGATTCTAGCTATCTGTATAACAGAACATTCTGCCCCAGTGGCTGCACAGATCCTATCTGATCCCCATTGTAAGCAGCAGTCCTGTCCTGCTTTATGGCAGCTGAGATTCTAGCTAGCTGTATAACAGAGCATTCTGTCCCAGTGGCTGCACAGATCCTATCTGATCCCCATTGTAAGCAGCAGTCCTGTCCTGCTTTATGGCAGCTGAGATTCTAGCTATCTGTATAACAGAACATTCTGTCCCAGTGGCTGCACAGATCCTATCTGATCCCCATTGTAAGCAGCAGTCCTGTCCTGCTTTATGGCAGCTGAGATTCTAGCTATCTGTATAACAGAACATTCTGCCCCAGTGGCTGCACAGATCCTATCTAATACCCAGCTCTGTCTTGCTACAAATATTTTTCTTTGTAACCTTTTTTCCTTTGCTTTTCAGTGCTTGGAGAGCAACAATCAATTCAAGGAGATGCTCTTGAGCCTGGACAGAAAACAGAAAGGAGAGGTTGACTTTAAAGAATTTATGGGACTTGTTGCAAATTTTGCAGTAGTGGTTCAGACCACATTCGCTAACAACGATTGTGATGATGATGATGATGATGATGATGAATAACTGTGTGTATGCAAAATGACAAACCAAAAACAATGACTTAGGACAAGGAATGAAAATTTGCCCAAGTCTTTTTCTCTCAAGTTGCCTTTAAGTGAGGCAGATTTTATGGGGTTTTTTTTCAACTCGCTTCTCCACTAACCAGTTGCACCAATGAATCAGACTCAGGACAATTTTCCAGCCATCACTTCTGAAAAAAAACTGTTTTTGAATGACCGTCTTCTTTAAGAAACAATCTTCTGGTTATTAATAAAGGAACACAACATTGAGTGCTTGATTTTCTGTCATTGCAAGACTTTATTTCTGCTCTTTTCTGATGATTTCAGCACGCTGACTACAGGGGGGCCCGGATAATAAAGTGAAGCATGGCCCTCCTTAATCCCGGCAAGCAGTTTTATTTAAATTTTGGGGGCCCTCCTTTTTTAACTTAAAGGAGGGTCCACCAGTGGATTTTAATAACTTGTTGGGGGGAGCAGGTCATAAGTATTTTTGGTTTTTTTTACCCTGTCACCAATGTTTTTTTAAAAAATATTTTCTAGGGCCCCAATTTTTTTAACTTGTAAGGGGGGCCCTGGCACCAAGATTAAAACTTATAGGGGGGCCCTGGTAAACAATTTTTTTATAAAAAACTTTTATGGGGGGCCCTGGCACCACAGTTTTTTTTAAAAATATTCTCTAGGGCCCCAATTTTTTTTTAACTTGTAAGGGGGGCCCTGGCACCAATGTTTTTTTTTTTTAACTTGTAAGGGGGCCCTGGTCACCAATTATTGTTTTTTAACTTGTAGGGGGGCCCTGACCACCAATTTTTTTTTTTAAAAAAAAACTTTTATGGGGGGCCCTGGTCATCAATAGCTTTTTATAAACTTGTGTGGGGGCGTTACCTTTTTTTAGCGATGTGTGGTCTTTTAACTGTGGTGTGGAGTGGGTGGGATCTGGGATGGGGCTTGGGTGGGCAGGGCCCAGGGGGCCCCGAAAATATGTTGTATGGGGCCTTGTGATTTTCTAATGGCTGCCCAGGCAGGCAAGGATCAATATTGACAGAATACAGCAAACAGGCAGGGGTCAAAACCAGAGTATACCAACAGAATAAACACACCCAGGAACTTACTAAGTAGACCTAAAAATGGGCAATGAGTTTGAGCACAAAGCCCCTTTAAATATTCAAAAATCGCACCAAAACAATGATGTCATGACGCTCGCAATGCATCAAAACCCGGAAGTGCTGCGTGCTCCATAGAGCAGCCGGCAATTGAAGAGGAAGGATCAACATGGCGGGCGTCCCCGCCGGTCCGCTAGGATGAGTCCTCACATCTATATTGGACAGATGTTATGCCTATTTCTCAATAGATGCTGATTCAGATGTTACAATATTAAATCAGTAAATGCTTCCAGTACTTTCTCACGTTAGTTGTTATTCATGTAAATACAGGTGTAGTGTTTGGAACACCCCAGAGGTAATATTTACCGCCTTGAAGAAATAATCCCCAGCGTTAGACGAAGCTCACAGTAATGTATTACTCCCGGAACCTCTTGTAAGATTATCTGGGGGGGGGGGGTTGAGGACGCTTTTATTGCCTCTTGGGTGCGTCCTTTTATTTTGATGTGGTTCATGGCATCTTCACGTGTGATATTCAAATATATAAAGGTGCCGCGCTCTGTTTTTTTTTAATTGTTTTTTTTTTTTTTACGCTCTATTTTCATTGTCCAACAGGTTCTGTTTTGTAAGTTCCAGGATGCGATTTCTGTATTGATTCCCCTTGTCTGACCACTGCATGATCCTGACTTTGACAACTGCTGCCTGTCCTGACCCTGTTGCCTATTCTTGACTACATTTTTTGGATGCTGATTCAGTACCTCGCTACTCCCTCAGGTTATTGACCTCTTCCTTTCCTCTGACTATTCTCTGCTGAATCCTCATTCCTTCTGTGTACACTCTGGTTTATAGTCCTGCCCAGGAACCTTGACCCTTGTTCTAGGTTTTGGAAAGCCATGCATGACACCTCTCTGTTACTTTCTGATCTCCTGAATCCCTACACTGCCAGCATGGACATCACAGGATAATAACCCAACTTGCCTCCTCGGTGGAGCTTCTAGCTGCTATACTAACAACCCTGATCCTGTCTCTCACACCTATAGTGAATATTACAAATGTATCCTTGAACTTACTTTACCTATTGGAACCTCCATCCCAGGCCTATCAGCACAGCACCTCCTCCAGCAAGTGCGGTCTAAAAGATTATTTAGAACTAAGGAACCATGACACCCCATGGCTAAATACATAACTACAATATATCCCTTGTATGAATGGTTGAGTTATAATTGACTGTTCCAATCTTTTTGACCATGTAGTGGTTGTCTGGCTTTGAGGTTGGAATAGTGTGCCACACCAGAGTGCTGTCAATTTACTGTTTATAATTCTGCACATTTGTGCCACAGTTAAAATCTGACCATCATATAGAGCAGACCATGCAAGAGCTACAGTATTAGACTGCTAAAAAGATGATGAAATAACAGCCGATTAAGGAGACCATCCAATTATACCACGGAGGGGAAGCAGCAGACTGTAGGTGTCAAGTTGTTTGTTCCCTTTCATTAATTACATAGTTCATCAGAAAGATTGATTTATTGCCATTTTCAGTATGAATATGTGGATCCGGTTGATTAACAATAATCAGAGAACTCAGCCTTCTAAATAAGACACCTTGTGCCACATTATTGTTATTAATGCCTCTCACATGCAATAACAGTTAAGATTAATAGATGTGCATACCTCTAGCCTGGGCAAGTCCAACCTAAAATTATATTGGCTCAATTCATTTTCATAGTTTATAATCTTTATACTTTGTGTTTGAAGTTGATTTTTTAGAGCCTTTGCAGCAAGATTTACTAAACTACGATTGGGATTTTTGGGACAAAACTCCAATTTTTCAGATTTTTTATTTTTTTTTAAACTGGAATTTTTTGGGATTTATTAAAACCCGATGCTGCAAAAAGTCCAAATATGAAAATCTGCCATCTCAGACCTGCCAAAGTTGTATATAAGTCAATGGGAGAGGTCTCTATCCAGGGCTGGATTTGGACCGGGGGCGACCCTAGGCCGTACAGGTCCTATCGCCCATCGGCCTCGCCACAAATCCGAGCCTGTCTCTATCCTATTTGGAAGTTTCTGTTGTTTGGGCTGGAATTAGCCTGAAAATCCGACTATTTTGCCCAAAAAAGTTGAGCAATTTGGGAAAAAACTCAGAAAAAAATGTATGATTCAGGTTTTGCCTCGATTTTATCAAGTTCCCCCCCCATCCGATTAAATCGTACTTTTTTAATAATAAATATGGTCAAATCATGGATTCTAGTTTGGTCAGTGTTTTTCTATTTAAAAAATCTGATTTTGATTAATAACCCCCAAATGTCTTAAAATCAAAGCACTGTTAGACAAATATAAAATATTCAGACCTACAGACTTAGGTAAAGGGGGGCCGTTATCATTGCAGTTCAAAAAATAAAAAAGGAACTCAATCAAAATGAAGGGAGACCTGCGAGACCGAAAGGGGCATATTTATCAAGGGTCGAATTTCCAATTGAAAAAACTTCCAAATTTGAATTAAAAAAGACCAACCAAAATTAAGTTGAAGGTTTTTTTTGGTCGAATAAGTCAGATTTGATCGAATAGGTCCATATTCGGCCGAATTTGAATCGTACCAATTTGAAGGAATAGCGCATTCCATGAAATTCAATTCATAGTTTTTCCCAAAAAAAACTTTGATTTTTTTCAAAGTCCCCCAATTGACTCCAAGTATGTTCTAGGAGGTCCCCCATATGCTAAAACAGCAATTCAGAAAGTTTTAGATGGCGGATGGTCGAAGTCGATTTTTTTTAAAGAGACAGTACATAATAAATTTTGATATTCGAATTTAGAATTTTTTACAAATTAGAATTGAATTTGGACTATTCCCTAGACGAAGTACACAAAAAAAAAATCAGTCTTTTTTTTTATTTCATTCGAAAATTCACCTCAACCTTTCATAAATCTGCCCCAAAGTGTTCTATTGACATAGTACCTGTACATTAAAGATTTCTACAACTGCCACTCATGTCTCCAAGGCTTTTCCAAAGCAGACTGGAACCTATGGAAATATATCATCCACAATAAGGCTATTCTCATTCTTGCCCGATTTACAGTCCCTTTAGTTCCACGTCTTCAAAGAAATCATTACAATTCCTTGCGGACAATCTCCTCTGTGATGATTCTATGGATGGTTACCAAGTGCTTACTGTACTTACTCTCTTATATAACTTTTATGGATTCCAGTTGTGTTATGTTTTTTCAATGCTGCAGACCATTACCCTATAGGTCTCACTTGTCCAGTGCTTAGACCTCATGGACAGAAGTTCCGGTCATGTTTATTAGTTTCTGTTACATTGGTTTTTCTTCCTTTATTCTTTAACACCGCAGAAAAGTTTGGAGAAAAATAAGTGCCCCCAGTGGTCATACAGATAGATGTGTAACTTTACAGTCATATGAAAAAGTTTGGGAACCCCTCTTAATTCTTTGTTTATCATTGGCTGAGCTTTCAAAGTTGCAACTTCCTTTTAATATATAACTTGCCTTATGGAAACACTAGTATTTCAGCAGTGACATAAAGTTTATTGGATTAACAGAAAATATGCAATATGTATCATAACAAAATTAGACAGGTGCATAAATTTGGGCACCCCAACAGAGATATTACATCAATATTTAGTTGAGCTCCTTTTGCAAATGTAACAGCCTCTAGACGCCTCCTATAGCCTTTGATGAGTGTCTGGATTCTGGATGTGGCTATTTTTGACCATTCGTCCATACAAAATCTCTCCAGTTCAGTTCAATTTGATGGCTGCCGAGCATGGACAGTCTGCTTCAAATCATCCCATAGATTTTTCATGATATTCAAGTCGGGGGACTCCAGAATATTGTACTTGTCCCTCTGCATAAATGTCTTTGTAGATTTCCAAGTGTGTTTAGGGTCATTATCTTGTTGGAATATCCGACCCCTGCAACTTGGTTCGTAAAAAAAACTTGAAACCTTCAAATTTGAAATGGGACCTTTGTCATTGACTTCTACAGGACCCCGACAGCTTGGAGTATTTTCAGACTTTTAGCAGCCTCGGGGAATCATAAATCGCCAAAAATTTTAGGGGGTTTTTTCTTCCTAAAAACTTTGATTTTATAGTAAAATAAACTATATTTTTTTGGCATTTTTGGAAGTTTTTGGTATTCGGACTAACTCTTTATATATGCCCTTTTCTACTGAATCGCTCAGTATCTTGTATAAAATAAAGTAAAAACGATGTTCTCTTTTGTTATTCCAGGTTGTTCAATACTCTTCTTTATTATATTTCTTCCTTGTCAAGTATTAGTTTTACGGTTCAGTTTATTAATCTACCGGTGCAGTTGCTTCCCTGAGGCTTAAAAGATTCTCCATGCACATATCAGAAGCCAAACACTGCTGAATTATTCAGGAAATCTTCAAACAGCCGACTGTAGTATCAGCATTTGCACATAGGCAAAGTCTTTTCAAGCAGCCCCTTCATGCATTAAATCAATACAGATTATTACGGCTTTATTTAATTATACATTATTAAACATTCATTCCGACGGGAAGAGAACATATGCGCCATCACGTAGCAATAACAGATTTTTACCATTACGTTTCATGTAAAGTTCAGCAAATGTTTGATGCACAGATACAAAAACAGTGCGGATATTGAACAAGGATCAAGAGATGAGCGAGTTGACTTCTATGTAGATCAATGAATGCACAGAATGTGATCTCTGGAGCCCGATATGTAAAGTAGATGAGACCATGGTTTAAAAAAATTGTAAACAAAAAGGGTGGTCAGTGCTGAGCGGGTACAAGGGTAATACACACCCCCAACTATCGTCTCAATCTTAACTTATAAATTCACAGTCCTTGAGAATCAACATAAATTTACTTAAAGGATAAGTAAACCTTTAAAAAAAGTGAATGTAAAATTGATGAGGGGGCTATTTTAGGTACTTTTGTAATTTACATTCATTATTTCTTTTCATTTTATTCCAAGATATTAAGGGATACATGTACTGTTAATATGAATGAATTTTGTTACAGCGCCACCTGCTGGTCAGTTTCCCACCAGTCTGACCACCAAGTAGTCAAGGAAGTTGTCAGGAGAAAGAAAGAGGCTGCTCTGATGTTCTTCTGCTTAGAAAAACAATTAGAAACTTTTCTCAAAAAATTCTCGAAAGTGTGCAAAAAATTACGAATTTGTGAAATGCATTTCGAAAAATTCTCGAAAGTGTGCAAAAAATTACGAATTTGTGAAATGCATTTGTCAATAGACGTTTTTACGAGCACCTTTTTTACGCAAACTGCATTAAAGTCAATGGGCGTTTTTTTTTTGGCGACTTTTTTGTCCAAATGCATTATGGCAGAGACACACTGTCAGATTTGGGGAGATTAGTCGCCCTCCCCTCTTCTTTGGTGCGACTAATCTCCCCGAATTGCCTTCCACCGGCTAAAATCGAAATCGCCAAGGGATGGCACTCTGAGTGCTTCGTTTTCCGAAGTCCCCCGAAGTTTTCCTCGTGAGGCAACTAGGGCGACCGCAAAACGAAACACTCCGAGTGCCATCCCTCCGGCGATTTTCATTCTAGCCGGCAGAAAGGCAGTTCGGAGAGATTAGTCACCCCGAAGAAGAGGAGATTTGTCGCCTGGCAACTAATCTCCCACAGTCTGCCTGTGTCTCTGCCCTTAAAGTCAATGGGCATTTTTTCTTATGGCAACTTTTTTGTCCAAATGCATTAAAGTCAATGGAAGTTTTTTCTTAAGGAGACTTTTTTTGTTTTGTTTTTTTTTTAAATCTTATAGACTTTTTTTTCTGCAAATTTTTCTGCTACAAAAAAATTTGCACATGGCGAAATCCAGAATTTTGATGTGAATCCATGGCTGGAAAATACATTTGCTCATCACTATTCCTAGGCAGAAAACATCAGAGCAGCCTCTTTCTTTCTTGGTGAATAAATAACTCAAAAACTACAAAAAAATAAGAAATCAATTGCAAATTGTCTCAGAATATGACTCTCTCCATCATATTAAAAGTAAACAGACACTTTCATTTATTTGGGATTAAGGAATCCGAGGGACATGAGAGCTGAATCCAGACTTCCCTGAGCACAGGCGACTCATTATATAATGTCCCAGGGAACAATAAGACTTAATATTCACTCTGTTAAAGCTAAATAATAATGTGATTCCCACTATAGTGAAGTGGCCAAATCTATCAGTGTAAATGTAGCAACAAATTGTTTCTTGTCTTTGGCTGAATCTCTTGTTAAGACTCGTGATTTCAGTGGTTTTGCCGAATCGCTGGGAAATGACAATTACTTGATAACAAGGAGAAAATGGCCTTTCCTTGTGTAAAACACTGGGCAGCAAATAGTCTGTTAGTAAGAGATTGCACTTGACTACAAAATAAATGTACTTTTCATAAAGGTAAATAGCCATTACTTTCCTGCCTTAACCTGATTATTAGCAGATGCTGACCATAAATCCTCATTTAGCCTTCAATCTGCCTCACTATATATTTATAACTGAGATGCTTCATTGGCTGAGCCCTCACCTGCTATTTTGCAAATCATTTTAGAAACACCATTGTTTCCAGCATTGCACCCCTCTGTGTCTGATGGAGAAAAGGGCATACAGGCTCAAAATTATGGGAGACAATATGAAGTTGCACCTACTCTTCTGGGATGTTGGAACATCGCTGGTGGCAGTTGCTTCCTTTCAGGAACAAGAGCATTAGTGAGGTTGGGCAATGATGTTGGGGAGCAGGCATGGCTCACAGTTGGGGTTCCAAATAATCTCAAAAGAGTTGAGTTAGGTTGAAGTCAGTGAGGTTCTTCCACTCTGATTTCAGAAAACCCAATCTGTATGGTCCTTGCTTCATGTATGGGGATATTATTGTGCTGCAACATGAACTGTTCCAAAATGAGAAGCTTTCTAAGTTCCAGGCCTGTGCAAGCTGAGCAAGCCAGGACACTCACTTATTACTTATATACATGTGCCTGAGCATGGACACCAACACCAGGAATGGACACCCAGTAGTGATGTGTGGGTCGGGATTTACCAACCCTCACCCACCCTACCTTGGACCACGCCCACCCGCATCCCACGTTGCTTTTATAAACCTTATATTTTGCTTATATTTACCTTCTTCTTCTTCTGATTCTGTCCAGCTTTCAAATGGGGGTCAATGACCCCACCTAAAAACAAATACTCTGTAAAGCTACAAATGTATTGT
This sequence comes from Xenopus laevis, assembly GCF_017654675.1. Taxonomy (NCBI): domain Eukaryota; kingdom Metazoa; phylum Chordata; class Amphibia; order Anura; family Pipidae; genus Xenopus; species Xenopus laevis. The sequence continues at coordinate 124,574,573 of NC_054378.1, read as the reverse complement.
TATGGCTACGTTTTATTGCTCATCTTTATAATCTGACCCTCTCCTGTTCATATTCCAGTTGATTATGCAAATCCATGCATGGTTACTAGTGTAATTCAGCTGAAATTGCAAACTGGAGAGCTGCTGAATAAAAAGCTAAATAACTACAAAAAACACAAATAATACAAATTGAAACCCAATTGCAAATTGTCTCAGAATATCACTCTGTACATCATACTAAATGTTAAAGGTGAAAACCCCCTTTAATTAGAAGGGGTGTTACCATATTATTGTCCATGCTGTGTCCAGAATCTTCTGCCTAACCAAAATAGGGGGTGGGGAATCAATTCCCAACTGGCAAATTAAAGGGATATTGCCACAAATGAGGAACCAGTAAGTGAAGGTTTCCTTCTTAATAGTCCCAATTCTAGTAATACAACTAATGCATGGTTCACACATCAGGAAATTCAAAAGAGACTAGAACATGTTAAGATTAACAAAGGTCCGGGGCCAGATGGTATTCATCCCAGGGTAATTAGCGAGCTTAGCTCTGTTATTGCCAAACCTCTTTACTTAATTTTTCAAGATTCATTGAGGTCTGGCATAGTGCAGAGAAACTGGCGAATTGCTAATGTGGTGCCGCTATTCAAAAAAGGATCCCGTTCTCAGCCTCAAAACTGTATCCCAGTTAGTCTGACGTCAATGGTAGGAAAGGTTTTCAAAGAGTTAATAAAGGATAATATACTGGACTTCATAGCAAATAACAATACTATGAGTGTATGCCAGCATGGTTTTATGCGTAATAGATCTTGCCAGGCTAACTTAATTTCTTCTTATGAGAAGGTGAGCAGGGACCTCGATTCTGGGATGGCAGTGGATGTGATTTACTGAGACTTTGCTAAAGCATTTGATACAGTGCCACACAGAAGGTTACTGGTTAAATTAAGGAATGTTGGCCTGGAACATAGTATTTGTACCTGGATAGAGAACTGGCTAAAAGATAGACTACAAAGAGTGGTGGTAAATGGAACATTTTCTAATTGGACCAGTGTTGTTAGTGTAGTACCACAGGGCTCTGTACTAGGTCCTTTGCTTTTCAACTTGTTTATTAATGACCTGGAGGTGGTCATTGAAAGTACTGTTTCTATTTTTGCAGATGAGACTAAATTGTGCAGAACTATAGGTTCCATGCAGGATGCTGCCACTTTGCACAGTGATTTGTCTAAACTGGAAAACTGGGCAGCAAACTGGAAAATGAGGTTCAATGTTGATAAATGCAGGTTATGCACTTTGGCAAAAATAATATGATTGCAAGTTATACACTAAATGGCAGTGTGTTGGGAGTTTCCTTAAATGAGAAGGATCTTGGGGTTTTTGTAGATAACAAGTTGTCTAATTCTGGGCAGTGTCATTCTGTGGCTACTAAAGCAAATAAAGTTCTGTCTTGTATAAAAAAGGGCATTAACTCAAGGGATGAAAACATAATTATGTCTCTTTATAGGTCCCTGGTGAGGCCTCATCTGGAGTATGGGGGCAGTTTTGGACTCCAGTCCTTAAGAGGGATATAAATGAGCTGGAGAGAGTGCAGAGACTAAGTGCAACTAAACTGGTTAGAGGGAGGGAAGAGTTAAATTATGAGGGTAGTCTGTCAAGGTTGGGGTTGTTTTCTCTGGAAAAAAGGCGCTTGTGAGAGGACATGATTAGACTTTACAAGTACATTAGAGGACATTATAGACAAATAGCAGGGGACCTTTTTACCCATAAAGTGGATCACCGTACCAGAGGCCTCCCCTTCAGACTAGAAGAAAAGAACTTTCATTTGAAGCAACGTAGGGGGTTCATCACAGTCAGGACAATGAGGTTGGGGAATACACTGCCGGGTGATGTTGTGATGCTGAAGCTTTTAAGAGGGGCTTGGATGATTTCTTTGACAAGCAGAATATACAAAATGAAACTCTATAGTTAGTATAGAAATGGGTATATATAATTTACGTGAGGGTATGGAAAGGTGTGTGTATGGATGCTGGACACCTATATAACTCCTATATGATACAAAAGGCAAGATCAGTGAAGTGATATTTGCCCCAGTGCTGCTGGGAAAGGGACAAGTACATCCAGCTGGCAGTTAATACATGATCACAATACATCGCCTATACATAATATAATAACCATGTGATATTATTCAAGCAAATTCCTGCTCAAACCCACAACATCAGTGGAACGACTGGAGACTGCGGCATGCAAAGTTAAAAACTTGGAATATTTTATTTTCGCCCCTTTACAAAAACACAAATGGAAATATACTTATTAATACTCTGAGCTGAATGCCGAATACAAAGGCAACATTTACACTGATGTTACAATCTTCCAGCACAAATGCAAAATTCATATAAATTCCCACAAACACAGATTCTGCTCCATCCTTATCTCAGCTCTATAGACTGTGCTATAAAAATAAAAATAAAACCTTGTCTGTAAAGTGCGGCACTTTTACTTCCACTTGGAAACAAGCACATTATTTCTATAGACACTCCAAAACTCTATAGCCCACTACATGTGGCCCCTACACAATAAAGGGGAACTATACTATCACTATTATTATCAGAGCTGTACAACAATGTGTTATTGAATTAATATCTTACCTTGTGCCAGTGTTGGGCAGGGTCTGGTCTATCCCACCAGGATAATAGGAAAACTCCCACTCCCGCCATTATGCATTTTTAACTCATTATTTGCTTCTTATTCACACTGAATATTGCCTACCATGGTGGTTTTTCTAAAGGGGCAACAGGAAAGTAAAGTAGAATTCTATAGATATGCAGGGCAGGATTTGTGGAAAGGCCACAAAGGCTCGGGCCTAGGGCGACAGGATTTTAGGGGATGGCATGCTGTCCAACCACACCAACATTGGTTCAGAAACAGTGGGTATAGCCAGAAGATACTATAGTTGTTTCTATGCACCAATCCCCAGTGCTCCGGACGCGATGATGATAATTTGTGCATCAATGTAGGTGAGGGGACGGGTGTGACGAATGGCAGCAGGTCCAGGGGCACCTGTTATGTGAATCCGGCCCTGTAGATATGAAAATTCATTAAATTAATTAATTATAATAATAAAGACTGTGATTAAACAGTGCCACTAGTAGTCACTTCATCATAAACCAGAGCAGAAGAGTTGCGTGGCCTTTACTTAGGGATAGTAATGTAGCAAGAAACGTCAGACCATCATTTGTCCATCAGATAAGGAAAAGTATGAAGTTTCATTGAAGCAAATAAGGCAATATAGATATTGTATATAATGTTTATCGCTTTCACAATCTATAATTGGTCAATATCCCATTTAAAAGCCACAGCAGGGTCCCAGTTTCCCATGGCACTGGAATTGATTCCCATTCGTTAAAGTGGCAAAGATAATTACTACTGGCAGCTAAGTACATGGACAACAATTAAATTATAAATAAAGATCAGCGGGGCATTTATTGTTGCTGATCTGTATCTGGCTTCTTCTCTTAAGGTGACCACAGATAATATTGTACCAAACTATTATTATTATTATTATCAACATGTATTTATATAGCGCCAACATATTGCGTAGCACTGTAAACTAATTTTCATATGATATTTGGTGCGTGTATGGTGGGAAACGAGCTGAAGGATATCGGCAGAAGACTTGGATATCGGTCAGGCTGGACGGAAAATTTTGATCAGGTGCCTCTGAACGAACCCAAACATCATCCATTGTTAATGCTGAATCGTCAGATACAGGTAGAATTCTATCGTTTCTATATGTATATCTGACCATTCAGCTCTACACGTGTGTATTGAAACTAACGATTAGTGATCAGCGAATTTATTCGCCAGGCGTGAATTTGCTGGCAATCTCCACCAGCGAATAAATTTGCGAATTTGCCGAGAAACTTTTTTTGACGCCGACAGCGGAACCGGCGCCTGAGACAATTTAGATGCCGGCAACGATTAATGGTTAATGGATTAATTGACTTTGATGGGCGCCAGCGTCAACTTTGATGCCGACGCCCATTTTGACAGCAACAAATTGTTGCCAGCGTCAAGATCAGTGTTTCAAAAAAATTTTGTCCGTTTCACGAATTTCGCTTGAGATTTGCGACATTCGTGGCGAAAGCGAAACGGGACAAATTTGCCTATCACTGTTAACAATCTTTCTTGGAAACATCTTTTCCAAGAAAAGATCGTAATTGTTATGTCTATGGCCACCTTATACTCTTCAGACAGTCACTAAACCTTGGGCAGCATCACAGGGGTCCCTTGTTGGGCGGGGGACATACAGTAGATTAGTACAAAAGGCACTCTAGATTTTTTTTTATATAAAATGTGTTAATTAGTTGTTCAGTGCATTAAAGTTACTGTTACAGTCATGGTTTTAAAGGCACTTAGATTTGCATCCAGTTCAGCTGAATTTGGGCAATGGCCCCCATTCCCCAAAAAAATCTAACTGCTAAACTTGACTGAGCATAAAGTGACCCTCCAACTAAGCCACCAAAAAAAGAAGAGATCTGGCCGCAGGCACATTGGATTAGTACATAGCAGCACTGCACTTCACAGATACATATTTCTATTCACAGGAAAGTGAGATAATAAAATGAATTCAGGAATTGCGCTGCTTCACTGTTCTGACACCGGCCTGTGAGAGTCGCAGATTAACCCTTGCAGGGAGAGAAGGGGTTGTTTGGGTTCTCTCTGCTGTCACATCTGACCCAGCATTCATTTGAGGTCCCTTATCACTTTGGTTCATGAATTATGAGGCCTGGTTTTGTGTAGATCTGAGTTCTTTTTTGGAGCTTTATTAAAAATCCACTTAAAAAGATTTAAAGATTTTCAAAACTTATTGGTAAATGTAATTGCTATTGAAGGCATACTGGGGTTTATATTCTCTGCACTGGTTCTGACTCATGAAACAATATAGCTGCAACCAGCTGATTTAGGGTAAGGTCACACTAGGCGTTTTGGGGAGATTTGATCGCCTCGTCTTTGCTGCGACCAATCTCCCCAAATGCCTTCCCTCACTTCCCGCGCTGGCAAAAACAAAAAATCGCCGGTGCTAATCACATGCGGCTATTCGTTTTCTGAAGTCGCCTGAAATTTCCTCTTGAGGCAACTTCGGAAAACGAATCGCCGAGTTTGATTAGTGCCAGCGATTTTCATTTCAGCCAGCGTAGAGTGAGGGAAGTCATTTGGGGAGATTGGTCGCCGCAAAGACGAGGCGATTAGTCGCCAGGTGACTAAATCTCCCCAAAAGAACCAGTGTGACCTTACCCTAACAGACCGAAAAGAGGATCTTTTCCGGATTTAGCCACCCAATCGGTAAACTGATCTGGTCTTTTGCGAATTTCTCAATTGTCCTGTTTTCTGCAGAAATAGTCCTGATTTTGACAGCTCAGCCTGCAGTCCTGGGTTTCTCTTCGATCTCCTGCACTGATGCCAGAAAAAGATACAACATTTCTGAAAATTAATTAAAATAAGAGGCTTTTTTTGGCAGAGAGCCCAGAACACTGAGCAGCTGCATTTTGATACATTAATAACAATTTAAGATAAACAAAGATACAATTGTAACTATTTAAGATAGGCCGGCCTCTTGGGGAAACAGAGACTCACATCTTAAAGGGCAATTTCACCTTCATTAGCATAACCTTCATAAAACATGGCCCTAAAACTCACAGCAATGTGTTGAAACTTTCATAACCTGCCAAATTTTGTAAAATGGACATGGCAATTAGGGGGTGTGTCATAAAACAGGTGTGGTCAAAACATTTTGATATGTGTATCTTTACATTTTTCAAATGTTGGCCGGTATGATTTTGGTCCCTAAGTCACCTATTATACTGAATGCAGGCCAAGCAGATATTAGCCTAGAAGGTTATATTGACTGATACATGTTCTTTGTCAGAACTGGCCATTATCAACCTCTGTGTAACCAGCTTTCATGTGACTTAGTATTTGGTGTTTATTAAAGGGATACTGTCATAGGAGAAAATTTTTTTTCAAAATGAATCAGTTAATAGTGCTGCTCCAGCAGAATTCTGCACTGAAATCCATTTCTCAAAAGAGCAAACAGGTTTTTTTTATATTCAATTTTGAAATCTGACATGGGGCTAGACATTTTGTCAATTTCCCAGCTGCCCCTGGTCATGTGACTTGTGCTCTGATAAACTTCAATCACTCTTTACTGCTGTACTGCAAGTTGGACTGATATCACCCCCTCCCTTTTCCCCCCCCAGCAGCCAAACAAAAGAACAATGGGAAGGTAACCAGATAGCAGCTCCCTAACACAAGATAACAGCTGCCTGGTAGATCTAAGAACAACACTCAATAGTAAAATCCCATGTCTCACTGAGACGCATTCAGTTACATTGAGAAGGAAATACAGCAGCCTGCCAGAAAGCATTTCTCTCCTAAAGTGCAGGCACAAGTCACATGACCAGGGGCAGCTGGGAAATTGACAAAATGTCTAGCCCCATGTCAGTTTTCAAAATTGAATATAAAAAAATCTGTTTACTCTTTTGAGAAATGGATTTCAATGCAGAATTCTGCTGGAGCAGCACTATTAACTGATTCATTTTGGGAAAAAAAATTTTCCCATGACAGTATCCCTTTAAATAGAAGAGGTATAACAATACAGAAAGGAATTCCAGATGCTGTTGGGTGCATAGTTGAGTCTGTAGGGGCCCTGGCTGAGGTGCAATTTAAATACAAATGTGCAATGCAGTAGTGTTCGGCGCATAAATTTGCCTGGTGCGAATTCGACGCATGTCAACACTATTCGGACACCCATTGATTTTAACGCCGGCATCACTAATTTTTGGCAAATTTGCTGCCGCAAGGCAAAACGGCAGAAATTCACCTATCCCTACAAAGGAGTACAAGAAATAAGCACAGGTTGGGCAGAATAAAAACAATAGACATTGGTAATGGTGAGACCCTTTGTGTAAAGACTTTCCTGATTGTAAATGTGTTTGTCAAAGGCAACTGAGCTTGTTATAATTGGAAAGGGTCTGTGCCAAGCAGGAAGGGAATTCTCCATCAGTGAAGGGATGCAAGTTGGCCTATAAACAATCCCATATAGTAGGAATTTATAAGGATCTTATACTTTGGCGCCATCTGCTGTTTATAATTAGACTGTAGAATAGAAATTTTTGTTAAAATAGTTTCTAAAAGAAAGTATAAGCAGAGTAGGGGATGGCTAACACAGGGTGCTAAGTACCAGGGAAGGTGGGTTATATGCAATCAGGGTGAAACCCTCCAGCTGTTGTTGCTAAGCATCACCCCCTATAACACACACCAGTATCTAAATAATGTTATACATTATCTTGGCAGCATTTTGAAACAGGGGACATAGTTCAAAGATCCAAAGACAGATCCCCTGTACTCCTTGCCACCATAGAACTTACTCCTGGTGCTCTTTGGCACAAGCCTCTGCTGCCCAAAATGTTACTCTTCTCTGTGTGTTTTAAGCCAGGGCACTGTCTGCAGAAAGAGTTTATGGGGTAAATTTATCAAAGAGTGAAGTTCCGCCACTAGAGTGAAATTCCGCAGCTCTCAATTCATTTCTATGGGATTTTGAAAGGCGTATTTATCAATGGGTCAAAGTGAAAGTTCACCCTTTGATAAATACGCCTATAAAAATCCCATAGAAATGAATTGAGAGCTGCGGAATTTGACTCTAGTGGCGGAACTTCTCTATTAACTTCACTCTTTGATAAATATACCCCTATGTCTCCCCGTCTGCGTGGGTTTGATCCCAGCCTGAGTGACATTGCTCCAATGGGGCAGGGACCGATGGGAATGATGTATAATCTCTCTACAGTGTTGTGGAATATAATTATATATTTTACCCTCGAAACGTTTCACCTTTTCTGCAAATAAACATACAAGGGTGAGAGTCAAGCTTGTAATTACTATGTTTTGCTGGTGTTTTTCATCTTTTTCAACTGATTTTTTTGCACTTCATACAAGAGATTTTCCAGTTGAGTGGGATAATCTAGTGGGCCCCAGTTTGGATTATTCCCATCAGCCTTTTCTTACTGTGTGCCTAAATAACTACTACAGATTTGGGGAGATTAGTCGCCTGGCAACAAATCTCCTCTTCTTCGGGCAACTAATCTCCCCAAACTGCTTTCAACTGCCTTCCCGCCGGCTAGAATGTAAATCGCCGACGGGATGGCACTCGAAGCCCTTTGTTTTCCGAAGTCACCCGAATTTTCCTTGTGAGGCAACTTCAGGTGACTTCAGAAAACAAAGCAAACCGATTGCCATCTCGCTGGAGATTTACATTCTAGCTCGTAGGAGGCAGTTCGGGGAGATTAGTCGCCCTGAAGAAGAGGAGATTTGTCACCGGGGGACTAATCTCCCCAAATCTGACTGCGTGTCTCTGCCCTAAAAGAACAAAAATTACACAAAGGAAAAACTATTGGCATTGCACACACTTTTCTTTAAAGAGGTTGTTCACCTTTGAAATAACTGTTAGTGTGATGTAGAGAGGAATATTCTGAGACAATTTGCAATTGGTTTTCATTTTTTTATTATTTAAGGTTTTTGAGTTATTTCGTTGTTTTTTTTCAGCAGCTCCAGTTTGCAATTTCTGTAATTTGGTTGTTATGGTTCAAATTACCCTAGCAACCATGCCTTGACTTGAATAAGAGACTGGAATATGAATAGGAGAGGGACTTAATAGAAATAAGTAATACAAATTAGCAATAACAATACATTTGTAGCCTTACAGAGCATTTGTTTTTAGAAGGGGTCAGCAAAGTTCATTTGAAAACTGCACAGAGTCAGAAAAAAAGGCAAATAATTAAAAAACTATAAAAAATAAATAATGAAAATCAATTGACAAGTTGCATAGAATTGGCCATTCTGTAACATACTAAAAGTTACCTTAAAGGGCACGTAAAGGCAAAAAATAAAATCCCATTTTTACTTTCTTTAATGAAAAAGAAACCTATCTCCAATATACATTTAATTAAAAAATGTGTAAAAAATGAAACCTGACTGTATGCAGTGAAATTCTCCCTTCATTTACTGCTGTGGATAGGAATTGTCAGACGGTCCCTAACTGCTCTGCAGGGAAACAATCCTACTTATGAACAGCAGGGGGAGCCCCCGTCTTACTTCCCAGCCATGCAGAACTCAAGCAGCTTTGTTTGTTTCCCTGTAAAGCAGTCGGTGACTGTGTAGAGATTTGTATTGGATTTTATTTTTGCCTTTACATCCCCTTTACTGTTTCCAACTCCAGCTGCAGGGACAAAGATCATGGAGCCAGATTTAAACAGATAAACTGGGATTCTATTTGGAGGATTATTTTGCTGCAGCCACTGGTTCTGCAGAGTTGGAGAAAGTTTGTATTAAACAATACAAAAACTATAAAATCCACATTAGATCACATGACAACTAGGGATGTCGCGGACTGTTCGCCCGCGAACTAGTTCGCGTGAACATCGGGTGTTCGCGTCCGCCGAATGTTCGCGAACGTCGCGCGACGTTAGCCAATTTGGGTTCGCCTTAGCTGGCGCTTATTTTTGACCTCTCACCCCAGACCAGCAGATACATGGCAGCCAATCAGGAAGCTCTCCCTCCTGGACCACCCCCACACCCCCTGGACCACTCCCCTTCCATATATAAACTGAAGCCCTGCAGCGTTTTTTCATTCTGCCTGTGTGTGCTTGGAAGAGCTAGTGTAGGGAGAGAGCTGTTAGTGATTTGATGGACAGTTGATAGTAACTTTGCTGGCTAGTAATCTACTTGATACTGCTCTGTATTGTAGGGACAGAACTCTGCAGGGATTTGAGGGACATTTTAGGTTAGGTAGCTTTGCTGGCTAGTAATCTACCTTCTACTGCAGTGCTCTGTGTGTAGCTGCTGTGGGCACTGCTTCTGATCTCATCTGCTGACTGCTGCCTGTAACCCAATAGTCCTTGTAAGGACTGCTTTCATTTTCTTTTTTGTTTTTTTACTTTGCTAATATAAGAGCCCAGTGCTATTAGTCTAGCTGTGTTGGGGAGTGGGACTGGTGTGCTGCTCCTAGTAGTTCAGCACCAACCAGAGTAATTTTTTTTTTAATATATATATATATTTTTTTATTTTACTTATCTCACTGTTCTTTAACGTGTCCAGTGCTGTTTGCTGTTCTTCATAGTAGTGCACCAATAGTAGTGCACTTGCAGGCATTATTTGCCCAGTGTATTCTTCAAACAACGGCCACCTAGCTGTGTGAGCTTGTTCACATTCTGTCTAAATATAAATAATAATACCGTCTCCAGAAACACCACCTGAGTGACGTTTTTCAAGCAGCAATAATATATTCCGTATCCACTGCTGTAGTGTATACGTTGACCTTGCAGGCATTGTTTCAATTTGTTTGCCCAGTGTGTTCTTCATTTTCAAACAACGGCCACCTAGCTGTGTGAGCTTTTTCACATTCTGTCTAAATAATAACAATAATAATTCAGTGTCCGTAAACATCACCTGAGTGATGTTTTTACAGCAGCAATAATATATTCCGTATCCACTACTGTATACGTTGCCTTTGCAGGCATTGTTTGCCCAGTCTTTAACCAAGTGCCACCTAGCTGTGTGAGCTTTTTCACATTCCGTGTCCAAAAACATCACCTGAGTGACGTAGTGTGATTTCTGCCCTTTACAGCACAAAACGCAGCGCTGTGTCAACAATGTATTTTTCAGATACATTTTTGCCCTTGATCCCCCTCTGGCATGCCACTGTCCAGGTCGTTGCACCCTTTAAACAACTTTAAAATCATTTTTCTGGCCAGAAATGTCTTTTCTAGCTTTTAAAATTCGCCTTCCCATTGAAGTCTATGGGGTTCGCGACGTTCGCGAACCGTTCGCATTTTTGTCCGGAAGTTCGCGAACATGTTCGCGAACATTTTTTCCGACGTTCGCTACATCCCTAATGACAACACAGGACCCAGTGCAGTCTGTATATTCTGATTATTAATCAGTCTTGCTGTATCGGCTTCTGGCAGATATTATTTGACTTGTGCTGTTTTATCATTTATGACGATCCCTAAGCAGCCCAGACCACACTGAGCATGTGCAGGGTCAGGCAAAGATGTATAACAAAGTTACAAGATGGTGACCCCCTGTGGCCAACTTTGAAAGCATAAATTATTTGTTTGATTAGGCTTGTGGTGCAGTAAGTTCATGTTTATTTATATATATATATCAGCATGTACATTTCTGAGCATTTTTAAACTTTTAGCCAAAAATATATAATGCTGTATTGAGATATTGGCATCTGACCCCCCAGAGGCCCATCCAGACATTGCCCCCTATTAAAGGGTAAAGGCTTTGAGTTAACTTTCAGTATATTATAGAATAGCTACTTTTCAATTGGTCTTCATTATTTATTTTTTATAGTTTTTGAATTATTTGCCTTCTTTTTCTGACTTTTTTCCCAGCTTCAGCTTTCATTCTCTTATTCAAATCAATGCATGGTTGCTAGGGTAATTTGGACCCCAGTTTCACCAGACTGGTGAAACAGTAAATTGGAGAGCTGCTGAATAGAAAGCTAAAAAAAAAACTCAAAAACCAGAATTAATAAAAATGAAAACCAATTCAGAATATCTACATCGTACTAAACGTTCAGAACCCCTTTAATGAAACTTTCCCGCACTTCCAATGACGCTGAGAGAATCTTAGAGCCCGACTGTTAAATCCAGCTCATTCCCATTACAAGGTGATTGTGTTTCCCAACAAACACGGAGTGTGACAAAGTAGCACAGAGACATTCTGTTACATTTCTGTTACATAAACATATGACACAATGGGAAAGATTCCTTCCTTATTAGTAGTGATGGGCGAATTTATTCGCCAGGCGCGAATTCGTGGCGAAAATTCGCCGGCGTCAAAAAAATTTCGGGCAAAAACGGACGCCTTTTCGCGAATTTCGCGGGAAATTCGTGAATTTTTCGGCAAAGCTAAACGGCACAAATTCGCCCATCACTACTTATTAGCATTAGGAGAGAATACAGAGAAAAACACATGAATTCAGTTTCCCACCAAGTGCCATTGGGTTGGAATCATAAGGCGCTGGCGTGTGCCACAAATCCCTTGTTATACCAGGAAACTAGTCTTTGTGTCACAGCAGGAGTGAATGGTTTGCAGCAGGTCACTTGTGTTTTTGAATGACAGTTCCCCTTTAACACAAAATGTACACAAACATTTGAATCACAGATTGTCATATCATAAATACACCATAAGACCCCCAAAAATACCCCAGACCATTCACAGTCATATAAACCAGTCGGCAAGTGTTTATCAAAGGGGTAGTTCACCTTTAGATTAACTTTTAGGGCAGAGACACAGGTGGAGATTTATAGAAGAAATTCCAGTGGCACACTGAATGCTGAAAAAAGTGTTTAGTTTATTCACCCAAATACATACAGACAAGGGCAACAATTCGGACCACTCGGGCCTTTTGTCAAGCCTGGTGTAACAATCATGTAATCAACCTTTTAAAGTGTGAGGAGGGGGTGTGGATAGTGTCTCCTCCCCTTCCCTTCCCTTCCTAGTAAGTGACATCACTACACAGGTGATCATATTAAGACATTTAAAGTGCGATCCAAGTCCATGAAGTTTCAAAGTCCAAAGTTCATTGTGTTCATAAATAAAGTGAATGGTAACCTTAGTGAATCACAAACCTATTAATACACATTAAAATCATTTTAAAAACATTGATGTAGAGCATATTAGAAAAAATCTTTTTTTGAAAAAACTATTTTGAAAAATACTGAAAAAATCTTTTGAAAAATTCTGAGAAATGCTTGAAAAAATCTTGTAATATAAAGGTTATAAATAGTATTTACCTGAGACGCCAGAGTGACCCATTCCACATACTGTACTCAGCACCTTCCTGAGACACATGTTAGTATGTAGGTAATGATGTCAGCACTCAGTGTGTTTAATACTAGTAACCGAGGAGATAGAGATAAGGAGAGAGATAAGGAGATAGACTTATGATGCTCAAAAAGCTTGAAATGCAATGGATCCACAAGTTGGATACTATATGGCCCAGGGGTCTCAATAGGGAATACACACCTGCTATGTTTATGTTTCGGTTACTAGTATTAAACACACTGAGTGCTGACATCATTACCTACATACTAACATGTGTCTCAGGAAGGTGCTGAGTACAGTATGTGGAATGGGTCACTCTGGCGTCTCAGGTAAATACTATTTATAACCTTTATATTACAAGATTTTTTCAAGCATTTCTCAGAATTTTTCAAAAGATTTTTTCAGTATTTTTCAAAATAGTTTTTTCAAAAAAAGATTTTTTCTAATATGCTCTACATCAATGTTTTTAAAATGATTTTAATGTGTATTAACAGGTTTGTGATTCACTAAGGTTACCATTCACTTTATTTATGAACACAATGAACTTTGGACTTTGAAACTTCATGGACTTGGATCGCACTTTAAATGTCTTAATATGATCACCTGTGTAGTGATGTCACTTACTAGGAAGGGAAGGGAAGGGGAGGAGACACTATCCACACCCCCTCCTCACACTTTAAAAGGTTGATTACATGATTGTTACACCAGGCTTGACAAAGGGCCCGAGTGGTCCGAAACGTTGCCCTTGTCTGTATGTATTTGGGTGAATAAACTAAACACTTTTTTCAGCATTCAGTGTGCCACTGGAATTTCTTCTATGTATCTACATGACCCACACGGCAGGAGTGGGTTCTCCGGTGTAGCACCTGGTACCACAAAGGGTACATGATCAGGGGTGAAGCACTCTACCATACAGGTGGAGATTTAGTCGCCCGGCTACAAATCGCCTCTTCTTCGGGCGACTAATCTCTCCAAAATGCATTCCCGTTCGCTTGAATGTAAATCGCCGGCGGGATGGCACTCGGATCACTTTGTTTTCTCAAGTCGTGAGGCAACTTCGTGTGACTTCGGAAAATGAAACGCTCTGAGTGCCATCACGCTGGTGATTTACATTCTAACTAGCGGGAAGGCAGTTCAGGGAGATTAGTTGCCCCAAGAAGAGGTGATTGGTCGACAGGCAACTAAATCTCCCCATAACTTTGCGTCTGTCTCTGTCCAGATAGAGAGCGCTTTTCTAAGACAACAGGTCAATTGGTCTTCATTTTTTTTTATTATTATTTGTGGTTTTAGAACTTTTTTTTTTGTTAAGCTGCTCTAAATAGAAAGGCCTGAATAGAAAGATAAGTATTAAAAAGTAACTATAACAATGAAATTGTTGCCTCAAAGAGGAATCTTTTCTTGGAAAGTTGCTCAGAATTGGCCATTCTATTGCATACTAACAGTTAACTTAAAGGTGAATTACTTCTTTAATGTGACAATGTACAATATGGTTCAGACTAGAGGGCTACTTGCCCACTAGACCACTGCCCTTATTATAATTAAGAGGCTTTAAAGACTGATAATATATTTAAGGGAGTTATAATATCAGTTATACAGGTATAACTGGCTGTGTTATCCACAGGGGTGCTTTGCCAATGAGGCAAGTTGAGGCTGTCGCCTCAGACGGCAGCGCCCAGGCCTGGACTGGCAATCTTTGGGTTCTGGCAAATGCCAGAGGGGCTGCTATAAGGTGCCATAGAAAGTCAGTAATTAGTGGGCTGGTCGGAACTGTTTGGGCCTCTCTGTGGGCTGATTGGGCCACTCTCTGCGGACCTGGCCAGCACCCCACTAGGTACCAGGGGCAGCAAAAATGCTGCTCCTGGTACTTTAAGAGAGAATTTCCGGGGGAGGGGGGGCAGCAGCCACTGCTGCTGCCTCAGGCGGTGGAGGGGCCAGGATCGCCCCTGGTTATCCATAGTGCTTGGGACCTGGGGTTTTATGGTTAACAGATCTTTCCGTAATTTGGATTTTCATACCTCCAGTCTGCTATAAAATCATATTAACATTAAATAAACCCAATAGGCTGGTTTTGCTTCCAATAAGGATTAATTATATCTTAGTTGGGATCAAGTACAAGCGACTGTTTTATTATTACACTGAAAAAGGAAATCATTTTTAAAAATTCGGATTATTGGATAAAATGGAGTCTATGGGTGACGATCTTTCTGTAATTCGGAGCTTTCTGGACAACTGGTTTCCAGATAATGGATCCCATCCCACCTTGGCACCAGGGGGGTGGCCAAAAATGGGTTACATGTATAAAACGCAGGAAAAAAATGCCCGTGTATAAGAGCCCTCACGCTGGCAAACAAAATGTTGCATTTACCTGGTACAATAGCACTCATTTGCGCTGGAGCTAGAACATGTACCTTACCATCATTGGTGAAATATACACACAATCTACTATGTGCCCAGCACTTCTCTTACAAGCTGTAAGGAATAAACCTTACCATGGTGAAACTGACAATATGTCTAGCCCCATGTCAGATTTCAAAATTGAATATAAAAAAATCTGTTTGAAAAATGGATTCAGTGCAGAATTCTGCTGGAGCAGCACTATTAACTGATTCATCTTGGAAAAAAAACATGTTTTCCCATGACAGTATCCCTTTTACTCTCTTGTCTTTAAACCATTACCCTCTTAATTTAAACCATTTGCACCAACATTTATAATAAAGACGTCCATACAATTTAAAATTTCCCGCCCTATGCAACTTGACCTAAGCGCAAGATCACTAGCGAAGTTTGGTTAGGCACAAATGAACGCTAGTGCATCTTCGCCATGAAATGCTCGCATAGCCGAAGTAAAACTAGCGAAAAGTTGCCAGCGTTCAACGCCCGGGATGAAACTTCGCATTTTAGTGAATTTGCGTATTTTCTTTTGGCGAAATGGTGTGCTGGGTGCAAAGCGGACTCTGTACCTTTGCACCCACGGCAGTACCTGAACCCACAGGGCCGCCATCAGGGGGGGGGGCAGGGGGACAAGTGTCCCGGGCATGAAGGGGGGGCCCGGAAGTGCTGCACTTTTGTAAGAGCCGGGCCCCCCTTCCGAGTGCCGAAGATTTGCGGCCATTTTTGAATCCCGAATAGCCGAAAATGTGGAAGTGCCAAAAAGCCGAACTCCTGAAGCGCAAAAAGATCTGAAGCCACAAAAATAGCAGAAATTGAAGTCCTGAAGCGGTGAAAAGACCCCAATTGTGGGCCCCAATTTTGTTTAACTTGTAAGGGGGGCCCTGGCACCAATGTTTTTTTTAAAAAATATTTTTTTGGGGCCCCAATTTCTTTTAACTTGTAAGGGGGGCCCTGGCACCAATGTTTTTTTTTTAAACTTATAAGGGGGCCCTGACCATCAATAGCTTTTTATAACTTGTGTGTGGGGGGGGGTTACTTTTTTAGTGCTGATGTCTGTGTGGTCTTTATCTGTGATGTGGAGTGGGCAGGATCTGGGTGGGGCTTGGGTTCCAGGGTGGGTGGGTGGGTGGGACATTCTCTATGTGTAGGTGGCATGGAGCTGTGTCCACTAATCTTCGAAAGCAGTTTCCTCATCCCAACAGAAGATTCAGCAAGTGATTCAGAATCCTTACTGGTTAAGAAACAACACTGATTGGTATCCCTGTGTGTGTATATATATATATATATGATCCTTATTTAACCCAAACTATAGGTAGAGGTCTGACGAAGTCAGATGAAAAAGTGTTAATATTGTTTAAGAAAAAAGAAACCCCACCAAATAGATGGTTACTATATCTATACCAAGTAGACTCAAACCATAAATTGCAAAACCAAAATAATTAATGATAATAATAATTCATTCATAAAGGTGCTGACTAATAAATTAGATAAAGTGCTAGTGCAAATAAATAAGGTGAAATCAATCAGTTCGAGGACTGATAAAAAAAAAAAGTTGATTATTCCTGAATCCAGAGGGTGTATTACCCCACCAATAGATTCCAATAACACCCCTTAATAAATAAATTCATTCATTAATTAATATATAAAGTGTGATCAATCAAGTTAAATTTGTCAAATTGATATTGCAATAAATTACACCAATAAAGTGCAGTGCAATAAATAGGCTAAAAAATGAGACTTGGTAATTAATTAAATGGTTAAAAAGGAATTGGTAAAAATGTCCAGAAAAAAATTCCAATATGGGTTAAAAGGTTATTCGGTCATATTCCAAGAATAAGATTAAAAGAAATTTGAAAAATATAGAGGGTGGAGTTGTCCCAAAAACGAACTGCCTATTTTGTTTCTAAGGCCTGGGACACCACAAAGTCAAGGCAGGACAGGGTAACCGGAGCTGTGGCCTTGTTATTTAACTTGCCCTAACAGTTAAAAGAGGCTAAATAGCCCTAAAAAGCCACAAACTCACGGCCCCTTAGAATGGAAGGAAAATAGAAGAGGTGTTAAAGCAAAGGATTTAGACCAAAATTCCTGCCCCCATCAAGAATATCCAGTATGTTCTCCTAATGGAAATATTGCTTCAGAATCAGAATTGTTATCTTAAGGAGATCAAATTTTCAAGAGGACGCCGACGCGCGTTTCGCTTAGAAGCTTTGTCAAGGCGAATAATCAGGAATAATTAATTTTTTTTTTTTTTTTTATCAATCCTTACTGGTTCCCAGTAAGAAGAAGAAAAGCTTTGGGCAGAAAATGAAGGCAGTGCTGGGGAAAGTGGTGCCAGTGAAGGCTAGCAATCTAAAACAAACCAAAGCACCTGGAACTGGCTTCTCTCTCTGGAAAGAATCACGGTTTTCTCCAACTCAAATCCGCCTCACTAAAATCATGAAACATCTTCCATTACCAAGGGAAATACCTAAAGCCGTTGCACAGAACATCTCTCATCCTGGTAAGGAAAATAATCACTCCTGGTTTGTAGGATATGGCAGAACTCCCAAAAATACTGTATGTCATCTGAGGATAAAGAATGGGGACGGATACCATGTTACACAGAGAAATTAAAATGTTTTTTTTGTTTAATTTAAAAAAAAAAAATGAACCTCAGGAATACTCATATATGCAAGTGATACTGACACCTGTGAGTGTTTGGGATCTAGTGTATCATCACCAGGACCAATGATCCTCAGGGAAATGTGGTTGACTTGATAATCCTTAAGGGATACTGTCATGGGAAAACATGTTTTTTTCAAAACGCATCAGTTAATAGTGCTGCTCCAGCAGAATTCTGCACTGAAATCCATTTCTCAAAAGAGCAAACAGATTTTTTTTATATTCAATTTTGAAATCTGACATGGGGCTAGACATTTTGTCAATTTCCCAGCTGCCCCTGGTCATGTGACTTGTGCCTGCACTTTAGGAGAGAAATGCTTTCTGGCAGGCTGCTGTTTTTCCTTCTCAATGTAACTGAATGTGTCTCAGTGGGACATGGGTTTTTACTATTGATTGTTGTTCTTAGATCTACCAGGCAGCTGTTATCTTGTGTTAGGGAGCTGTTATCTGGTTACCTTCCCATTGTTCTTTTGTTTGGCTGCTGGGGGGGAAAGGGAGGGGGTGATATCACTCCAACTTGCAGTACAGCAGTAAAGAGTGATTGAAGTTTATCAGAGCACAAGTCACATGACTTGGGGCAGCTGGGAAATTGACAATATGTCTAGCCCCATGTCAGATTTCAAAATTGAATATAAAAAAATCTGTTTGCTCTTTTGAGAAATGGATTTCAGTGCAGAATTCTGCTGGAGTAGCACTATTAACTGATTCATTTTGAAAAAATGTTTTTTTCCCATGACAGTATCCCTTTAGCTCAAGCTGTACAGTTTCTTAGATTATTAAAGGTTCTGTAGTCTTGGCACTGAGAAGATCACATTTGCTTGCTTGATCCTGGTAGACACCACTGCAAATGAAACATGTAAGGTATTTGCAGAGGAATTGTGTTCATAACGTTTTATAGGAGATGCTTGGAGACAAGACACTATTGGAAGAAACATTTGCAGAGAAGACAAATACAAAACAAATTCAGAGGGCAGAAAATTGGGGAGAAGATACTTGCAGAGGAGACATCTACAGATGAGACACTTGTGTAGATGACATGTGAGTAACATACGGTATTCCTAACCCAGAACTAACTCCAATATTCCGGTCTAAGCCCGCTCTTCTGCCTGTAGCAGCTGCCTTTGGCTTCAGGTGGAGCCCTCCGCTTCTCAGATGCCACCAGGTCTTAATTCGGGAGAACCAGGGAGAGAGTTCTGGGCGAGCTTGGGAACCGAATGTGTACTGATAGGACAGTAAGCGAAGTCCAAGGAACAGGCCGGGTCAAACCAAAACAGGCAATGCAGTACAATATGTGTAACCAGAGCAAGGTCGGGTCATAGGCCAAGGTCATACAGAGAGGAATCAACGTGGTATCAAAACAAAATCAGAAGCATAGTCAAGCCAGGTGTGGGTCAGTTCAGGCAGCAGGAATGAATAATCAGGGACAGGCAAGGGTCAATACACAGGTAATTCATTCAGAACACCAACTAGAGAGCTCCCAGGAACTTGGAAGGAACCTTTACATTGGTCATTTGAAAATTGGCAATGAGCCCTTTAAATATTTGAATTTCTCGCCAGTGCACGATGACGTCTAGCACCCCCGCTAGACCACCAGGTTGAGTTCTCACAATGTGTGGAGAAGATAGTTGCAGAAGAGATGCTTATAAAGGAGGAGACACGTGCAGAAGAGAAACTTGGAGAGGAGACACCTGCATTAGAAACAGAAAGATTCTTGTACAGGAAATGACAGCAAAAGAGACACTTATGAGACACACGCTTGTATTGGAGACACTTCCAGAAGAGGTGTTTTGTAGAAGAGATACTAGCAGAAGGAACAATTATGAGAAAGACATTTATGGAGGAGATATTTGAAGAACCGATGCTTTTAGAGGAGACACTTTTAGAACAGACACTTGAAGAAGAGATGTTTGTACAAGAGACAGCAGCAGAATAGGAACTTGTGAGACTCCATCAGACTCTTGTAGGGAGACACTTACAGAAGAGACATATGTAAAAGAGACACCAGTCGAAAAGCGAGTTATGAGGAAGACTCTTGTGGAGTAGATACAGAACAGATGCTTGCAGATGACTCACCTAGAAAGAAAAGTATGTTATCAACAGTATACTCATGGAGAAGACTTGCAACAAATACACTATAAGAAGAAATACCTACAGAAGAGACACTTGTAGAGGAGATACCAGCAGAGGAGTCAAAGAAGCCTGTTGGCTATATCCTGGCATGCAGGACTTGGAAAATAGGATTGTTTTACAGAGAAGCAAATGAGACCTGTCTGTAGCCTGACACGCTTACATGTTGGGAATGTAGAACATGAAAATAAAGATTGTTTTGCACTTACCTCCCCTATACCCTCAATCAATGGTTTATTGAAACCCAGAAGTCTACAGCTGTTGTTATTAAGTTGTATCTCACAGGAAATTTGAACTTTCTCCATAGACAAAATGTCTTTAACTGGAAATCATTCATGTAACATATACATCATGTACAGGTATAGGATTGGTTATCCGGAAACCCGTTATCCAGAAAGCTCTGAATTATGTTAAGGGTGTCTCCATAGACTTCATTTCATCCAAATTTTTTTAAATGATTTCCTTTTTCTGTGTAAAAATACAACAGTATCTTGTACTTGATCCCAACTAAGATATAATTAATCCTTATTGGAAGCAAAACCAGCCTATTGGGTTTATTTAATGTTGAAATGATTTTCTAGTAGACTATAACACCTATAGATACATATATAAATATATATATATCTATATATATATATATCTATATATATATATATCTATATATATATATATCTATATATATATATATATATATATATATATATATATATATTCTTCCAACAACACTGCTAGATAAATCAATAGATGTGTTTGTTCTTCTGACATACACAAAATAATTTATTGCTACTGACAGGAATTGACAATAATATTTAAATGGACCCCTCCTGGAACTTTCTGATCCACCTGCTCTGGGGGGCTACATTAACTATTAGATTGCAGGTCTATTGATAATGATTCGCTATTTAAACAAAGCAATATCTGGAGCACTGGTGTCACTGGAGACTTTAATAGGGATTTAAGGATTTAGCAAAAAAAAAAAAAAGCAAATTAGTGGCTGTCAGGCATATCTGCTCTTTAAATGTAAAGCATGTTCATATGTAGTAATTGACTTCTATTTATTATCTCTTAAATTGACAGTAAAGCATAAGCAGTGGGACAGCTGCCACTCATTTGCCATTATAAAGCCGGGAATAAATGAATACATTATGTGTGCACATTCAAGCATTGATTCTTTTGTGTAACAGTTCAGTGTGCACACATAATATATTCATTTATTCTCTGTTTTCTAACATAACATGTAGATATTACAGCTGCACCACTAGGAGGTATAGTGTATGGAGAGGACCCAATCAGAAGGCCAACAGGCCTATAGATTTTTTTTGCTGGAACAACTGCATCCTTAATTCTCCCATATTTTTCAGAAGGCGCCCTGAATGAATCCCTCTCACATGATTACCCAGAGTAACAGGCCAGTCACAGTAATTTGCACCTAAATCCCATTCCACTGAAATGTGCAGAATTGTAACCTGAAATCCTCTGATTCAGTGGAGCAAGGAGCCTGATCCAGGGAGAAGGACAGGCAAAAACAAAATACCTTAAAGGACACCTTTTGGGCAAAAAAAATATTTCTAACCAAAGGTGCGGGCTAATAGAACCCTCACTCCTGTTGGGGGTAACAGAAGTCTTTTTTTTCACTGGTCCTGCCGCCACCCTGCCTACAACTTCATCCGCAATACAGTTTTCCGGCCTCAGAAAAGGTGGCAAACCTAGTCCGCACTTAGTTAAGTAGAATGAAGGACACATACATACATACATACATACATACATGATGTGGTGTGATGCGGTGTGGGTGGATGTCCGGGGGAGGGCTCTTGGTGTTGCAGCCCCTGTGGGCCCCCTATGCCCTAGTCCAACCCATTTGTATAAGGCACCAACATTACAAAACACAACTGATAACTAATACAAGAGGTAAAGAAGACCCACCCAAAAGAGCTTACAAACTAAAAGACAAATGTAGTATATAAAGCTCTGCATTTCTAGTCATAATCTTTATTAGGCTTTCGTTTCCTTTAATTAATACAACTTAATAATGAAGAAGTACTACCTGAGAAGAGAAAGTTTTCATTTTCAAGGGAGAGTATCCCAAATCCCTATCTTGCTAGTGAGCCTGTGGCCCAAGGGGCAGATTTACCAAAGGGTGAAGTGACTAAGCGTTACCGCTTTTAGGGACTTCGCTGATTTACTAACGGGCGCAGGCGTCACTTCGCTAGCGAAGGAGATAGATGTTAGCGGTGATTTGCACTCTAACGCCAGGCGACTTTTCGTTCTGGCGAATGGACGTTAATCCGCAAATTAACTAAAATGCAGATTTTACTGAACGTTACTTCTTTTGCCAGACTTTGCTTTGATTTGCTTGCATTGCCGAAGTAATGCTAGAGAAAACAAACCTGCGTCCAATGCCCAGGATGAAACTTCGCATTTTAGTGAAATTTTTTAGTAAATTAGCATTGTCTGAGCAAATTTTCGCCTGGCGAAGTGTTGTGATGGCTGCGAAGCAGTCGCTTGCGAATCTTTGTTGGTTAGTAAATTTGCTCCTATGTGTGGAAGTCAGAATATCAACCTGTGATTGTTGGTGCCATTTCTTTTAGGATCAGGCTAATTTCAGCCTGTTAATATTGTGTGTATCGTGTGTATTGGTATTCATGGGCATATGCAACTTTACAGTGGTGGTAGCAGGAGTTCAGTTGGATGCACCTTATAGCCCCTAAAACAAAAATATACAAATCACTGTTTTATAAATTTACTCCAGTGATTCCATTGTTTATTTCCTAGTTCCCCATATTGGACTTTTATTAAAAAAAAACTTTATTTTTTTTAAGCATCTTTCCAACTGGATATTAATGTTGTAGAGGCAGAGAGTCAAAGGCTCACACCAGACAATATGGTTGTACGTTCCTGAAGGATGACAAGACGTGTGTCGGTGACTTCGGTTCCAAGTGGACTGCAGAAGGTAAAACCGTCCCAGCCAGATCTGTTTGGATGGAAATACCGACAGAAAACTTGGTGGTATATTTTGGCTTTGTACTCATGGAAAACGCAAATGTAACTGTTGGGGAGTCATAACAACACTTCCTTTTGTGGGGCAGGCAGTTCAGAAACATTTTTGGCTTTTGGCTAGTCCCATGTAGACCAACCACTAGGAAAATCCTATAGTTATGTCTACAGTTTGCAATACAGGTATGGAACCTGTTATCCAGAATACTCGTGACCTGGGGTTTTCCGGATAACAGATCTTTCTGCAATTTGGATATTCATACCTTGTCTACTAGAAAACCATTTAAACGTTAAATAAACCCAATAGGTTGGTTTTGCTTCCAATAAGGATTAATAATATCTTAGTTGGGATCAAGTACAAATAATGTTCTATCATTAAAAAGAAAAATTTTAAAATTTTGATTTGGATAAAATGGAGTCTACGCGAGATGGCCATTTGGAGCTTTCTGGATAACAGGTTTCCGGACAACAGATCCCATACCTGCACTTGTACGCCAACAGGATCAATTCTTAATGTGACCAGTTAGATGAGCATCTGATGAAAGGCTGTTGGAAGCAACATAGGCAGGTAAAACACTGCCAGTCAAGAAAAATAAATACAGGGATATGTTATCCAGGGACCTATTATCCATAAAGCTTCGAAATTATGGGAAGGCCATCTCCCACAGATTCCATTTTAATCTTATGATTTTTAAAAACAATTTCCTTTACCCCTGTATTAAGAAGACAGTACATTGTACTTGATCTAGAAAGATTGAGATAAGATTAATCCTTATTGGAATCCTTATTGCGTTTAATTAATGTTTAACTTAGCAGACATAAGGTATGGAGATCCTTATCCAGAAAGATCCCTTATCCCTTAAGCCCCAGGTTCCAAGCACTCTGGATAACAGGTCCCATACCTGTACCTAGAGCAAAGGTTTTGTCTAATATGTAATGGACACATGGTTGCTTGAGAAACACTTATCTGAAGGTCATCATCTTTAAGCTGCTGATTCAGTTCCTTTAGACCGATTTTGCAGCGTATCTGCCATGTATGGGGCCTTCGGATGGGCCACCCAGGGCAATATCTGGCTAGAAATCGTCCAGATATTGATCAGGCAGGTTTGATTTTCCCTCTGATGCAGGACCGCATTGACTCATCCTATTGGAACCCATTCCAAACCATCCTTGTAATCCAATCATGTGGCCCGATATTGTCCTGTGGTGGGCATATCGGGAGAAAGATCCACTCGTTTGGTGACCTCCGCAAAAGAGCAGATGGCCACCTTTAGATGTATGCTCAGGGTTAGCAAACCTTACCCCCTGCTTTTATTATACTACCCCCAAATATCTTACAGATTTCACATATGCTTCATGCTTACCTGTGTTTTCATATAGTACAAAGCCTTCTACATAATTAGAAACATACTCCTACTCGAAACCTACTCGAAGGTTTCTCAGTGATACTGGATGTGACATTGTTTTAATCATTCAAATTATCTGCAGGGTCCTTATCAACCTAAGAAGAAGCATTTTGCATTTGCCAAAAAGTCAAGGAAACCTGTGGAAAAGGTCTGGTGTCACCCAGGCAACACAGTGGGGAATCTTCAGATGCAGGTTTGTCTGACTCTATCTGACTATAACAAATTAAACCAACTAACTAATGAGAATGTATCCTCTTACAGTATAGTAGATTGGGTCCATGCTACTGCATACTGCTCTATGAGCTAATATTTGATTTAAATAAATTGTCGGTTCATCAACGCTGTAAAATACTATTTGTCCCACCAAAAAGCTAAAAATAGGAATGGACTCTTTAAATAACATTGTCGACTACATTTCACGAGTGGTTACACTTTTTAAAAATGTTTACAGGACCTGACTGTGCTCTGTCTCCAAAGTTAGTGTAATGTTCTACAGCAGAAATTCCCGAATGAAGGTGCTGCCCCCTCCCAGGGCAGCCCAGATCCTCCTCTAGCATAGGGCCAAGATAAAAGGGCAGATAGGGTGATATTTGTGGAATCTTTCCTCTTCAAAAGAAGTAAATGCTTACTTCTAACTTAAATATTCTTGAAGCTACTTCAACCTGTAACCTTGTTATGAGCCTAGTGGAGAACTGCAAATATTTTGGGCCTCGTATAGAGGCTTGAAACCAACAAAGTCCAGATAACACTGTTCTAAGGCTCCAGAGAGCAATTGGACAATCAAAGTAATTGGTTATTAGTCTAGAAATGAAGTAATCATTACTGTCAATCCACACTGATGGTAGAGAAGGTCCCACTGTGCTTTATATAGAAGACAATTTACAAGGAGGGACTAGTGAGTAATTTATATTTTGTTAGATGTGATTTTCTTATGCTCGTCTATCAGTGGGATTACACAGGAGTGGGCTGATGCATGGTATTCATTAGGCACAGTGGCTCAAATCAGAAATAAAGGTTTAAGGGTTTTTCCAAAAACAAAGTACAGGTATGGGACCTGTTATCCAGAATGTTTGGGACTTGGGGTTTTCCGGATAATGGATCTTTCCGTAATTTGGGTCTTCATGCCTTAAGTCTACTAGAAATGTATTTAAACATTACATAAACCCAATAGGCTGGATTTGCTTCCAATATGGATTAATTGTATCTTAGTTGGGATCAAGTACAAGCTACTGTTTTATTATTACACAGAAAAAGGAAATCATTTTAAAAAATTTGGATTATTTGGATAAAATGGGAGACAGCCATTGCATAATTCGGAGCTTTCTGGATATCGGGTTTCCGGATAAGGGATCCTATACCTTTATATTTAAAAGTACAAAATAATTTTTTAGGACAAAAATTGCCTAACGCATTTCATGCCTGACATTAGGCACAAATCAGCTAACACACTTGCCTTTGGTTCTGACCCAGGTGGATGATCTTATTGAAACCATTGCAGAGAAATCGATAAAGCTGTTGGCGCAGAGGCACCAGGAGCTGCAGCAGTGCGAGTCCCTGGGAGATGAGATGCTACAGTCCCCCAAACTGTTCCGGAGAGTTGCCAAGAAAACCACAAGAAAATACAGATTCATGTGTTTCCCATGTATCTACTGCTGCTGCAAGGGCAGGTAACAGGCCCAAGCTGAGATGCAGGATGGTTGCACTTTGCAATAAACTCACAAGAACCACAGAACATCTTTCTCCAAAGTCATGCCCTTCTGGGAATCAATTCTGGCTGGCACTTTATAATGGTTAATTTACACACATCACTCATAGGTAAAAATAGGGAACACTAATGTCGGACATGAGAAAAGTTACACTACTACTTATCGTCCATGTGGTGTGCCTAAGAGGAAATAATGAAACCAATTTCTAGCAACAATTATTGGTCATTGAATACATTTCTTAATGCATTTAAGAGCTGCAATAGTTGCCTGGAAATCCTTTGCTACTTCTTGAACTGGCTGACTCCTGTGTGCCTGATACAGAGGAAGCTCCATACCTGATAACTTTCCTTTTTACAATGTTGGCTTAGATATTTGCAGTTTTAGAATGCCAATACCTGACTTTCAGTTCTACAGCTCTCAGACTGTCAATGACCTTTACCTTATCTATAAATGTTCTGTTAATCCTAAGGTTAATGACCCTCCGACTGTTGAGCCAAAAGCTGGGACTTAGCCTAAAAAGTGTAATATCTCAAAAACTTTTACAAATTCAAAATTACTGGAAAAAAGGGCTTAGAGGACACCCTGTGTAAATTAACATCATTTAATTTTTTAGATTTTAGATCCATTTTAAAGGAATAAGTTACATTACAGTGAATGTGTATGATGCGCATAGTGACATTGTAAGAACATGTAACAACCTGCGTTTGAGCAATGCTTTTTGTTGTGCAGCTGAATTTCAACAGCCGTCTGGTTGCTATGGCTTAATTATCCTAGTAACCTTATAGCAAAGAATTCATTTAACACCCTTCTGTTACTTTCCTTCTTTACAGGTTTGTAACTCATACCACATGCTAGGCATTGATCGAACAGGAGCCTCGCCTTGCAGTTGCATTTACAAATATGTAATAAATGTATGCACACCTCCCAACGTTATGGAAATAGAAAGAGGGACAAAAAGAAAATTTTTGACCACGCCCATTTTTGTGGCCACCTACTTAATTACCATATCCATTTTACAAAATTTGGCAGCTTCTGAAAGCTTGAACCCATTTCTGTGGTTTTTCGGTTATTACAGTTTTGCTAATAAAGGTGAATTGCCCTTTAAGCGGAGTCTAAGTTCTTCCAAGAGACCTGTTATTTTAAACTGTTACAAAAGTATCAAAAATTCTGCCCATAGGCAATTAAGTTAGAAACTTTGTAACTTTTTTCTGGCTGTTCAGTGCAGGAGATCAAAGAGAATGTCAGGACATTTCAGTAAGAATCCGGGACTGTCAAAATCGGGACTGTCCCGTGAAAAACATGACAGTTGGGAGGTATTTTGTATGTGGGAAATTTCTTTTATTATGCATTATGCTATATTTCGTTTAATATCTCCTTAAAAAGATGAAAATAGAATAAGCTTGTTGCATTGCCCTTGCTACTACTGTATGGAAGGTGCTGCTGAATTTGAAGGCAGAGTCTTCCTTGCAAGTTCCATCTTTCATTCTAATTAGTCCAGAGCTGGGCGCTTTAGGCAACTTGACCGGCCACCTCCATTGTTTGCGAGCTTCTTTATACGCGGACATCAGAAGGGGGCGCCAGAGGGCATCCGGACGAAAGGGTAAGTAAAGGGAAGGGGTAACCATTCACCTTTGAGCCCTGGGCACTCTTCTGCCTACCCCTAGATCCAGCCCTGCAATAGCCTTCCTTCCCATCACTAGACCTCATGCCTGATAAAAAGAATCGTTCCTGTGTGAAGGAGGCATAACCCAACACCTAATGAGCTTGAATTATACTTATTCAAATGCCATAAATATAACATTGCAATGCAGTAGACAATTATACTAAGAAAAAAAAAAAAGATTTTATTGCATATAATAGTTTCCAATGTATTCACTCACACACAATGGCCTCTCACCTTCAATAATGAAACAACATTTCAATAAGCTATAAAGTATAACCAGCACTGCATCTGTAAATGAATGTACATAAAGCTGTTCCATAGAAATCTCAGAGCAATGCTACAACTATGTATAAAACCCATTTTATCCCTCCTATATCCAGCTAATGAGGCAGAATAAAGGCTACAATGTCCCTTCTATGGATTTTGAGTTTCCATCGGTGACTCCTGAGATTCTTCCGCAAGTTTGTCATCATCTAGGGGAAATATAAATACAAGATTTAAGGTATTAAAGCTTAAGTAAAGAAGTAGCTAGAAATGTTATACATGATGTTTTGTGCTTCTGTACCAGCCCAAGGCAACCACAGCCCTTTAGCAGTAAAGATCTGTGTCTCCAAAGATGCCCCAGTAGCTCCCCATCTTCTTTTCTGCTGATTCACTGCACATGCTCTGTGCTGCTGTCACTTACTGAGCTTAGGGACCCACTCACAATATACAGTACACATAGAATAGAAATGTCACAATATAAGGCTGATTAGTAATTAATACACATAATTACTACATGGCAGCACAGAAACCAGTGCAATTAGCATCAGAATTTAATAATCAGCAAACCTGTAGCATCAGCTTATATTACAGCCAGGGAAGCTCATTTTCTGCTGGATAATTAGTGACGAGCCCTAAGCTTAGCTTCTCAACAGCCAATCAGAGCCCACTGAGCATGTGAGTGTCACAGACACTTTCCAAGATGGTGACCCCCTGTGACAAGTTTGAAGTCCTGGATCATTGCTGCTATTGACAAGCTGAAACTTTAGCCTCGTGCAATAAGTTCACTATATAAAATATGCCATTTTTAGTCACATTCATTTTTAGGGTTTAGATCTCCTTTAAACACACAGATGTACAAACCAGCCAAAACAAACATATAGCCATGTTGTATTTTACCTTACTGAATTTCAATACTAACAGAATGATTATGAATGCATATTTTGGGAAGAATAAATGCAGAAAAGAAATAACTAACTACCTGAATTCTTTAGAAATAAAAAAATCCCAATGGCTTCAAGGTCTGCCCTAATTTAGGAAGACTTAGACACATTAATACATTTGACCATTATTAATATTTTTTGTCTAATCAATGTAATGTATTAAAACAATGTAGCAGAAGCCAGCTCATTACCGATAATTAATTTGGCTGGAGGAAAGCAGACAAAATAAAGGGACAGAAAAGAGATGGTTGTCAATAGCAGTCAAATTACAAATAACCTGCAAAATAAAAAAAATGTATCTAATATAGTTAGTTAGCCAAAAATGTAATGTATAAAGGCTGGAGTGACTGGATGTGTAACAGAACAGAACTAGGGATGCAACAAATCCAGGATTCGGCTCGGGATTTGGCCTTTTTCAGCAGGATTCAGATTCGGCCAAATCCTTGTGCCTGGCCTAAACAGAATACAAATCCCATTAAGAATATGTAAATTAGGGCTGGGAAGGGAAAATCACGGGACTTTTCGTCACAAAAGGAAGTAAAACACTTTTCCCTCCCACTTTTTCCTTTGCCGCCTTTAAATTGCATATGCAAATTAGGATTTGGTTCACCAGAATCTTTCACGAAGGATTCGGCCGAATCCCAAATAGTCGATTCAGTGCATCCCTAAACAGAACAGAACACTTCTTCCTGCTTTTCAGCTCTCTAACTCTGAGTTAGTCAGTGACTATAAGGGGGGCCACATGGGACATAACTGTTCAGTGAGTTTGTAATTGATCCTCAGCATTCAGCTCAGATTCAAAAGCAACAGTTATGACCCATGTGGCTCCCCATCAAGTTATTGATTGGTTACTGCCTGGTAACCAATCAGTGGAAACCAAGAGAGCTGAAAAGCAGGAAGTAGTGTTCTGGCTATTATGTTAGACATCCAGTCACTCCAGCCTTTATACATTACATTTTTAGCTAAATAACTATATTAGATACATTTTTTATTTTTCACGGCCTATATATTTACCCAGTTTTTATTTGTACACTGAACTGTTCCTTTAAACAAAACTATGCTTTGTGGTTATAAGTATTCCAGAAACCAGCTTAACATTCATGCCAAAATCTTCCCAAAACTGCCTTTAAAGTTTAGTTATTATTTGGTTTGCACTCCTTTAGGCCAGTCAAATGGTCAGGGAAAGGAAAGCTCTGCGAGGGTTACCCAAGTTACTTACTTTCCAGAGTCTGTTGAAGCTCATGAATGGTACTGAGAAGAACGTGGAACTGCTTCCTGCGTAATTCCAGCTACAAGAACAATAGAAATAAGAGTCCTATAAATGTCTTACATATCGGCACATCGTCTTCATTGAATCGGTTTGAGACCGAGAGATTATATGGCAAGTGGGTCAAATGAAGATTTACAGATGCACAGACATATACTGTATATAATGCAATTAATCCAACTATAAAATCCACAGCAAATACGTTGGAAAAAAAAAATTAAATATAAACATTGTGTACAGCATAATGATCATTTATTTGTATTTAAATGCAGCAAATTGAGTGGTGTAATTATTTTCTTCTTTTCACCCTTGTTTTTATACAAGTGTTACTGACTTGTTACGTCCCACAGTCTCCCCCTTGTGTTTAATACTTTTACAACAAGGTTGAGCAGGGCTCTACATGGTGATACCATAAAACTATGGCAGCATAGATATTCCCCCGTACTAAGCACAATTCAGTAGGAACAACCCCCTAAGTTTGCTCATAGTCTGTACAGAGAGATCCCATAAAACTATGGCAGCATAGGTATTCCCCTGTACTAAGCACAATTCAGCAGGAACAGCCCCTACGTTTGCTCATAGTCTGTACAGAGAGATCCCACAAAACTATGGCAGCATAGGTATTCCTCTGTACTAAGCACAATTCAGCAGGAACAGTCCTCTAAATTTGCTCAAAGCCTATACAGAGAGATATGATAAAACTATGGCAGCATTGGTATTCCTCTGTACCCTGACCACCAATGGCTTTTTAGAACTTGGGGGGTTACAGTTTTTAGCGCTGATGTCTGTGTGGACTATTTACTGTGGTGTGGGTGGGATCTAGGGTGGGGTTTGGGGTGGGCGGATACCAGGGGCCCCAGAATATTTTGCTGTACAGGTCCCCTGTGACTTCTGATGGTGGCCCTGCACCTCTGCATTCAAACCGGTCTGTGAGCTCTATAATTTGTGAACACACAGTGGTTTTTCAGCCCTACTGGATTCAAGGTTCTCTTAGTGCGAGAAAAATTGTTTGGGAAACCCCTTACAAAAAAAACCATTATCCAGAAAGGTCCTAATTACGGATAGGCAGTCTCCCATGGACTACATTTTATCCAAATAATCCGAATTTTAAATAATGATTTCCTTTTTCGGTGTAATAATAAAACAGTACCTTGTACATGATCCAAACTGAGATATAAGTAATCCTTACTGGAACCAGAACCAGCCTTTTCAACCAATCAACTAAAGAGCAGCCGTTTTTTTTATGTGTCAAAATTCCAAAAACAAGCCATTTATGTGCATACAGGGCAGCAACACTGTTAACTGGTTTACTAATGTAAATTGGAGGGTTTTTTTTATATAAAACTCACAATCCATCTGGCACAGTTTCTAAGAACAGAGGGGAATAT
Organism: Xenopus laevis; assembly: GCF_017654675.1. NCBI lineage: Eukaryota > Metazoa > Chordata > Amphibia > Anura > Pipidae > Xenopus > Xenopus laevis. The sequence goes on along the minus strand of NC_054378.1, from coordinate 124,542,898 downwards.
TTTTAACAAATGTTCAGCTGCAAATCTCACCTTGTCTTCTGCATTTTCTTTAGTGTGCGACAGCTGTTTCAGCTCTTTATCTAAAGCTTCCAGCTGCCTAAATAAATCAGAGAGAGACACTGTTACTTCTGCACGATAAAGAGATTTGGAAACATTCATACAAAAAAATGCAGAAAGCTTTTGGCACAGAAGCACTTTGTGAAGCCTTGCCATATAGCAAAGTATCTCCAATAAGATACTCCTCTACATATCACTGACCAGCTAAATGGGCCTAGCTGATCATAACAGAGTACAGGTATGGAATCCGTTATCTGGAAACCTCAGAATTACAAAGTCTTTAGCATTGGAAATAAAAAAAAAAAAACGTAAATGTCAAAAGTGCTAGGCAATAGTTTCCATTCCATGCCCATGTATTCCTTTAGTTTTTCTGGGAAAGAGTGTAAAATACTTACTTTAGAGTTTCGTGCCTGTCTGGATGTTGCTCAATCACTTTGGCTAATGCATCATATTCTGTAAAAAATACAATGATCGATTTAAAATGAAAACTGCAGAACAGCTAAGTAGGAGTTAATGGGAAAAAAATATTTTTCCATGTTTTCTAAGTTTTTTGAAGTCACAATTTTACTAGTATTATAGGAGATTACTTTGTAGATACTTAGGAACTCAAAATATCTTATTTCTAAGCAAGTTCCTATAAGGAACTGAGGCTTGTTAGATTACAAGAACTATTTAAAGAACAGTAAAATCAAAATATGACAGTGTTTTAAAGAAACGTCAATATAATGTATTGTTCCTTGCACTAGTAAAACTGGGTGTGCCTCAGAAACGATAATCGTTTATATAAATAAGCTGCTGTGTAGCCACGGGGGCAGCCATTCAAGCACAGGATACACAGTAGATAACAGATAAGTACTACTATAGTTTATATAAACAAGCTGCTGTGTAGCCATGGGGCAGCCATTCAAGCACAGGATACACAGTAGATAACAGATAAGTACTACTATAGTTTATATAAACAAGCTGCTGTGAAGCCATGGGGGCAGCCATTCAAGCACAGGATACACAGTAGATAACAGATAAGTACTACTATAGTTTATATAAACAAGCTGCTGTGTAGCCATGGGGGCAGCCATTCAAGTGCAGGATACACTGTGAATAACAGATAAGTACTACTATAGTTTATATAAATAAGCTGCTGTGTATCCATGGGGGCAGCCATTCAAGCACAGGATACACAGTAGATAACAGATAAGTACTACTATAGTTTATATAAATAAGCTGCTGTGTAGCCATGGGGGCAGCCATTCAAGCACAGGATACACAGTAGATAACAGATAAGTACTACTATAGTTTATATAAACAAGCTGCCGTGTAGCCATGGGGGCAGCAATTCAAGCACAGGATACACAGTAGATAACAGATAAGTACTACTATAGTTTATATAAACAAGCTGCCGTGTAGCCATGGGGGCAGTCATTACCTTGGCGATTCTTCCTTATTCGCTTGGCTTGCAAGATCTGTTTTTTGCACTCTGCAATTTTCTCATGTGCCGCAGCGATACTACTCTCTATAACATTCAAGGAAACATAGATTTAGAAATGATCAAGTCAAATTGTGCTAACTGACAGCATTCAGAACATTCAGAATGAGCAAAGCTTAGTAAATTATTTGGGCTCCTAAGGACAGACATTGGAATAACAAGGAGAGAGAGTTGGGGCCCTTGCGTGCTTGCAAATCTTCATATAATGTGAGGGCATATAGGATTGTCATGGTCCCACATTAGGCTAAAGGGACCACCAACTAAGTGACTGTCCCCTATGGAAAGGATGCCAGCAACTGCTGTCCCCAAAAAAAGTAAAGATAGACAAGAGGAAATTTGGTAGGAGGAAGCTAAACATGAAATTGGCTTGGTCACATCTACATTGACTATGTGGTGATACATTAATGATACAAAATAGCAAAAAGACCACTAAGAAGCATGTCCCAGCTTTCAGACAGCAATTTAGAGAAGGGCAAGACAACCCGAAAATAAAAAATTTCCTAATAAAAGAAAAAACATAATTTGAAGCAACTTTCCCATATACATGAATTAAAAAATGTCAGCGCTTTTAAAGTTATTGTAAAAATCTTTGCTATTGAAAGCAGCATTTGCTTAATGCCTGGTTGTTACTTTTTAAACAATGTTGCAAAAGTCTTATTTCCCCAGCAAACAAAGGTCTGTTAATCAGCTGCCTTGTCTTACATTGTATCAACAGTCGGTGTCGCCAGTGCAGAGACTAGAAAGACACACACTGCTTTCTATAGCAATACATATACAAATAACTTAAAAACCATGGAAAAATTGTAATGCATGTATATTGCAAAGCTGCTTAGAATAAGGTTTTATTTTATTAGGCAAAATGTTTATTTTGGGGTTGACTTGCCCTTTAATGAATCAAACTCATGCAGAAGTACCTTTTTCACTACATAAGATGCAACTTTCTTACTCAACAATTATCCTATTATTTGCAAGACAACCCAAACAACAACACACTTTACAGTCTTTAAATTCCTTACCTATATCAACATAAATTTTTTCATAGTTCTCCATTTCCCGCAGATTCATATCATGCACTAGGAGCGTTTTTCCCATGGAATATTCACATTGAGACAAGCTGCTCAGCATGCGCTGGTACTGGCTGTATCTAAAAGCACAATAAAAAGACAATTACCGCTCAAGATATTTATCCAACTACAGACTAAATAATTAAGTACAAGTAATTCTGTATAAAATGGAACAGTTTGTGCACCCACTGAGCATTCAGGGGAGATACCTTACTACACTGCCTAAAAGTTCTTAGTGATGATATTAGTAATCAGGATCTCTTTTCTGATTAATGGATCACAACATCAGAAATCAGCGGTCATGAGAAGTATGGAGCTGAATGCATAAACCTTGGTTGAACTAGAACATTCATCTCTAGAGATGTCTAAAGCATGTCTTCAAGCTTAGGTGTCATTGAACTCCAACAAGTGGCACCCAGGCAAGTGCTCCCAGCTGTACATTGAGGGTATCTTGGGGAAGAATAGTTTCCCAGCTAAGTACCTTGGGTGCATTTTCTAAAGAAGAGTCACACCAACCAAGGTGATTGTTTTAGCTCATTGGAGGTGCCTAACAAACTTGAATCCCCATTAATCTACAATCCCCTCTTCTCCACAAATCTTTTATAACTCTAATGGCAATTGAAAGAAGTATATGTCTGTACCTTTGTATTTTCCGACTACTAATATAATTAAAACACTGTAGTAGTATTCCATTGTCCACTAGCAATACCCACAATCTTGTCATGCTATCTGAACAGACTTGCTCACCAACCCCTTGAATGTTGCAACAAAGCAGGTGCATTTTTTGAATTGCAGGCAAGTTTTGGCTGCATAAAAACCAGGTGTACTGCCAGAGTCTCTTGTAGGCTGCCAGTCCATATAGGGGCTACCACGGCCCGTAATTGGCATCCCCAGGAACTTGTTTCATGCTTGTGTTGCTGCCCGACTCTTTCGACGTTTGAATTTTGCTCACAGGTAAAAAAGGTTGGGGAACTAGGTCATAAGATGTGGTCTATGCAGTAGGCCATATCTAGCCCTTATTAACCCAGTTGGATAACCCTGACATATTATTATCATCTGAAAGGGCATCTGTTGGCAAAAAATATTATCCCAACAAAAAGGTACCGTAAGTGCTAATAGAGCCTGCACTACGGTTGAGGGTTTTAATTTTTTTTTAAATGCCCCTTGCCAGCGCTAGGCTACGCGCACTGGGAGGGAGCTCCTGGTTCGAGCGGCCATTTTGGGGCACACGCATGTGCATAAAGAGCAAATGCCGCAACTCGCTCATTATGTGCACAGAGCTCCCTCACAGAGGTGACCTAGGGCTGGCAGGAGATAAATTAAAAAAAAAAACAAACAAAAAAGATACTACCCGTTGGTTGGGGATAATAAACTTTGTAGGGATGCACGGAATCCACTATTTTGGGTTCGACCAAACCCTGAATCCTTCGCAAATGATTCCGTCGAATACCGAACCATGTCCGAATTTGCATATGCAAATTAGGGGTGGGAAGGCGAAAACATTTTTTACTTCCTTGTTTTTTGACAAAAAGTCCCCTCTCCGGGTTTGGTTCGGCCTGGGCTGAAGAATCTTGCTGAAAAAGGCCGAATCCTGGATTCGGTGCATCCCTAAAATTATGGCAACAGGTACTCTTTAAGCAGACTGAAACAAAACAAAAAAGGACAAACACAACCCTATGTTTTTTTCTGGCTGCCCTGCGAGACTCATTTAAGAGCTTTCATTTACAACACTAGGGCTTTCTTTAGCCTACCTTGCTACCAAGAGAAGGATTGTGTTTAACCTGGCAGTCCATGTTTGGAGAAACATGTGTGCAAAGGCCACAACTATTATTTATATACAGGCACCTAGGGTGGTAGGTTTAGTGGGTGGCCCCATGGCGCCTATATGATAAATTACCTGGCCCGGGGTTCAAAGGTGATGTCACACTCAGCAGGACGTGACATCACACACACGTGCACACACTGCAGACAGGAAGTCCAGTGCCTACGGTGGCACCAGATGAAAACACAGTCTTTCCCTCTAAACTAAATTTTCAGAACTTTCAATGGAGTTTTAGTATGGCTTTACTGCTCCCATACACAATCAGTTTGTAATTTAGCACATTTAGAGCCCAGTTTACACTGAATTAAAATGAAAAGGAATTAAGAAAAGCACAATATTTGGTAAGCACTAGTGTTCAAAATCCCCTTGGCGGGTAACCTGAATTCTGTGCCTCCCATTGGACTGTTTCAGCTCATATTATTCAGCAAGAATGGTCTTATACTGTTTGCTGCTTCCCAAAAACAAAGAAAATTTTCATAGAAGTGAATTTTTTTGGATAACTTTGGAACCATACTTTTCACAGACATGATAAGAAATTTAAATAAGATTGTGGGACTATTGCCACAGTCATCGGTGCTTCTTACCCTTCCTCTTGGGAACCGGAGTTGCACCATTTCACAAAACTCTTTACCAACAAGTTAATTCTTCTGTCATCTCCGGCACCATCACCATCAATCAAAAGTCTTTTGCGGATAACTTCATCTGGAATACATGGGAAGGGAATGAATAAAGCTGATGTCTATGTAAGAGAACGTTGCCACAAAGCAAGGATACAGTAGCCCAATAAGAGACATTTGGCCATCTTGCTGAGCATCTTCAAGAATTCTAAATCCACTGAGAGATGCCACAGGGGCTGCATTTCAGGCACGGGCACGATACTGTTAATTAGTTAATATTAGGCAGCCAGAATAAACCGAACAGCAGAAATTGCGGACCAAGGTGCTGCATGATACCCCCAAGGTATAAAGAAGAGACAAATTCTATACTATCAAGGAGATAGTGCTCATATACTTTTCAGAAGTGGGCTGGAAAAATAATATTATATATTATATCTGGAAACCAGTTATCCACAAAGCTCCGAATTACAGAAAGGTCGTCTCCCAGAGACTCCATTATAATCATATAATCCATATGTTTAAAAATGATTTCCATCAAGTAGTTTGTACTTGATCCCAACTAAGATATAATTAATCCTTATTGGAAGCAAAACCAGCCTTTTGGGTTTATTTAAAGTTTATATGATTTTCTAGTAGACTTAAGGTATGAAGATCCAAATTATGGAAAGATCCATTATCCAGAAATCCCCAGCTCATGACAATTCTGGATAACAGGTCCAATACCTGTATTAAAATTCCATGTAAAGTGGTCTGAGAAATGCCAGGCAGTATCACTGATCTCCCTTATAATACAGGTATGGGACCTGTTATCCAGAATGCTCTGACTATAGGCAGAGGAGCAGCAGATAAATAGAATGTTATACAGAGACTATAGGCAGAGGAGCAGCAGATGAATAGAATGTTATACAGAGACTATAGGCAGAGGAGCAGCAGATAAATAGAATGTTATACAGAGACTATAGGCAGAGGAGCAGCAGATAAATAGAATGTTATACAGAGACTATAGGCAGAGGAGCAGCAGATAAATAGAATGTTATACAGAGACTATAGGCAGAGGAGCAGCAGATGAATAGAACGTTATACAGAGACTATAGACAGAGGAGCAGCAGATAAATAGAATATTATACAGAGACTATAGGCAGAGGGGCAGCAGATGAATAGAATGTTATACAGAGACTATAGGCAGAGGAGCAGCAGATGAATAGAACGTTATACAGAGACTATAGGCAGAGGAGCAGCAGATGAATAGAACGTTATACAGAGACTATAAGCAGAGGAGCAGCAGATGAATAGAATGTTATACAGAGACTATAGGCAGAGGAGCAGCAGATGAATAGAATATTATACAGAGACTATAGGCAGAGGAGCAGCAGATGAATAGAATGTTATACAGAGACTATAGGCAGAGGAGCAGCAGATAAATAGAATATTATACAGAGACTATAGGCAGAGGAGCAGCAGATGAATAGAATGTTATACAGAGACTATAGGCAGATGAGCAGCAGATAAATAGAATATTATACAGAGACTATAGGCAGAGGAGCAGCAGATGAATAGAATATTATACAGAGACTATAGGCAGAGGAGCAGCAGATGAATAGAATATTATACAGAGACTATAGGCAGAGGAGCAGCAGATGAATAGAATGTTATACAGAGACTATAGGCAGAGGAGCAGCAGATAAATAGAATATTATACAGAGACTATAGGCAGAGGAGCAGCAGATGAATAGAATATTATACAGAAACTATAGGCAGAGGAGCAGCAGATGAATAGAATATTATACAGAGACTATAGGCAGAGGAGCAGCAGATGAATAGAATGTTATACAGAGACTATAGGCAGAGGAGCAGCAGATAAATAGAATATTATACAGAGACTATAGGCAGAGGAGCAGCAGATGAATAGAATATTATACAGAGACTATAGGCAGAGGAGCAGCAGATAAATAGAATATTATACAGAGACTATAGGCAGAGGAGCAGCAGATAAATAGAATATTATACAGAGACTATAGGCAGAGGAGCAGCAGATAAATAGAATATTATACAGAGACTATAGGCAGAGGGGCAGCAGATGAATAGAATGTTATACAGAGACTATAGGCAGAGGAGCAGCAGATGAATAGAATATTATACAGAGACTATAGGCAGATGAGCAGCAGATAAATAGAATATTATACAGAGACTATAGGCAGAGGAGCAGCAGATAAATAGAATGTTATACAGAGACTATAGGCGGAGGAGCAGCAGATAAATAGAATATTATACAGAGACTATAGGCAGAGGAGCAGCAGATGAATAGAATGTTATACAGAGACTATAGGCAGAGGAGCAGCAGATAAATAGAATGTTATACAGAGACTATAGGCAGAGGAGCAGCAGATTATACAGAGACTATAGGCAGAGGAGCAGCAGATAAATAGAATGTTATACAGAGACTATAGGCAGAGGAGCAGCAGATGAATAGAATGTTATACAGAGACTATAGGCAGAGGAGCAGCAGATAAATAGAATATTATACAGAGACTATAGGCAGAGGAGCAGCAGATGAATAGAATGTTATACAGAGACTATAGGCAGAGGAGCAGCAGATAAATAGAATATTATACAGAGACTATAGGCAGAGGAGCAGCAGATGAATAGAATGTTATACAGAGACTATAGGCAGAGGAGCAGCAGATGAATAGAATGTTATACAGAGACTATAGGCAGAGGGGCAGCAGATAAATAGAATGTTATACAGAGACTATAGGCAGATGAGCAGCAGATAAATAGAATATTATACAGAGACTATAGGCAGAGGAGCAGCAGATAAATAGAATGTTATACAGAGACTATAGGCAGAGGAGCAGCAGATAAATAGAATGTTATACAGCAGTGCTGGATTATACGGGATATTGTCCCTATAAATGCGCGACAATATAAAGATGATCCATTAAGACGCATAAGCCTATAGATATATACAAGATATTCATATGATAGAGACGTTGTGCCAGTAGAGAAATAAATATGACAGTATCATTAAGACGGAGGCAAGAGCGGCAGATATATATCCCTGTATAGTGAGTGGGGCCGGAAGTGCCGCTCTTCTCTCAGAGCCGTAACTCGAGCTCGGGGCTTTGCGGCCTAGTTGGCGGCTGTGTGTTTCCAGTGATCGCTGCCCAGGCGGGAGGATGCGCCAGAGGGTGTAGGCGGTGGGCTGGGGGTAGGAGGGCGCTGTACTTACCGTCGGTGACGGCTCCCATGGCGGTGGCAGTGGCGGCGGCGAGTAGCAGTGAGGTCAGACTCCCAGAATGCAGCAGCGAGAGCCGGAGAGACAGGCAGCAGCATGGAGGCCTCTGTCACAGCCTCGCTCTCGCCTTCCCTATAAGCTCCCCCCAGTGTCGGGCGGCCCAGCGCCTCCTGTCTATAGCCGGACCCACAGCCCAAGTCAGGCCTCCTCGGGCCCCGCAGGTAAGTGACACCAGCTGCCGGTAACCGGCTTCTTGCCATGATTGTGTGTGAGACATGATTATCCCCTCATATTTATATTTATACACAACTCCACAGCTGTACTGTATGTCTGTAACCCCTGCGTCTCCTGCTGCCCTGAGACCTGTAACTACTACTCACTCTTACTCACTCTACTGCCCCTACTACTCCACATTACTCACTCTACTACTCCTACTACTCCATCTTACTTACACGAATGCCCCTACTACTCACTCTACTACTCCTACTACTCACTCTACTACTCCTACTACTCACTCTACTACTCCTACTACTCACTCTACTGCTCCTATTACTCCATCTTATTCACACTACTGCCCCTACTACTCCACATTGCACATTCGACTACTCCTACTACTCCACATTGCACATTCTACTACTCCTACTACTCCACATTACTCACTCTACTACTCCTACTACTCCACATTACTCACTCTACTACTCCTACTACTCCACATTACTCACTATTACTCCATATTACTCACTCTACTACTCCTACTACTCCACATTACTCACTCTACTACTCCACATTACTCACTCTACTACTTCTACTACTCCATCTTACTCACTTTACTGCCCCTACTACTCACTCTACTGCTCCTACTACTCACTCTACTGCCCCTACTACTCCATCTTATTCACTCTACTGCTTCTACTACTCCACATCTTACTTACACGAATGCCCCTACTACTCACTCTACTACTCCTACTACTCACTCTACTACTCCTACTACTCACTCTACTACTCCTACTACTCCTACTACTCACTCTACTGCTCCTATTACTCCACATTGCACATTCTACTACTCCTACTACTCCACATTACTCACTCTACTACTCCTACTATGCCACATTACTCACTACTACTCCACATTACTCACTCTACTACTCCACATTACTCACTCTACTACTCCACATTACTCACTCTACTACTCCTACTACTCCACATTACTCACTGTACTAATTCTACTACTCCATCTTACTCACTTTACTGCCCCTACTACTCACTCTACTGCTCCTACTACTCACTCTACTGCCCCTACTACTTCATCTTATTCACTCTACTGCTTCTACTACTCCACATAACTCACTCTATTGCCCCTACTACTCACTCTACTGCTTCTACTACTCCACATTACTCACTCTATTGCCCCTACTACTCACTCTACTGCCCCTAATACTCCACATTACTCGCTCTATTGCCCCTACTACTCACTCTACTGCCCCTACTACTCCACATGACTCACTCTATTGCCCCTACTACTCACTCTACTGCCCCTACTACTCCACATTACTCACTCTACTGCCCCTACTACTCACTCTACTGCCCCTACTACTCCTACTACTCCATATTACTCACTCTACTACTCCATCTTACTCACTCTACCGCTCCTACTACTCCATCTTACTCACTCTACTGCCCCTACTATTCCATATTACTCTACTGCTCCTACTACTCCATCTTACTCACTCTACTGCTCCTACTACTCCATCTTACTCACTCTACTGCTCCTACTACTCCATCTTACTCACTCTACTGCTCCTACTACTCCATCTTACTCACTCTACTGCTCCTACTACTCCATCTTACTCACTCTACTGCTCCTACTACTCCATCTTACTCACACTACTGCTCCTACTACTCCATCTTACTCACACTACTACCCCTACTAATCTATCTTACTCACTCTACTACTCCTACTACTCACTATACTGCTCCTACTACTCCATATTGCTCACTCTACTACTCCATCTTACTCACTCTACTGTTCCTACTACTCCATCTTACTCACACTTCTGCTCCTACTACTCACTCTACTGCTCCTACTACTCCATCTTACTCACTCTACTGTTCCTACTACTCCATCTTACTCACTCTACTGTTCCTACTACTCCATCTTACTCACTCTACTGCTCCTACTACTCCATATTACTCACTCTACTGCCCCTACTACTCCATCTTACTCACTCTACTACTCACTCTACTGCTCCTACTACTCCATCTTACTCACACTACTACCCCTACTACTCCATATTACTCACTCTACTGCCCCTACTACTCCATATTACTCACTCTACTGCCCCTACTACTCCATATTACTCACTCTACTGCTCCTACTACTCCATCTTACTTACTCTACTACTCCATCTAACTCACTCTACTGCTCCTACTACTCCATATTACTCACTCTACTACTCCATATTTCTCACTCTACTGCCCCCAACTACTCCATCATACTCTACTGCCCCTACTACTCCATCTTACTCACTCTACTACTCCATCTTACTTATTCTACTACTCCTACTATTCCACATTACTCACTCTACTGCCCCTACTATTCCATCTTACTCACTCTACCGCCCCTACTACTCCATCTTACTCACTCTACTGCCCCTACTATTCCACATTACTCACTCTACTGCCCCTACTACTCCATCTTACTCACTCTACTGTCCCTACTACTCCATCTTACTCACTCTACTGCCCCTACTACTCCATCTTACTCACTCTACAGCCCCTACTACTCCATCTTACTCACTCTACTGCCCCTACTACTCCATCTTACTCACTCTACTGCCCCTAGTGCTCTATTACTCACTCTACTGCCCCTAGTACTTTCCCTTCCTCGCTGTACTACCCTTAGTACTCCATATTACTCCTTCTACTACCCCCAGTTCTCCCCCTTCCTCCTTGTACTTCCCTTAGCACTCCCCCTTTCTTCCTAAACTCCCCCTAATACTCCACCCCTTCCTCCCTATACCCCACTAGTACTCCCCCTTCCACCCTTTACTCCCCCCTACCTCCCAGTACTCTCCTTAGTACTCCTCCTTCCGCTTATACTCCCCCCTATTACTCCCCATTCCTCCCAATACTCCCCCTTCCTCCCTATACTCCCCCTAGTACTCCATATTACTCACTCTACTTCCCCTAGTACTCCCCATTCCTCCCTATGCTACCAATAGCACTCCCGATTGCTCCCTATGCTACCCCTAGTACTCCCAATTCCTCCCTATGCTACCCCTGGTACTCCCCATTCCTCCCTATGCTGCCTCTATTACACCCCATTGCTCCCTATGCTACCCCTAGTACTCCCCATTCCTCTCTGTGCTACCCCTAGTACTCCCTAGTCTTCCCAATGCTACCCCTAGTACTCCCCATTCCTTCCTTTGCTACACATAGTACTCCATATTACTCACTATACAACTCCTAGTACTCAATATTACTCACTCCACTACCCTTGTACTCCCAATTCCTCCCTAGACTGCCCCTAGTACTCCCCCCTTCCTTGTCGTACTGCCCCTAGTACTCCCCCTTCCTCATTATACTAGTTCAGTCCTTACTCAGAAATATTACACAGGAGCTGCAGGATTAGAGTACTGGCTTCACCTATAAATTTCTCTGTGGGTAATATATATATATATATATATATATATATATATATATATATATATATATATATATATATATATATAATATAAATGTGTGTGCTATGTATTGTTTTCATGAGGAATGTGTACTGGATATCTGCTCATATATAATACTGTATACTGGTAACATGTCTGTGTATATATATATATATATATATATATATATATATATATATATATATATATATATATATATATATGTGTGTATCTGTGTATGAGCAGGGTTTGTTGGAGACTAGGGCATTTGCCGAGGGGCATTTGGTGGGGGTATATGTACTAGAGATATTTAACCTGTGGCTTGAACTGTAACTCACACACTGGCAGTCTGTGGGCTGCTGTAAGATGCCCTATACAGTCATTATTTATTGGACTACTGGGGGCTGTTTGGGCCCTTATGTACCTAAAATGCCACTGTCTATTTTGATTGTCAGGCCAAACCTGCTCACATGCCCCACTTATATGTTGATGGGAAGTTTAAGTGTTTAAGTTTAAGTGTTGTCATAGGTTGGACATCCCTGAGTCACATAAAGCAACGCTCCCCAACCTTTTTTGCCCCATGGACCGATGTAAAGCCCTAATTTTTTGCAAGGACTGGGGGGCGTCAAATTTTGTGCGCCCTGCGTCAAATTACGGACTCGGCGACCCAGTTCAAGTATATCTGAGGCCCGGCGGCTGGGGACCCCTGACATAAAGTATTACATTAGATTACAGGCCCAGCCTTACTGCTGTGTTCTGGAGGCCATAAGAGTGTTAGAGTGTGTATTTTTTTTATTTGCTGACAGGCAGCTATTTTTGTGTCTGTACATATGCACACATCTAATCAAAGTAACGGGCTCAAGCATGTAACATGAATTGTTATATAACACAGACGTTTCAGTGAGCCATGTGACAAGTGACATCACCAAGCTCTGCTAATAACATTATTACATGTTTAGTTTATGTATTCATTACTCTGTTTGGGATTATTCCTTGATGCTTTTCTTGTTATACAGGGACATACGTCAGTAGCAATAAAGCTGCTGTACACCTAGTTGTTTTTAGACTGTTCACCAGAAATAACAACCTTTTCCAATGATTTTCTATGTGTGACAGTTTTTCTAATATTGAAGTGGAAAGTGTCATTTTTAACCTTCTAAAGCAGCTCTGGGAGGGGGGTCGTTGACCCTATAAACTGTTCTAAATTGATACATTTAGTTGATACATTTCTTATCTTTGTCCCTGCTGAGCAGAATCTCTGGGTTTCATTACAGGCAGCTGTTAGAATTGATACTAATACTCCAGAGATGCTGCTGAGAAATGGATCAACTAAAGGTGGCCATACACGGGCCGATAAAAGCTGCCGACAGACCGAAACGGCAGCTTATTGGCCCGTGTATGGGGCTCCCCGACGGGCTTCCCCGATCGAGACTTTCGGCCAGATCTCAATTGGATGGGACAAAAAATCCCGTCGGATCACAGCCGCATATGTTCGTTGATGCGGTCCCGCGATCCAACCGCCCGTTCCCTAGGGCCCATGATCGGGTCAGCCCGATATTGCCCACCTCAAGGTTGGCATATAGGAGAGAGGTCGCCAAACGAGTGGATCTATCCATGTATGGCCACCTTAAATGTTGCAAAATTGTAACCATTCAGAATCTGCTCCTGAATTACTGAGCTGCCAGACTCTAGAGACAGGGACATAACTTTGATTTTGGATAAACGGTAAAGAATAAAAAATGGAAAGCAACTGAAAAAAGTCTTTATTTCTGGAGAACAATCTGAGATCCGCTCAACTGAAAAAGTGCTTGGAAGGTGAACAACCCCTTTATGTTCTTAGTTTAGTGAAAGAGAAAATTTCCCTTGTGCCATTAGCCTTTCCAGAAAGGATGAGTACTATTACATGAGTACTGTGAAATGATTCCCCTTGTGCAAAAGTGCCACTACTTCTTCCAGCAGTAAAATAAAATATATACGATATTGTGCTTTATGTCTGCATCCCTTTGTGTAATGGCGTGTATGACTAATAGGGGCCATGATGGTGACAAAGTGGTGAGCACCTTCTTTATGGAAAGGGTTGTCACCTTTTAAAAAAAAATCTCTACCGGCTGGTGGACGGGGCAGGAATAAAAGGGCGTGCCCTGGCTGCAAAGGGTCGGGTCGCGACAATTAAGGGGGTGGATCCATGGAGCGTGATTGGCTGGGCCGGTTGTGATGTCAAAGGGGGCGGGGCCACAGTGCGCGTTTGGACTCAAGCCAGCAGCAAAAAGGTTAGTTTTTACTAGGCTGGGTGCAGGCCACGGGCATTTGTTTGATGTATTACAAATTTACCGGCAGCTACATTGCTGGTAAATTTGTAATACCGGCCCCGGCCTTGGCTGGTGTTTTACCGACTAGGCCAGTAAAATACCAGCCAGGTGGCAACACTACTTCTGACATGTCATTAATTGGTAATATTATGGGTGCTTTGGGCAAACTAGACAGTAAGTCTGAGACTTTGAGCTATTTAGGCATAGAAATCCAGCAAACTGCATACCTCCCAACTGTCCCGTTTTGTCACGGGACAGCCCTGATTTTGATAACTTAAAGGGGTCGTTCACCTTCAAACACTTTTTTCACCTTCAAACACTTGGTTGCAAACAGTTCCCCAGAGATAAAGACTTTTTCCAATCACTTTCTATTTGTGATAGTTTTTGTAATATTGAAGTGTAAAGTTTAATTTTACACGTTCTAAAGCTGCTCGGGGTGGGGTCGCTGACTCTTTAACTGTTCTAAATTGATACATTTAGTTGATACAATTGTTATTATTGTCCCTGCTGAGCAGAATCCCTGAGTTTTATTAAAGGCAGCGGTTAGAATTGATACAATAGATGCTAATATTTCAAAGATGCTGCTGAGAAATGTATCAACTAAATTGGGTAAATTGTAACAATTGAGATGCTCCTGGATCACTGAGCTGCCAGACTGAAACACCAGAGACACCATTTAAATTTACATTTTGGGAAAACAGTAAAAAATAAAAGATAGAAAGCAATTGAAAAAAGTCTTTATTTATGGTGAACAATCGGAAAATACTGGAGCTGAAAAAAGTGTTTGGAAGATGAACAACCCCTTTAACAAGTAATGTGGCCACACACGGAGAGATCCGCTCGATGTCACCATACGAGCGGATCTCTCCCAGATTGAGGTGGGCGATATCAGGCTGATCCGATCGTGGGCCCTAGGACCCAGCGATCGGATCATAATGAGGGGTAACGGGTGGTCGGATCGCGGGACCGCATCAACGAACAGACCCGGTCCACGATCCAACGGGATTTTTAGTCCCGCCCGATCGACATCTGCCCAACTTTCAGCCAGATATCGATCGGGGAAGCCCGTCGGAGAGCCCCATAAATAGGCCAATAAGCTGCCGACTCAGTCTGTCGGCAGCTTTTATCGGCCCGTGTATGGCCACCTTTAGTCCCGAATCGTTACTGAACTGTCCCAACTTTCTCTTTGAGCCCCTGCACTGAACAGCCAGAAAAAAAATACAGTGTTTCTAAAACTGAAGCTTTAGGCAGGGAGCCCAGAATGGAAGGTGCTCTTAGATACTTTTGTAACAATTTAAGATAAGCAAATATATAATTGTAACTGTTTGGGAAAACTGGGACTTGCAGCTTAAAGGGCAATTCACCTTCATTAGCAAAACTGTAATAACACCTAAAACCCCCAGAAATGTGTTCAAACTTTCATAACCTGCCAAATTTTTTTAAAAGGATGTGGTATTTAGGGGTTGCTGACATAAAATGCACGTGGTCCAAATTTTTTTTGCCACGCTATGCATGGCAAATGTTTATGTCCCTCTCTCTGTTTTCCAAATGTTGGGAGGTATAAAACTGTGATTACCCAGTGCCTCATCCCTTCTTCATTAGTTTCCAGCATAAGAAGTTTACTGCATCATTTCTGAAATAATCAAGTTTATCTTCACTATTCCTCACTCAGCATCTGTTTCTCTTCATTCTGTCTTCATGCAGCAGTTGGGTGTCACATATTCATAGACAGTTCAATCCAATGTATCTTATAGAGGGGCTCCTTTTGCCTAGAAAATGTATCAGAGCTCACTGAAATAATTGATTCCAGTATAAAAATAACTGCCTTTTGCACAAATCCTGCATGTAGAGAGACATGATGTCTGGCGAGTTTAATAGAATGAGCTCTAATACATCTTCTAGGCAAAAGGAGCCCCCCTAAAAGATATATTGGATCATTCATCTGACACAGAACTCCTGAATAAAGACAGAATGAGGAAAAACAGATGCTAAGAGAGAGGGATGGTGAATATAAACTTGATTATTTCAGAAACAATGCAGAATATTTAATTGATTGTATTTAGAAAGTTTCTTATTCGGTATTATGAAGCTTATGTTTAAGATCTGGATCCAGGTTGTATATAACTGCCCTAGTTTTGGACTTTGCAACCTGCAGTACCCCCGGATACTCTTGTGTTTCAGGTTGTCCTTATATCCTGGCAAGTTTACACTGTTGCTTACTCAGGCTTTTCCCATAGCAACCGGATGGATAACTGGTTTCCTAACGTTGCATCGGATGGCTGCATTGTCTTGCGTATTACAGACGATTCACAGGATGCTTTGAAAGATGTGTGATTAATTGTTCCACTTGTTCTTCAGATGTGAGAGAGGACAGAAGCCAAGGGAAGCTGCCCATATGTTTCCCATTCAGCAGCAATGAACATTCCCTATTGTTTCTTCTTACCAGCAGCCTCTTTGTTTTGTCACCAGTGAAACACAAGCCACATCTGTTGATGAATGTGTGCACATTCCCCGTGTATATATATACTGTTGGATATGTCCCCTCATTCGGAATATAGCATTGCTGCTATGATTGTTTGTACTGGCAGAACTTCTTAGTGTTACCCCTACGATGTTGAATGGCAACGTTTAACATAAGGGCAAATAAAGGAGTGCAGATGGATGGGGCGTTACACCACAAAGTGCCTCCTGGTATTTCTCTGCCTGTTGGTCTAACACCTGCCTCTCCATCCTTGAGCCTGATTTGAGAAGCACAATGCCAGAGCTTTTTGGCCACAGGGATCAACAGAAACCTTAAATCACTGCCTGCTTTAATGCTGCAGACTTCCCACTTATTTTCTAGTAAAGTCTCCAGCAGTAGTGTATAGAAGTATGGCTTAAAAGAACAGTAACACCAAAAAATGAAAGTGTATCAAAGTAATTACAGTACTGCATTCATTAAATTTCTGTGCTTCAGAAACTTTACTTTGGTTTTATAAACAAGCTGCTGTGTAATCACAGGGGCAGCCCATGGCTACACAGCAGCTTGTTTATATAAACTATAGTAGTACTTATCTGTTATCTACTGTGTATCCTGTGCTTGAATGGCTGCCCCCATGGCTACACAGCAGCTTGTTTATATAAACTATAGTAGTACTTATCTGTTATCTACTGTGTATTCTGTGCTTGAATGGCTGCCCCCATGGCTACACAGCAGCTTGTTTATATAAACTATAGTAGTACTTATCTGTTATCTACTGTGTATCCTGTGCTTGAATGGCTGCCCCCATGGCTACACAGCAGCTTGTTTATATAAACTATAGTAGTACTTATCTGTTATCTACTGTGTATCCTGTGCTTGAATGGCTGCCCCCTTGGCTACACAGCAGCTTCTTTATATAAACTATAGTAGTACTTATCTGTTTTCTACTGTGTATCCTTGAATGGCTGCCCCCATGGCTACACAGCAGTTTGTTTATATAAACTATAGTAAAGTTTCAGAAGCAAACACAGAACTCTTATAAGTGCAGGGCAACTTATAAGGAAAAGGATCTAGGGGTTTTTGTAGATAACACGTTGTCTAATTCTGGGCAGTGTCATTCTGTGGCTACTAAAGCAAATAAAGTTGTGTCTTGCATAAAAAAGGGCATTAACTCAAGGGATGAAAACATAATTCTGCCTCTTTATAGGTCCCTGGTGAGGCCTCATCTGGAGTATGGGGGCAGTTTTGGACTCCAGTCCTTAAGAGGGATATAAATGAGCTGGAGAGAGTGCAGAGACTAAGTGCAACTAAACTGGTTAGAGGGAGGGAAGAGTTAAATTATGAGGGGAGACTGACAAGGTTGGGGTTGTTTTCTCTGGAAAAAAGGCGCTTGTGAGGGGACATGATTAGACTTTACAAGTACATTAGAGGACATTATAGACAAATAGCAGGGGACCTTTTTACCCATAAAGTGGATCACGTACCAGAGGCCTCCCCTTCAGACTAGAAGAAAAGAACTTTCATTTGAAGCAACGTAGGGGGTTCATCACAGTGAGGACAGTGAGGTTGGGGAATGCACTGCCGGGTGATGTTGTGATGCTGATTCAGTTAATGACTATAAGAGGGACTTGGATGATTTCTTGGACAGACATAATACAAAGGCTATTGTGATACTAAACTCTATAGTTAGTATAGATATGGGGATATAGAATTTATGTGACAGTAGGGAGGGGTGTGTGTATGGGGCTGGGTTTTCATTTGGAGGGGTTGAACTTGATGGACTTTGTCTTTTTTCAACCCAATCTAACTATGTAACACTACATTATACTGTAATTATTTTGATACACTTTCATTTTTTGGTATCACTCCTTTAATATGTACTCAGAATATTCCGATTTTTATATAAATATGGCTGGGAACTGCCGTACTATTACCTTAAAGGGATACTGTCATGGGAAAACATGTTATATATATATATATATACACATGCTTTACCTAATACACATTTTTTGATTTGATAATACCCTGTGGTTGCTGGTTCTTCTTTGCAAATATTCTGTACTTTGCTTGTGTCCTTTTTCTTTTCCCAGCTAGACACGTAATCCTTCCTTCCATATAATAATGGATTGTTTTACAGTATCTGAGCTTCCATCTCCAGGAGAGGTTATTTAATGACGCCCCCACCCTTCCTATAAAGTATTTCAATTGCTGCCTCTGCGATGAAAGAAATTCTCATTTTATGATTCACGGCCCTGGTTCGGTGGCAAGATTACGGCACTAATGTTATTTTTAGAATTGGCTTTGAGACGGTGGAAGTGGTCATAATTGCAGCCAGACTCGCTAGCGTTGCACTAATGCCTTCCAATTAGAGGCAGCTTGTAAGGAAGCACGCCGAGAAAATAATATGGATTTTTTTCTTAAAGTATAAATACAAAAGCAACAAGTTGGTATTAACTAGGCTGGCTATTTCAATTACCCCCTTTCTAAACAAATGTTTTTTTTCAATTAGGTTTTTTTAGTTAAATGTCTGTAACTGATATGGAATTATTAATTGCATCGGTGCTGTGCTGGAAATACAGAGCAAAATATAAACACTCCATTTATCACTGTGATTTTTAAAATTGCCTGTTTCCGCAATCATCTTCCAGGTCAAACACACCAAATAACAACAGGGACCCCCCCCCCCCAAGTTTAATTGCCTGAACAGCCCTCATTCCTTTGTACTAGGGATGAAATTAATTCACTATTTGGGATTCGGCCAAATACCAAACCGACTCCTAATTTGCATATGCAAATTAGAGTCAGGGAAGGAAAAAAGTGAAACTTTTTTTTTTACTTGTTTTCTGGCGAAAAGTCACGAGTTCCCTTCCCGCCCCTAATTTACATATTCAGATTCGGTTCGGCCAGGCACAAGGATTCGGCCAAAGCCGAATCCTGCTGAAAAAGGCCGAATCCTGGATTCGGTGCATCCCTCCCTACTTTGTAGTAAACCAGTTCTGCATGAACAGTCTCCTAATTTTATAACTTCACAACTACTCCCTTTGTACTAACTACAATGTATCAGGAATAACCTATGTTTGCTCACAGCCTGTAGATAAACTGTATGGGACCACTTATCAAGAAGCTAAAGGAGAAGTAAACCCATCTAGTAAGCATCACCTCACTTCTCCAAGCACAGCCTTCAGATTCCAACTTTTCAATTGGCCTTTTTTTATTTTTTTATAGTTTTTAAAATATTTTTCTTCCTCTGTTCCTCTGTTGACTCTTCCCAGCTTTTAAATCGGGATCACTGACCCCAGCAGCCAAAAACGATTGCTCTGTGTGGCTGCAGTATTATCGTTACTTTTTATTTTTAATCTTTCTATTTAGACCCTCTATACACATTCCTGTCTCTCTCTTACAAACCACTTCTCAACTGCTATATTCAACTGGACCCTAGCAACCAGGTAGCTGCTGAAATTCCAAACTAAAGAGCTGCTGAACAGAAATACTGCAAATAAAAAAAGACCAATTGCAAATTATATAACAATAGCATTCTGTACGGCAGGACCTCCAACCTCTTTTACCCGTGAGCAACATTCAAATGTAAAAAAAAGTCGTAGAGCAACACAAGCAGGAAAAAAGTCCCAGAGGGTGCCAATTATGGGCCATGATTGACTATTAGTGGACGGGCAGCCTAGAGGAGGCTCTGTCAGGAACTCAAAAATAAGCACCTGCTTTGAGACCATTGGGATTAAAATCTAAGGGCAGAGACACAAATGGAGATTCCGGGAGATTTAGTCGCCCGGCGACAAATCGCCTCTTCTTCTGGCGATTAATCTCCCCGAACTGCCTTCCTGCTGAATAGAATCGAAATTACCAACGGGATGGCACACCGAGCGCTTTGCTTTCCGAAGTCTCCCGACGTTTCCTCGTGAGGCAACTTGGGGCGACTTCAGAAAACGAAGAGGTGATTTGTCGCTGGGCTACTACTACTCCCCGAATCTCCATGTGTGTTTAACCTAAGGGGTCGGACATGTTCCTCGCAAGCCACTGGTTGGAGATCACTGATCTACAGCAGAACAACCCCTTTAAATCAGAGCAATAAGTAAAGTCTCTTGGTGTACAGTTTATAAAATTGTTTATACCATCCCAGAGTAAACTTGTGTAGAAAATGGTGAAAAGGAAAACGCCCATTAAAATAAAGCACTGCATAGCTTGACAGCGCTACAGGGTCGGACTGGGGGGCCCGGGGCCCACCGGGACTCCAGTCCGGGGCCCCCCTACAAGCCCCCGTCCCCCTGCTGCAACGCGCCGTGCGGCGCCCTTCAGTGTGCATGCGCACACGATGGCCCCCTCTGTGTGCGCACCGCGCTCCGTCTGCACGGCGCTGCGTCTGCACGCATGCGCGCACGGCGCTGCGTCTGCACGCATGCGCACACTGCGCATCCACGAAGATCCTTTTTTTTTTTTCAAAAAACAAGCATCGGGGGAGGGGGCCTGGCCCGGCGGGGGCCCACGAGGGTCGGGGCCCACCGGGTTTTTTCCCGCTGTCCCGCCGGGCCAGTCCGACACTGCAGCGCTATATAACTAAATGATGATGATAAATGCCTTCCTCTGGATCAACTGGCAGTTAGGCAGGTTACATAAAGACTTAAAAGGTTGAACTTGATAGATGTGTGTCTTTTTCCAACCTAACTTACTATGTATCTATCCTTGCAGCTGCTGGTTAACCATGGCCTCTTGAATTTTCTTAATCCAGCATATAGTAACTGTGTGTTATGTTGCTAAAGAGGCAAGCATTTGGCCTAATGCTCATTTTCCTGTTAGGTTAACTGCTGGAAATGTTTCATTTGATGGTCAGCATGGCAGCTCTTCCTCATACATACAATACAGGTATGGGATCTGTTATCTGGAAACCCATTATCCACAGAGCTCTGAATTATGGAAAGTCTGTCTCCTTTATAATCAAATAATCCAACATTTTTAAAAAAATAATTTCCGTTTTCTCTGTAATAATAAGACCATTGTACTTGAGCCCAACTAAGATATAATTAATGCTTATTGGTAGAAAAACCATCCTATTGGATTTATTTAATGTGTCCATGATTTTCTAATAGACTTAGTGTATGAAGATCCAAATTACGGAAAGATCCGTTATCTGAAAAACTCCAGGTCCTGAGCATTCTGGATAACCGGTCCCATACATGTAGTACAAAAGGTAAATACAGTTGAAGCAAACCCTTCTGTAAGTGAAGATTATTGTTTCCTGTGTTTTTTAATTTGGGGATGTTTCAATAATAATTACAATAAGAGAAGGAATCGTTCATATGTTGTTTTGCAGCAGACTGAGCACATGCTTCTTTCTTAAATCACTGCTCTAGGTGGCAGCAGAGACAAAGTGTTTTCATCCATTTAACTGGGAAATGCACAGACTATAAGCAACTCCAAGTTTAACATGTATTTCTTGTAAAGTTTGAGCCCAATTCTATTATTTACTTATGTGATTTCTGCCTGTGGTGCTTTCCACTGTACATCCCCATTAAATATACGTACGATCGGAATTGGACAAGTTAGTTGTAGTTCAGTGCTCAGGACTATGTATCATTGTCACTAACTCTTTGCTTTTTAATTAAAATGGTTTTGTAGGTGTCTGGACTTGTGCTGTGAATATAAAATCTTATGCATAGGCAGAATGACTTTCTGTTAAAGGAAATTGAGTTCATATTGGTTGGGTTTTTATTTTCCAGAATTATTGTCAAACTGATGCACATAATATAAGTTCAAATAGGATTCCTTGTATTTAATCAAGCAGTAATCCCACTAGCTATGTTTTTTCAAGGCTATGTATGTTTATTTGGGGATTGCATATTGTTAGTTATTTATTTATTCAATAATGTACTACTGTAGATTAAGTATTAAAAGTCAATGAGGGGTTGTTTGACCTAATAAAGGCACAAGGCTGCAGGCTGTTATACAGGGAACTCTGAGTATCACTCATTTATTATAAGGGATAATGTACCCCCTACTGTAAATGATAAGGATATTAGAAGTCACTGAGGGGTTGTTCTGTGACCATATAAAGGCACAAGGCTGCAGGCTGAGTTATACAGGGAACTCTGAGTATCACTCATGTATTATAAGGGATAATGTACCCCCTATTGTAAATGATAAGGATATTAGAAGTCACTGAGGGGTTGTTCTGTGACCATATAAAGGCACAAGGCTGCAGGCTGAGTTATACAGGGAACTCTGAGTATCACTCATGTATTATAAGGGATAATGTACCCCCCTACTGTAAATGATAAGGATATTAGAAGTCACTGAGGGGTTGTTCTGTGACCATATAAAGGCACAAGGCTGCAGGCTGAGTTATACAGGGAACTCTGAGTATCACTCATGTATTATAAGGGATAATGTACCCCCCTACTGTAAATGATAAGGATATTAGAAGTCACTGAGGGGTTGTTCTGTGACCATATAAAGGCACAAGGCTGCAGGCTGAGTTATACAGGGAACTCTGAGTATCACTCATGTATTATAAGGGATAATGTACCCCCCTACTGTAAATGATAAGGATATTAGAAGTCACTGAGGGGTTGTTCTGTGACCATATAAAGACACAAGGCTGCAGGCTGAGTTATACAGGGAACTCTGAGTATCACTCATGTATTATAAGGGATAATGTACCCCCTACTGTAAATGATAAGGATATTAGAAGTCACTGAGGGGTTGTTCTGTGACCATATAAAGGCACAAGGCTGCAGGCTGAGTTATACAGGGAACTCTGAGTATCACTCATGTATTATAAGGGATAATGTACCCCCTACTGTAAGTGATAAGGATATTAGAAGTCACTGAGGGGTTGTTCTGTGACCATATAAAGACACAAGGCTGCAGGCTGAGTTATACAGGGAACTTTGAGTATCAGTCATGTATTATAAGGGATAATGTACCCCCTACTGTAAGTGATAAGGATATTAGAAGTCACTGAGGGGTTGTTCTGTGACCATATAAAGGCACAAGGCTGCAGGCTGAGTTATACAGGGAACTCTGAGTATCACTCATGTATTATAAGGGATAATGTACCCCCTACTGTAAATGATAAGGATATTAGAAGTCACTGAGGGGTTGTTCTGTGACCATATAAAGGCACAAGGCTGCAGGCTGAGTTATACAGGGAACTCTGAGTATCACTCATGTATTATAAGGGATAATGTACCCCCTACTGTAAATTGTAAATGCTGTGAATTAGTCAGTGATGAGAGGACTGCTGGAAATGGGCACAAGGCTCCAGTCAACTTCTAATAACCTAATTTTCTATAATGGGGGATACATTATTACTTATACACAGGTTTCAATTATAGGGAAATATTTAATAGGTTATTTGTGACTGTCCGTTGACAAAGACTTGCCAATAAAGGTCTTGGTGACATTTTGGTGCCTGTATAAAGGTCTGTATAAAGTATTTTATTCTGCATTTGAAAAGGGTAGATATGACTGCTCAACCCATTTGCCTAATGAAAACTATCTGCCCAGTCTGTTTCGGTCACCATCCTTTCCAATTTTAGAGAAGGCACGGAGGATATACTTGAGAAAGATTTAATTTGGTGAGTGCTATCATCAGGTTTTAATACCATTATAGCCATATAAGGGTAGATAATATGGTATCAAACCTATTTTTATTAAGCCCTGATTTTGAAAGACAATGTAGACTCTCTGTAGACACTGTGTGTGTTTTGGAATCTAAACACTAACATTTGTTACTACCAAATATCCCAAACTTGAGTTCATTTTGGATCGTGAAAGGTCCGTGCTGTGTACTAGCAAATCTCTTGCCCCATCTGTAGTGCTCTGATTTTGGCTGTAATCCTCCTGTTATGATTCCCCAAGTATAATTCTAGGTTGCGTTCAAAGCGTTCCAACTGTCAAATTGCCAGGTAGGATAATGTGAACCAATTTATACTTAAAGGGATCCTGTCATCGGAAAACATGTTTTTTTCAAAACGCATCAGTTAATAGTGCTACTCCAGCAGAATTGTGCACTGAAATCCATTTCTCGAAAGAACAAACAGATTTTTTTATATTCAATTTTGAAATCTGACACGGGGCTAGACATTTTGTCAATTTCCCAGCTGCCCCAGGTCATGTGACTTGTGCCTGCACTTTAGGAGAGAAATGCTTTCTGGCAGACTGCTGTTTTTCCTTCTCAATGTAACTGAATGTGTCTCAGTGAGACATGGGTTTTTACTATTGAGTGTTGTTCTTAGATCTACCAGGCAGCTGTTATCTTGTGTTAGGGAGCTGCTATCTGGTTACCTTCCCATTGTTCTTTTGTTTGGCTGCTGGGGGGGTGGGGAAAGGGAGGGGGTGATATTACTCCAACTTGCAGTACAGCAGTAAAAAGTGATTGAAGTTTATCAGAGCACAAGTTGCATGACTTGGGGCAGCTGGGAAATTGACAATGTGTCTAGCCCCATGTCAGATTTCAAAATTGAATATAAAAAAATCTGTTTGCTCTTTTGAGAAATGGATTTCAGTGCAGAATTCTGCTGGAGCAGCACTGTTAACTGATTCATTAAAAAAAAAAAACATTTTTTCCCATGACAGTATCCCTTTAAATGTGAGTGAATAATTACACGGATCTAAACCAGTGATCTCCTACCAGTGGCTTCTGATGAACATGTTGTGCACTGATCTGTTGAATGTTGATCCTAGTGACCTTTAAAGGAGAATTCCACCGTAGTTTAAAAAACCCTGGATAGACCCCCCCTCCCTCCTCCCCCAAGCCTACCTGCCCCTAATTACCTGGCCCTACTGCCAGTCCACATAAGGGCTACCAATAGCCAATCACAGCCCTTATTTGGCACCCCCAGGATTGTTTTGCATGTTTGTGTTTCTCTCCAACTTTCTTTACATTTAAATGTGTCTTACAGGTGCAAACGGTTGGGGACCCCTGATCTAAGCCGTTATGATATTGAGTATTTTGGGTGGAAAACCTTGCAGCATTAATTCAGGGGCAACATTGCAGGCTGGATGATTGCAAGTGGCAGTTAAGATAAGGTCGTGGGCTACAACCATTCAGTTTTGTATATTAAATTGAAGAGAGGTTACACCACCTGTGTAACATTGCAGAAGACTTTGTGATGTAGTATTAAACGCATCAGTTCACTAGGTCTGTGATACAGAATTGTGGTAGAAACTTTGTTTCCTTCTGTGAATTGTAACCTGCACAGTACAGCTGCAGGGTTTAATATGTGACCCATATGTAGATTGGTTGGGCAGAAGTAGGCCCAGTACAGCCCCAGTCTAATTGCGAGCTCAGCTTCTGTTTGAATGAAGGCAAGTTGCAGTGCTGCAATATTATGGGGCTGATTCACTAACTTCGAGTGAAGGATTTGTAGGTAAAAAACTTCGAATTTCAAAGTTTTTTTTGGGCTACTTCGACCATCGAATGGGCTACTTCGACCTTCGACTACGACTTTCGAATCGAGGGATTCGAAGTAAAAATCGTTCGACCATTCGAAAAATTTCGACCCCCTAGTTCGCCATCTAAACGCTGCCGAAGTCAATGTTAGCCTATGGGGAAGGTCCCCATAGGCTTGGCTAACTTTATTTGATCAAAGGATATTCCTTCAAAGGATTTTATCGTTCGATCGAAGGAATTATCCTTCGATCGTTCGACCGAACTATCTGCGCTAAATCCTTCGAATCCTATTCGAACTCGAAGTCGAAGGATTTTAATTCCTAGTCGAATATCGAGGGTTAATTAACCCTCGATATTCGACCCTTAGTGAATCGGCCCCTATGTGTTGATGTAGACAGGAGAAAAAGAATGACCCATAATAACTGCACCTTCCCCCCTGGGTTGTCACTAGTTCTCTGTAATGAATTTAAACTTAACTTTTATTAAGAGTTAATTAAAATAAAGAAGTATGTCCAGAGGAAATAATTTAAAAAAAAAAAAAACTCTTGTAGGGAGTAGTATTTAAAGGGTAATGATTGCGAAAATTAAAATTTAATAAAAGCTTACTCATACTGAAGTAAGATAGTTTCTAAATACAATCAATTAAAAATTCTGTACAGTTTCTGAAATAATCAAGTTTATCTTCACTATTCCTCTCTCTGCGTCTGTTTCTCTTCATTCTCTCTTCATGCAGCAGTTGGGTGTCAGATATTCATTGACAGTTAGATCCAATATATCTTATAGGGGGGCTCCTTTCCTAGCAGATGTATTAGAGCTCACTCTATTAACTGATTCCATTACAAACAAAATCTAACAAAATAACTGCCTTTTGCACAAATTCTGCATGTAGAGAGACATGATGTCTGGTGAGTTTAATAGAGTGAGCTCTAATACATCTTCTAGGCAAAAGGAGCCCCCCTATAAGATATATTGGATCATTTATCTGACACCCAACTCCTGAATGTAGAAAGAATGAGGAGAAACAGATGCTGAGAGAGGAATAGTGAAGATAAACTTGATTATTTCAGAAACTGTACAGAATTTATAATTGATCGTATTTAGAAAGTTTCTTATTTCAGTATGCTGAAACTTATATTACATTTTTATTTTTGAGATAGTTCCCCTTTAAGGAACAAATTGATAGGGATCGCTACCTAACAGTTCCCTGGTCTGCTGGTTTAGACCCTAGCAACCAGATACCAGAAACTGTAAACTGGAGAGCTGCTGAATAAAATGCTAAATAACTAACTAAAAAAAAAAACGCAGATTATAAATGAAAACGTATTGCAAATTGTCTCAGAATATCACTCTCTACATCATACTTAAAGTTAATTTAAAGGTGACCAACCCCTTTAACGATATAGCAGCGAGTAAAAGTGACCAGTTTGTAAAATCACAAAACTGCCCCTTTATATTTCTCTATTTCATTTACTGTATAGGATTGGGATAAATTATTAACAAGATATAAATTGCACCCAATGCTTGGGTGTAAATAAATTACAACTTAGGGGGTTATGCCAAAAACAAGAAAAATTTTAGGTTTTTTTACTTCAAAATCCAAAATTAATTTGGAAAAAAAACCTAGGATTTTTTGTGATTTATTATACCACGAGGCTGCTAAAAGTCAGAATCTGAAAATTTTCAATCTCCAAGCTATTGGTGTCCTGTAGAAGTCAATGGCAAAGGTCCCACTTCAAATTTGAAGATATCTTGATCTGCGAAGCGTTTCGGCCAAAAATCGGAAAAATTTTGAGATTTCGAGCAATTTCACCGAAAATACTAACTTTTCAAGCATAAAACCCAAAAAATTTGGATTTTATTTTCTCGCAAAACCCCAAATTTTTTGAGTTTTTTTTCCAAACCGATTTTATCGAATTTTTTCAATGATAAATAAGGTCAAATTGTGCATTCTAGTTTGGTCCGATTTTTTTTTTTTTTTTTTTACTTAAAAAATCAGATTTTGATAAATAACCCCCTTGCTGTGCCATGGAGGTAAATTATTTGACATTTACAATAAGCGTAGTTTAATGGCACTTGTGAGATGATGCCCTAATATTACAAAGTGCTATGAACAGTAGGTTATTGTTTAATACAGAGTTTTAATAGGTGCCTTTGTACCACATCTGTATATGCTTAGCACAGCATTCATTTGCAGGTATTACAAACCATGAGGGACCCTACATTATGCATACTTTTCTGGTCCTGTACTTTAATCCGACTCTACATGCTTTGCTGTGATATATTTAAAGGGATACTGTTGCGGGAAAACGTGTTTTTTTTCAAAACACTCCAGTTAATAGTACTGCACCAGCAGAATTCTGCACTGAAATCCTTTTTTTAAAGGAGCAAACAGATTCTTTTATATTTAATTTTGAAATTTGGCATGGGGGTAGACATATTGTTAGTTTCCCAGTAGCCCTCATGTCACGTAACTTGTGCTCTGATAAAATTCAGTCACTCTTTACTGCTGCAGTGCAAATTGGAGTGATATCACTCCCCCCCCCAGTAGCCCATCAGTAGCCCATCAGTAGCCCATCAGTAGCCCATCAGCAGCCCATCAATAGAACAATGGGCAGTTTACCAGATAGCAGCTATCTGACACACTGCTATTTTGGGAGATTAGTCATCCAGTAGCAAATCGCTTCTTCTTCGGGCGACTAATCTCCTCGAACTGCCTTCCTGTCGGCTAGAATATAAATCTCCAGCTGGATGGCACTCAGAACGCTTTGTTTGCCGAAGTCGCCTAAAGTTGCCTCACGAGAAAACTCATAAAGCTGAATAGATCCGAGTGCCATCCTGCCGGCGATTTATATTCTAGCCGGCGGGAAGGCAGTTCGGGGAGATTAGTCGCCTGAAGAAGAAGCGTTCGAGTGCCATCCCGCCGGTGATTTACATTCTAGCCAGCAGGAAGGCAGTTCAGGGAGATTAGTCACCCAAAGAAAAAGCTATTCGTCGCTGGGGGACTAATGTACCGAAATAGCAGCGTGCGTCTCTGCTCTAAAGGATTTGTTTGCAATGCTAAAATTCCATAGCACCACCTAGTGGTAGCCATGAGAATAGCACCAAAGTGGAAAACTGCTTTTTTCTTGCCTGGGTGCGAGGGAGCACGACCCAAGTCATGGTATGGAACGGGAGAAACCATAACTGTCTCAGAGCAGTTCCATCCTGAAGTGCTGGCTCTGAGATGGCGCCTCAATACCAATTTTACAGCTAAAAAAATACATTCGTTGGTTCAAGAATACAATTTTTAATAGTAGAATGAATTATTTCCAATGAAAACCGTGTCATTTAGAAATAAAAAGTAAGCCTTATAAATCATGACAGAGTCCCTTTATGTGCGGTACACTGGGCTTCTAGCAGGCACAGATAAAAGCAAAAAGGAACAGAGAAAATGAGACCAAATAAAATAGGACACTGTTTAACAGCTCTTTATTACCCCAAGCTACAATGCAGCGAAAGTCTCAAACCACATCAGTTTGTTTTCTTCCCACTGTGGGGTAGACTCAGTAAATAACGATAAACACACTGGATAATTACAAGGGCTTTGTTTATTGGAATGCTATAACAATTCTGTTTAGGATACACATCCCTGGGCTGTTGTCGAGGATCCGAAATCTGAAATATGCTGATTAACATAAAAAGGAGTTCAAGTGCAACCAGTAAGGAAAGTAAAAGGCAGTTTGGGACTCAACCAAAAGTCTCGTTAAACAGGGGGGTTACTATAGTGCTTTGTGCTAGAGGGCACTGAATGTCATTATTTTGGGTGGGGGGTATTACAGGGTGGGAAACCCTATTGCATTTGGTACTTTGCAGGGGTGCAACTGTAGAGAAAGTATACCATAAGCCACCTCCCAACATTTTGGAAATAAAAAGAGGGACAAACATTTTTTAGTGACCATGCCCATTTTTGTGGCCACACCCCCTAATTACCATGTTCATTTTACAACATTTGTCAGGTTATGAAAGTTTTAACATATTTCTGTGGTTTTTTTCCAGTTATTACAGTTTTGCTAATGAAGGTGAATTGCCCTTTAAGCTGTGAGTCTCACTTCTCCCAAGGGACCTGTAATCTGATTTGTTACAATTACTTATTCAAAATTGTTACAAATGTATCTTATCTGCAGCTGTGGCTGTTCTGGTCTCTCTGCCAAAAGCCAATTAAGTTAGAAACATTGTATCTTCTTTTAGCTGTTCAGTGCAGAGAAAATCGGGACGTGGATTAAGCTGTCAAAAGCGGGACTGTCCCTCTGAAAACGGGACAGTTGGGAGGTACTAGCATAACTATAGAGGGAGCAGACCCTGCGGTGGTTTGAGAGTGGGTGGGTGGGGGCTGGGTAGGTATCCTAAAATTATTTTTCCATGGGGCTCAGTGACTTCTAGTTACTTCAGCTTCACATGTAAATATGTTGTGGAAATTCTTTGCAGTGGGTCCATTCTTTGGAATATGTATCCTGACCTGTTGGTGAGACGTATGGTCCTGCCTTTGTCCATTTTTAGTCTGGGGCAGTGTATATGGGGGTGAATTAGTCACATGAGGGATGTGTGAGGTAGAGTCCTGCAGCGGGTTGGTTACCTGCAAAAACCTGCGGGTTGCGTGTAGAAGTTCCGGGTGCAGGTATAGACGCGGGTCGGCGGTTCTGCAGGTTTGCGGGTCGGGCCGCGGGTCTTCTCAATAGCGATTTTTACTCCTTTTTTCTGATCACCCCTACTTCCGATGATGTCACTTCCGATTTACAGTGACAGCACTTCCTGATTCTTGATGGTCTGCGGGTCCGGGTTGCGGGTAAGAATGCGGGTTGCGGGTCCGGGTTGCGGATTGCAGGTTGTGGGTACGGGTCGGGTACAGGTTCCAAAAAATGGACCTGCCCTCTTTACTTTTTCGTATTGGTTGGCTGTTCTTTTGTGTTTATTGTACAGGAATGGGACCTGTTTTCCAGAATGCTTGGTACCTGGGGTTTTCTGGTTAAAGGATATTTATGTAATTTAGATCTTCATACCTTAAGTCTACTAGAAAAATCATATAAACATTAAATAAACCCAATAGGCTGGTTTTTCTCCAATAAGGATTAATTATATCTTAGTTGGGATCAAGTACAAGGAACTGTTTTATTATTACACAGAAAAAGGAAATCATTTTCTAAAACTTGGATTATTTGATTATAATGGAGTCTATGGGAGACGGACTTTCCATAATTCAGAGCTTTCTGGATAATCGGGTTTCCGGATAAAGGATCCCACACCCATACACCTATTTATTGTAAAATGCTGCAGAATGTGTTATAAATGTATGGTAATATTGATACATTTTGTACTGTATGAGTATCAGTCACTGTAAAGAAAAGAACAATATGCAAATGAACAATTAGAAGCTCTTATACAACATCAAACAGCTGAAATCAGCAAGGCCGGCAAGTGCTGTGCAATGGCCGAGTCACAAAATCTCTCTCCAAGGGGGGGACGTGTGATCAGGGCCGGCCTTAGGCCAATTGGACCAATTGGGCCCAATTGGGCCCCGCACCTCTGGGGGGCCCCGCACCACAGGGCAGCACAGATAATATTTCCCTCAGCACATGATGCTGCCTGGCCTGCCCCCAACTTTGAGAGTCCAGCCCATCCCCAAATCCATAGGTCCAGCCTGCCCCCAACTCTCATAGGCCTAGCTTTCCTCCAACCTTGATAGGCCCTGCCTGCCCCCAATCCAACCAAGCCTGCTCCCAAGCTGAATCGGCCCAGCCTGCCCCAAACTAATTGGCCCAGTCCACTCTCCTATTTCCTCCCTCTCTCTCTTACCCTGTGTGCCCCTATTATGTTACCTTGTCTGCCCCTTTCCTTTCTATTTTGTGCCTGTATGCCCTTATTTTCCTAAATACTTGGTGTGTCAGTAGCCAGCAACACTTTGTCTAGGGGCCCCGCCAACATGGTCCCAATTGGGCCTCACATTTGATAGGACCAGCCCTGCGTGTGAACAAGTTTGACTTGTGTAAATTGCCACTGTGTGAATTCGGCTCAGCACCCTGTCCACTGTCAGACCACCGGCACTGCAGGATCTTATAAATGTCACCCAGGCCTTTCACTGTCCCGTTTAATTGTCTACTAAAGCCACTCAGCACTTTATTTTGTTTTTTGCCTTTATACGACTACAGAATTCTGATATTACCCCCCCCACACACACACACAATCCCCCCCCACTTGTTACAAATAGTCTGCAAAGTACACAATCAACTTCTGTGACTGCTCCACTGTAAAATTGCACAGAGAATGACCACTTGCTGGGGAAAAATGGAAGGGGCTTATTATAGTCCCTAATGTCAGCTAGTATAACAGCAATCTGACTTTTTAATCAGTCCCCAATTCTACAAGCTAATATTTAATGGGCTGACGAAATATTACAGACAGATTTTTTTATATTTAATTTTAAAATCTGACATGGGGCTAGACATTTTGTCAATTTCCCAGCTGCCCCCAGTCATGTGAATTGTGCTCTAATAAACTTCAGTCACTCTTTACTGCTGTACTGCAAGTTGGAGTGTGATCACCCTTTCCCCCAGCAGCCTAACAGCAGAACAATGGGAAGGTAACCAGATAGCAGCTCCCTAACACAAGATAACAGCTCCCTGGAAGATCTAAGAACAGCACTCAATAGTAAAATCCAGGTCCCACTGTGACTCCTTCAGTTACATTGAGTAGGAGAAATAACAGCCTGCCAGGAAGTAGTTCCATATTCAAGTGCAGGCAGAAGTCGCATGACTGGGGCAGCTGGGAAATGGACAAAATGTCTACCCCCATGTCAGAGTTCAAAATTGCATATAAAAAATCTTGCTTGCTGTTTTGAGAAATGGATTTCAGTGCAGAATTCTGCTGGAACAGAAAAAAAACATATTTTCCTATGACAGTATCCCTTTAAGTCCTGCAGTGGGTCGGGAACCCACGAGTACCTGCGGGTTACCCGCAAAAACCTGCGGTACCCTGCAGGTAGAAATTTCGGTCAGCGGTTTTCCGGGTTTGCAGATCGGGTCGCGGGTCTTTTCAATAGCGAGTTTTACTCCTTTCTTTCTGATCATGCCTACTTCTAATGATGTCACTTCCGGTTTACAATGACGGCACTTCCTGTTTCTTGATGGTCAGCGGGTTTCGGATTGGTAAGGTACTTGTGGGTCGGGTAGTGGGTCCAAGCATATGCGAGTTGCGGGTCGGGTTCGCGTTTAACAAATTGGTTCTGTGCAGGACTCTATCTTAAGGGCAGAGACAGACGAGTAGATTCAGGGAGATTCAGTCGCCCAGTGACAAATCGCCTCTTCTTCGGGCGACTAATCTCCACAAACTGCCTCCCCGCCGGCTAGAATCTAAATCTCCGGCCTCACAAGGAAACTTTGGGTGATTTCTAGCCGGTGGGAAGGCAGTTCGGGGAGATTAGTTGCCTGAAGAAGAGTCAATTTGTCGCCGGGTGACGAATCTCCACGTGTGTCTCTGCCA
Organism: Xenopus laevis; assembly: GCF_017654675.1. Classification (NCBI taxonomy): domain Eukaryota; kingdom Metazoa; phylum Chordata; class Amphibia; order Anura; family Pipidae; genus Xenopus; species Xenopus laevis. Next base: position 124,509,270 of record NC_054378.1, on the reverse strand, counting down.
TAAAGGGGTTGTTCACCTTTTTTAGTTCGTAAAGAGTGATATTATGAAACAATTTGGAATTGGTTTTCACTTTTATTATTGGGGATTTTTGAGTTATTTAGCTTTTTATTCAGCAGCTCTCCAGTTTGCAGTTTCAACAATCTGGTTGCTAGGGTCCAAATTACCCTAATAACCATGCATTGATGTGAATAAGGGACTGAAATATGAATAGGAGAGGCCTGAATAGAAAAGATGCAAAGTTTTTAACTTAATAGGCTTTTGGCAGAGAGCCCAGCAACCAGGTGCACTTAGATACATTTGTGACAATTTAAGATGAGCAAAGAAACAACTGTAACAATTTCAGATAAGCAGGTCTCTTGGGAGAACTTAGACTCACAGCATAAAGGGCAATTCACCTTCATTAGCAAAACTGTAATAACACATAAAAATCACAGAATTGTGTTTAAACTTTCATCACCTGCCATAGTTTGTAAAATGAACATGGTAATTAGGGGGTGTGGCCACAAAATGTGCGTGGCTAAACATTTTCTTTTTATCCCTCTATTTCCATAATGTTGGGAGGGATGTGATTGCAATCTACCGGCCATTTTCAACCCATAAAAAGTGAGATTTTAAGAGTGGATTCTTACTGTGCTTAATGTATAATAACATGCAATGGCTTTACTTCCAAACATAAAGATCCACGTCTTTCGGCTCATTTTTTTTTATTGTATTTTCGGATCAATTGCACACAGACTTTATAGAGTAACTTGTCAAAACCTGTTGATGGCACAGCCCTGACTGTCTTGGCATTCCAGATGCAGTTCAATAAAATTATAGAAGAATGAAAACAACATACATTTTCTTTAATAAATGACTGTACATTACAGTGCACACAAGTTGAATCTGTATGAGTAGTGCATAAAAATGCTCACCTGAGAATTAGTTACAGCTCTACCTAATTTTATAATTCTATTTTATCCAAATCAGAAAATTTGATTTGGGCAGTGACATTCTAAGTCACTAATTTACACACTGTTTATTTATACTTTGCAAAATATTTGTTGCTATGCTTGCTGCCCCTAGTAGACTGGGCCAGCGGGAATCTTGCATTCAAATCTACATTCGAATTGGGGGATTAAAATTCAAATGGGTGAATTTTTACACCAAAAACAAAAAAAAAATTAGAAAATTAAAATTTACTATTCGACCCTTAATATATCTGCCCCTTAGTATGAGGTAAAGAGAGATATTATGAAACGATTTGGAATTGGTTTTTACTTTTTATTATTGGGGAAGTTATTTATTATTTATTTATTCAGCAGCTCTCCAGTTTGCAGTTTGAACAATCTGGTTGGTAGGGTCCAAATTACCCTAGCAACCATGCACTGATTTGAATAAGGAACTGAAATAGGAATAGGGGAGGTCCTGAAAATAAACATGAGTTAAAAAAAGTAGCAATAGCAATAAATGTGTACTGTAGCCTAACAGAGGATTTGTTTTTTTAGATGGGGTCAGCGACCCCCATTTGAAAGCTGGAAATAAGGCAAATCATTTAAAACAACTATAAAAAAATAAACAATGCAAACCAATTGAGAAGTTGCAAGTACATGAGGTCCTCAGGCTTTTTTTTAGTAGGTTGAAGCACAAAATAGTTACAGTTACAATGTCTATATATATATATATATATATATATATATATATATATATATATATATATATATATATATATATATATATATATATATATATATATATATACAGTATATACTGTATACATAGTAAAATTAGTTATATAAAACTTTGTTGTGACAACAATTTTGTAAAGAATAATTATAGACTATTAACTATAACATCGTTACTGCTTTGTTTAGATAAGTAGTGTACATTAGATGTAGGAGCACACCGTTTTATTTAGTTAAGTGTTCAGCTGAGTTTTAGAAACACTTTGTTGCTTAGTTTGGCTTATTAGTCTTGTTTAGCAGTATGAACACCCTATTTCTTTTTTTTTTTTTTTTGGTTTAGTAGTCCAGTGTTTGCTGTACATGGAGTGTAGGTAATCAGAGCAGAAGTTGAAGTACGATTGGATCTTTACGTCTATGGCTTCAGTCTTAGAAACACCAGAGTATTATTTGTACAGGTATAGGATCCGTTATCAGGAAACTTGTTATCCAGAAAACTCCCAATTACGGCATGGTTCTCTTCCATAGTTCAAATTTTTACACATTCTTTCCTTTTTCTGTGTAATAATAAAACAGTACCTTGTACATGATCTGAACTAAGATATAATTATTCGTTTTTTAAGCCAAAACAATCCGGTTTGGGTTTTGGCATTCTGACATGATTTTTTATGGTTTACTTTTTATTACTAAATGTTATTGTTTACACTGCAAATAATTCAATCTACCATTAAAAATGTTATTCCTGAACCAACAAACGTATTTTACTTGTTTTAGTTGTAATATTGAGAACGAGCCAGCACTTCAGGATTTAACTTCTTGAAAAAGGCTATTGTTTCTCCCCTTCATGTACTTCAATATGGCCCAGGCGGGATGGTACTCGGATCGGTTCGTTTTCCGAAATCGCCCGAAGTTGCCTCACCAGGAAACTTTGGGCAACTTCGGAAAACTGAAGAAATCCGAGTGCCATCCCCCCGGCAATTCGTATTCTTGCAGACGGGAAGGCATTTCAGGGAGATTAGTCGCCCAAAGAAGAGGAGATTTGTCGCTGGCTAATCTCCCCAGAATCTTAGCGTGGGCTACCACCCTTAAGACTGAAGTTTATAAGAGCACAAGTCACATGGTTGGTGGGAACCTGGGAAATGGACAGCATGTCTAGCCCCATGCCAAATTTCAATATTAAAAAAAAAACAAAAAAAAAAAACTTTAATGCAGAATTCTGGCCGAACAGAACTATTAACAGATGTGTTTTGAAAAAAAATTATTTCCCTTTAGACAGTATCCCTTTCAGGTATGGAATTATGGAAAGACCTCTTATCTGGAAAAACCCCAGGTCCTGAGCATACAAGTCCCAAACTGTATTAGTTGTCCAGGACACTCTTTTTAACTAAACTTAACCCATGTTAAAGGATAAGCAAACCTTAAAAATAAGTGAATGTAAAATTGATGAGAGGGCTATTCTAAGAACTTCTGCATTGTACATTCATTATTTTTAATTCCAAGATATTTAAAGATTCGTGTACTGTTAACAGCACCACCTGCTGCTCAGTTTCTGTCCACCAAGTAGTCAGGAGAAAGAAAGAGGCTTCTCTGATGTTCTTCTGCTTAGGAAAGACCTGAGAAAAGTTTCTAATTGTTTTCCTAAGCAGAAGAACATCAGAGCAGCCTCTTTCTTTCTCCTGACAACTTCCTTGACTACTTGGTGGTCAGACTGGTGGGAAACTGACCAGCAGGTGGCGCTGTTGGAACAAAATTCATTCATATTAACAGTACATGTATCCCTTAATATCTTGGAATTAAAAAAAAAAAATGAATATACATGCAAAAGTTCTTAGAATAGCCCCCTCATCAATTTAACATTCACTAATTTTTAAGGTTTACTTATCTTTTAAGCTGAGGTTCAGATCATGGTCAATAGGCAGGAAGCCCTGCTTATAAATACTTGATACGTTTCATATTAGATGATTGGATGTCCCAGGTTTTCCCCCTCGGAGTCAGGGATAAAGCCTTGTTACTTCAGTTGTTTGTAAGATGAAGCGATGATTTGACACATGCACTTCAGCTCTCTGTGGGAAACTTGTCATTTTCACTAATCCTCTCGCTGGGATAAAAAGGAAAAAATAACTCTCCGCACAAATAAATCGTAGATTATATGTACTGTTAAAAATGCTGCCCAATTTAGAACCAGCGTGGAGTCGTGGCTGATTTATGTCTAATCCGGGTTTCAAAGACTGTGAATCGAGTATGTTTGAAAGTTGTCTTGAAAACATGTAGAATGCATTTCAATTCGATTTTAAAACTTGTTTTGCCTTTAATTGTCTAGAGTAATATGAGAAACAGAATACCTTTATGAGATACCCCTGGAACTATAGCAGGGTGACTGTTACCCCAATGTTTCTATATATCTGTAACCTTGTTATGAGCTAAGGGGGCCCAGTCTGAAGGTCAGTTAGGGGGAGATTTGGGGTGAGTGCTTATTTGTACCCTGGGTACCCCTGGAACTATAGCAGGGTGACTGTTACCCCAATGTTTCTATATATCTGTAACCTTGTTATGAGCTAAGGGGGCCCAATCTGAAGGCCAGTTAGGGGGAGATTTGGGGTGAGTGCTTATTTGTGCCCTGGGTACCCCTGGAACTATAGCAGGGTGACTGTTACCCCAATGTTTCTATATATCTGTAACCTTGTTATGAGCTAAGGGGGCCCAGTCTGAAGGTCAGTTAGGGGGAGATTTGGGGTGAGTGCTTACTTGTACCCTGGGTACCCCTGGAACTATAATAGGGTGACTGTTACCCCAATGTTTCTATATATCCATAACCTTGTTATGAGCTAAGGGGGCCCAGCTTAGGGGGAGATTTGGGGTTGAGTGCTGTGCCCTGGGTAAGTCTGCGCCAAATGACAGGCTGAGTGGTAACACTAATTAACAACAGTGAGTATGTGCACTTTTGTGTATATACACCGGGGGCTATAAATAATAGTTAAGCAGAACTATCCATTCCACTTTCAAACCTTGCTCTGAGTCTATAAAGTCACATTTTTCCAGAGCTCCACTGCAAAACTGCTGCAGCGACTGTAGTTTGGGTCCCGTATCCCTTTTGCTAATATTGAGTGGGGCTTAACACATTGATATTGCATTTATGAGCAGGTGTACTGGCGTATGCGGGAATCTGCTCCTCCGCTGCTGCATTTTGGAAATCGAAAGTGGGACAAAAAACGGTTGCCCTGCAAAAAATGTTATTACCACACCCATTTTGTGGAACACTACTTCCTGCTTTTCAGCTCTCTTGGTTTCCTCTGATTGGTTACCAGACAGTATCCGTGACTTAAGGGGGGGCACTTGGGTCATAACTGTTGCTTTTGAATCTGAGCTGAATGCTGAGGATCAATTACAAACTCACTGAACAGTTATGTCCCATGTGGCCCCCCTTATAGTCACTGACTAACGCAGAGTTAGAGAGCTGAAAAGCAGGAAGTAGTATTCTGGCTATTATGTTACACATCCAGTCACTCCAGCCTTTATACATTAAATTTTTTGCCTAACTAACCATATTAGATACATTTTTTATGTTTCAGAGACTATTTACCCAGAACTATTTATATAAAATAAGCCTTAGGATCTTTTTATTTTGCATGTATGTCCCCAATATGTGCTTGGAGGCCTCATGGGCACTCTATACGATACACAACATTAGCTGAATTACACAATTGTGCTTTTTATCTTTTATCCCTCCCTGTTTGATGCTCCTGGGATCTGCCAATGCTTCACTACTGGTGTCTGACAATAGGAGAAAGTCACTGGGTCTTGCAAGTGATTGCTAGCCATCGGGGAGCACATACTAACTACTGATACTATACCTAGTATACTGGATTGTGGAATTAACTTCTACTTAGGCAATATAAAGTGCACATTATATATATTTTTTATATACAGGTATGGGGTCCATTATCCAGAAACCAGTTATCCAGAAAGCTTATTATGGAACGGCTGTCTCCTATAGACTCCATATATTCCATATTTTACAAAAATATTTTTTTTTCTTTAAAGGGGAACTAACGTGAAAATGAAAATTTAATTTGCTTCAGCATCCTGAAATAAGAAAATTTCTAAATACAATCAATTAATCTGTCTACAGTCAGGAGTTGGGTGTCAGATGAATGATCCAATATATCTTATAGGGGGGGGCTCCTTTTGCCTAGAAGATGTATTAGAGATCACTCTATTAAAATCACCAAACATCATGTCTCTCTACATGCAGGATTTGTGCAAAAGGCAGTTTTGTTTGAACTGGAATCAATTATTTGAGTGAGAGCTAATACATCTGCTAGGAAAGGAAGCCTCCCCTATAAAATATATTGGATCTAACTGTCAGTGAATATCTGACACCCAACGAGAGAATGAAGAGAAACAGATGCTGAGAGAGGGATAGTGAATATAAACTTATTTCAGAAGCTATGCAGAATATTTAATTGATTGAACTGGCAGTTAGGCAGGTTAAAAAAAGTTAAAAGGTTGAACTTGATAGACGTGTGTTTTTTTTTTTTTCAACCTAACTTACTATGTATTCAGAAAGTTTCTTACTTGTATGAGGAAGCTTATATTAAATTTAAATGTTTGCGATAGTTCCCCTTTAACGATAAAAGTTCTTGTTTATGGGAAAGGGAAGTACTTTTTTTGAAGTATGTTCAAATAAAACATGATATGCGGTCTTATCTATAAAATTGTTTCATGTAATGTTACTGATGATACAGGTATGGGATCCGTTATCCAGAAACCCATTATTCAGAAAGTTTCAAATTAGGGAAAGGTTGTCTCCCCATTATAATCAAATAATCCAAATTTTTAACAATTATTATTGAAAGGCGTATTTATCAAAGGATGAACTTTCACTTTCACCCAGTGATAAATACTCTTTTAAAAATCCCATAAAAATGAATGGAGAGTGGCGGAATTTCACTCTAGAGGACTGTAGTGATCTCTAACTTCACTCTTTGATAAATACAGTATACACCAGTGTGTTGAAATCCTCCTCCCCACCGCTTTCTTTTTCTTTAAAGGAGAAGTAAACCCTAAAAATTATTATTGATAAAAATGCCATATTTTATCAAATGAACTTATTGCACGAGGCTAAAGTTTGAGCTTGTCAATAGCAGCAATGATCCAGGACTTCAAACTTGTCACAGGGGGTCACCATCTTGGAAAGTGTCTGTGACACTCACATGCTCAGTGGGCTCTGATTGGCTGTTGAGAAGCTAAGCTTAGGGCTCGTCACTAATTATCCAACAGAAAATGAGCTTCCCTGGCTGTAATATAAGCTGATGCTACAGGTTTGCTGATTATTAAATTCTGATGCTAATTGCACTGGTTTCTGTGCTGCCATGTAGTAATTATCTGTATTAATTACTAATCAGCCTTATATTGTGACATTTCTATTCTATGTGTACTGTATATTGTGAGTGGGTCCCTAAGCTCAGTAAGTGACAGCAGCACAGAGCATGTGAATCAGTGAATCAGCAGAAAAGAAGATGGGGAGCTACTGGGGCATCTTTGGAGACACAGATCTTTACTGCTAAAGGGCTGTGGTTGCCTTGGGCTTGTACAGAAGCTCAAAACAGCATGTACAACATTTCTACCTACTTCTTTAGTTAGGCTTTAATTCTCCTTTAAAGTGATGCACTCCCAGCAGCAGGGGGGGGGTTCAGTGCTATTCAGAGCGGGCTCTCCAAATATTTTTCTGGTGGGGGGGGGGGGCTGGTGCTCTGTTGTTATGCCCCTACAGCAGCCAGAGTTCTGAAATTGCAAACTGGAGAGCTACCGAATAAAAAGCTAAATAACTCAAAAACCACAAATAATAGTTATCTCAATGTGTTATCACTGTTTACATCATACTAAAACTTCATTAAAGGGGTTGTTCACCTTCTTACACTTTTTTCAGTTGGTTTCGGGTATTTCACCAGACTTTTTCCAATTAATTTCTATTATCTATGCATTACCGTTTTTCTAATAATTGAAGTGCAAATTTTAATTTCTCACTGTTTAATGCAGCTGGAGGGGGGGGGGTCACCGACCCTATAAACTTTTCTATATTGATACATTTAGTTGATACATTTCTTATCTTTGTCCCTGCTGAGCAGAATCTCTGGGTTTCATTACAGGCAGCTGTTAGAATTGATACAATAGTTACTGATACTCCAGAGATGCTGCTGAGAAATAGATCAACTAAGTGTTGTAAAATTGTAACAGTTCAGAGTCTGCACCTGAATTACTGAGCTGCCAGACTCAAACACCAGAGACACCAACATTCAACTTTACACTTAGATTTTGAAAAAAAAACAGTAAAAAATGGAAAGTAATTGAAAAAAAATCGTTATTTCTGGGGAACAATCTGAAAACAATTGAACTGAAAAAAAGTGTTTGTTAAATAAACAATCCCTTTAAGGGTAGGACTCCACGAGCGATTTTGTCGCGATCCGACGCGCTGTGACAAAAATAAGGTAAGAGAATTGTCGCAGCATTGATCTCACGCGACTGATGCAGGAGCAGCGTCTGCATCTGACAGTCGTGTTGCGTCGGATCAACGCTGCGACACCATGCGAGAATTCTCTTACTTTATTTTTGTTGCAGCGCGTTCGGATCGTGACAAAATCGCTCGTGGAGTCCTACCCTAAGTGTTAGAGGCAGAAGAAAGGAGGGTGTTTGTCCCATACAGCTTACAGTCTAAGGGTTAGGCTAGGGCCCGGGAAGATTCAGGGAGATTGGTCGTCTGGCGACTAATCGCCGCATCTTTGAGGCGACTAATCTCCCTGAATGGCTTGCTGGTATCTCGCACCCGCTAGCGCTAAAGTCGCCTGCGTCTATTCACACTCAGCGATACGTTTTTCAAAGTAGCTAGAAACTGCCTCACGAGGCAATTTCGAGCGACTTTGAAAAACGTGTCGCCACGTGTGAATAGGCGCAGGCGACTTTAGTGCTAGCGGGTGCAAGATACCAGTAAGCCATTTGGGGAGATTAGACGCTGTGATTAGTGGCCAGGCGACTAATCTCCCTGAAATCTTCCCGTGTGGTAGATTTGGTCGCCTGAAGACTAATCGCCTCGTCTTTGCGGCGACCAAATCTCCCCAAAATGCCCAGTGTGTCCTTACCCTAAGGGTAGGGACACACTGGACGATTTGTCGCCAACGTTTTAAAAAAGTAAATCGCGACGACAAGACGATCGTCTTTTTTGAACAGACGATTCACAGCGACTATTGGCACAGAGCGATTTGTATCCCATTACTCTGTGCAGTACGTGCTCCACCCAAACCGGAAACGGTTTGTGCTTCCCGCTGTAACCTGGCGTCTTTACGTTCTTGCGTCATTGCGTTCGCATTGTAATTTGAATACAATTGCTGCTACTTATCTGTATGTGTGTGCGTGTCTAGGAGATTTCAGTGCTTTTATAAGTACATGCTATTTCTGATAAATCGCTCGGAAAAGGGTCTCAGTGCGTTTTGGAGCTACAGGCGATTCACAAACGCGCTGTGGGCACAGGAGCTGGCGTCTTTCATTTGGTTTTGTTCAGAGACAAAACGAGCGATATGTCGCCGCGATTTGCTTTTTAAAAACGTTGGCGACAAATCGTCCAGTGTGTCCCTACCCTAAGAAGTGCAAATTCATGGCAGTTGCTCCCAGCAGCCCCAGTTAGGCAGGTGTCTGCTCAGATGCAGCCAGTGGCATATCAGCTCAATACCAATTGCTTCCAGCACTCTGCTACTTGTAATAGCAGAGAAAGGTTTGCCAGTTGCTGTCAGTCAGGTGTAGTGTTTGCTGGGCAGGTGCTGCTCGCTCAGCTGAGTGACTGGCAGTTGCTACAGGAGCCCATGTGGCCGCTGGGAGAGCTGATCAGTTGCTGCCGGAGTTCGAATCAGGTTTCGTTGTTCCTCCTCTGCTGTCGTTGTGGGAGGGGCAGGGAGTGACGTGCGGGGGGTAAGGAGGAAGCCCCAACGATTCTGATCTGATCTCCGGAATCCCCGGCAGGAGGGGGGGTTGGACGAGAATTCAGGGTCCTGATGGCGCGTTGCGACCCCCCAAGTGCCGGGAGGTGTGTCCGTCACACAGGAGCGGACTGACGGGTAATGACTCTCTCTCTCTCTCTCCCGGCATTTTAACCCCATAGCCGCCAGTTAGTCCTCTAGCCGTTCCCACAGTCTGAGGCGCAGAACTAGCGCCGGATAAACTTCCCTCCCCCAAGGCCGGAGGTGAGGTGCCCCCTCCACTCTCCAGCAAAACCCAAGTACTCGGCATATCCAGCCTGCGGCCCTCCGGTTGTTGTTCGGCCACTCTCGGCCCATTGGGATTGTGAGAGTTGCAGTTCAGTAAAGACTTGCTGCACAGTCGCTCAGCCCCTCCCCCACAGGGGTCCCTCTCTGTCCGACACGAGCGGCCCTGCTCCCTCCCCCGGGCTCTCACTTCCTCCCTAGTCACTCACTGGCGGAAACAGAAACTGCCCGACCCCGTTTCCCGGCTCCAAAGTTGGACGATCTTATTGATCAGCAGGAGCGGGGGTGAAACATGTTTCTCGGAGCCGACTCCTTCCCTGTCCCTTCTCCTTCCGTCCGCTTGTGTCTGACCTCTGACCCCTCCCAGCCGAGCCTCCCTAATCCCCGAGTAGCCGAGCTTGTTACTCTGTAGCGGAAACATGACTTTCTTCTTACATTGTAGCGGAAAGAATGTCGGAGAGAGCCGAGGATGACGTCACAGGGGAGCAGCGCAGAGCGGCGGTCAGGCAACAACAGCGGCGGCAGCAGCAGGGAGAGAGCTCGATGGCGGCCGGAGGGGATCGCACGTCCCTGCCCAGTCCCGGGGCCATGCTGGGGCAGCCGTGGGCTCACTGGGTCGACACTGTGAAATTACACGGGCTGGAAGGTGAGCACATCCCCCTCCCTGACTTGTCCTGTGTCAGTGATGATTGGCTTCTCTGCTGGCGCTGCACTGATAACCGCTCTGTTCCTGCTCATGTTTTGCAGAACTGGAGGAAAGTTGGAAGGAGTGCGACAAAAAACGGGAAGCCATGCGACTGAGCAGAGAAGGTGAGTGACATCTGATTCCTATGGATGGACTTCATGTAACATGTTACTTTGCTGGGAGCTCCATGCACTTTACTTTGTTTGACTGTCAGACAGGGGCCCCATGCACTTTGCAGCAGGGATGTTTGACTGTCAGACAGGGGGCCGCATGCACTTTGCAGCAGGGTTGTTTGACTGTCAGACAGGGGCCCCATGCACTTTGCAGCAGGGTTGTTTGACAGTCAGACAGGGGGCCGCATGCACTTTGCAGCAGGGATGTTTGACAGTCAGACAGGGGGGCGCATGCACTTTGCAGCAGGGATGTTTGACAGACAGGGGGCCGCATGCACTTTGCAGCAGGGATGTTTGACTGTCAGACAGGGGGCCGCATGCACTTTGCAGCAGGGATGTTTGACTGTCAGACAGGGGGCCCCATGCACTTTTTTTTTTTTTATAAATTATTTTATTTTTTATTGAAATTTTTGTTTTTCACCCAGTAAATTAAAAGACAAAAAAAGATAAACATTGCAAGAATACATTTACAAACTATTGCATGTATCAAGGACATTGTATCCTGTATGTATCACATTTAAGGCATGAACATGTTTTCCAGATACAATAGCATTGTTAAACTTGTGCCCCATTCTCAGAGTGTATGTCCTACCTGATACCATCTGCCGCATTCACTTTACTTTACAGCAGGGATGTGTGACTGTCAGACAGGGGGCTCCATGCACTTTGCAGGGGGAGGGAGTGGGTTTAGAGGAGGTATCTCTGACCTCTGCACTGGAGCTACTGCTTTCCTCCCCAGTGCATCAGTCTCACCAGACAATGTTTGAATGGAAATCTCTGTGATCTGGAGTGCTTGACCCTTAGTAATTGGTAATTAAAGGCAAATTTAAATTTATAGCTTTCCAATGCACTGCACAAGGAATGCCCAAAGACCACTCATAGCACCTAACTTGACAGCAACCCCATCACTGGGACCAAAGTGCCAGGGGACGGCAGTAAGTTAAATATAGCCCAAATTATAATTGGTCAGTATCTTGTATTGTATACATTGTGTATATCCAGAGCCCTCTCAGTAGCTGGGTGCATACAGGTAAACATAAATAATGTCCTTGGGAAACCCATTACTGTTTTACTATTTACTTCCTGTTCTGTTGAGCAGAAAGCTTCTCATGGCCTTCTTAAGGCTAAGGCAATACTATAGGGCACACTCTGGCTTTTTCTCAGTTAAAAAATGTGTTACATTGAAAGTGATCAGTGAGTTTTCAGTTGCATGCGTTTAGTCCCTATAACCCCAAACTAACTTCCAGCTTGGCCTTCTCAGGGGAGAGTTGTGTTTGTTTCACAGTTTCTAATTTCCTATGTGTTCTTGCTACTGAACATTGTACTTTCTCTGACATTTGCATTTGTGCAGTTTCAGAACAGCTGAAAGTTATAGTATCACTATTTATATTTCCTCTAGCAGCTTAGCAAAAGGCATTATTGATGCTTCTCGTATTGGAATGATTGACAAAAATTGTCCCTTATTGGCGATAGTGTTTAATGTTTCACCTTTAACTACAAACGTACAGTCCTCCTTGTGGATTTCCACAGAAAGCGCAATTCTCAGGAACAGATCGTGTCCCAAGTCCAAATAAGAAATGTTTTAATTACTCGTCGTATTGTTCTCCAAACCGCACTTTTTATAACAAGCACTTGTACCACAAACGTGACTCATGCGACTGATGTGCTTGGGAAACATTTCAAATACTGAAAGAATAGAAACTAGGAGTTGGCAGACACTTTCCTTGTGTTACTTATAAAATATTAAGTCTACACATTCATCTCCAAAGTGAAAATGTAGATATATTTTCACTTTGGAGGGGATGTCTATATACAGTACTTGCTATCCCTGAGAAAATTCAAATGTGTTGTGTGTGTGTGTATGTGTGTATATATATATATATATCAAAACAGGGGGGTTGTGGGAGCACTCTAAAGGCTTTAAAGTATATATAAGTATAATAAATGCTATTGCATATGTACCCAAAACAGGGGTTATTTTGTTACAAAGTTATGATCATAAAATTGATAAGCCACCATACCACGTCAAGGTAAACCCCGAATGGCGGTCCCTAACTTGTTTTATATTTTATGTGCATTTTAGCATTACCTGTATATCAATGTCCGTTGAACGCTGTTTTTTCACTATATATATATATATATAATCTCCAGTAAAGATTAATTCTAAAGTTATGGTATCCATTATGGGAAGGCCACCTCCCATAGATTTCATTATAATCAAATAATTCAGTTTTTTAAAAATGTAAAAATAAAACAATAGCTTGTGCTTGATCCCAACTGAGATATAATTAATCCTTATTGGAAGCAAAACCAGCCTATTGGGTTTATTTAATGTTTACATTATATTTAAGGTATGAAGATCCAAGTTACAGAAAGATCCGTTATCTGGACCCCCAGGTCCCAAGCATTCTGGATAATAGGTCCCATACCTGTATCTTAGTTTGAATCATGCACAAGGTACTGTTTCATTATTACAGAGAAAAAGGAAATAATTTTTTAAACTCTGTATTATTTGGATAAAATGGAGTCTATGGTAGACGCCCTTTCTGTAATTCAGGTCAGAACGTTTTGGATAATGAGTTGCAGATTAACAGACCCCATACCTGTAAAAGTTTTGGTTCCCTTGTTCCTCAATGGTAATACAGCAATTGTTTTTTATTTGGCCTCTGTAGTACTGTATGTGTGATAGAAGAAGGGTTTATAGTCTGGTCTATTTGCTGGATACTGTCGCAGAGACTGCGCTCTTATACCTCACAGGTCTTGAAGTTCGATATACAGGTATGGTATCTGTTATCCAGAAACCGGCTGTCCAGAAAGCTCTGAATTATAGAAAAGCCATCTCCCATAGACCCCATTTTAATAAAATAATATTTTTTTTTATAAATGATTTCCTTTTTTTCTGTAGTAATAAAGCAGTAACTTGTACTTGATCCCAACTAAGAGATAAACTGTATTCTTAATGGATACAGAACAATCCTATTGGGTTTCAGCAATGTTTTAATGATCCCTTAGTAAACTTCAAGTATGGAGACACAAACTATAGAAAGATCCCTTATCCGGTAGACTCCAGGTCCCACATCTCTGCACCTCACTATCAGGGGCGTATCTGCAGAGAAAGCAGACCCTGCAGGGGGGCCAAGGAGGTATAGGGGGCCCAGTCGGCCCTAATTAAATTGGTAAAACAGGCAACCTCTGCATATTTGGGGGGCCTTAAAATTGATTTGCTGTGGGGCCCAACAACATTGAGTTTGTTAATTCTCACCATGGTAGGTAGGTATGTTACCTTGTTTAAACTGTGAGCAACAGTATCTCTTAGTCTGCACTCGGTAATTTTGCTTCAAATTTATATCTTTATTCAATTTGAGGTCACCCAGTTCATTCAATATTCAGTTGTTAAGACATAATTAAATGCATATTTACAATGGTCAATGAATTAAATTACCTACTAAATTTGCTCATAAATTATTACTAATAAGTTAAAAAGCGAGTATGTTCTTATACAAAATCACTTGACAATTCATTGGCTTATAATTAGAAGTTCATCATCAAATTCCTATGAAATCAGATACACCTAAAGTTCATTAGCAATTCATCTGTTAAATGGATCCGTTGTATGGAGTCCCATGAAAGTTCATTGTCCAGTCCAAGTGAAATCTGTTAAAAAGCATATAGAAGTATAGTGGCCCAATCTGTATCCGCTGCGTTTAAGAAAACACTCCGTTGTGGTAATGTGTAGTTTAAACACTAACGCTCATATATTTATGTCCAATTACTGCCATTACTGCCATTTTTTTTAAAGGCAGAAACAGTGTGTGCGGCAGTTCTATTAAAGGATCCAGATCGTTTGTGTGAGAGCGATAATCACGTGTTGATTTGGGAAGCAAAAGGCAGTTGTAATATGTGTAGTCTTTAGGGATGCACAGAATCCAGGATTTGGTTCGGGTTTCGGGCAGGATTCAGATTCGTCCGAATCCTTCTGCCCGGCCAAACCCTAATTTGCATATGCAAATTAGAGGCGGGGAGGGAATTTGCATGACTTTTTATCACAAAACAAGGAAGTAAAAAATGTTTTCCCCTTCCCGCCCCTAATTTGCATATGCAAATTAGGGTTCGGTATTCGGCAAAATCTTTCGCAAAGGATTCGGAGGTTCGGCCGATTCCAAAATAGTGCATCCTTAGGTACTGCTCAAATCTCTCACACTGGCGCTTCTGCGGTTACGCATCTCCCATAATTGGCCTTTGACTTCATTATGCCCTGGTGCAGCCGAATCTGGTGAAACGCGTGTTGGCGTTATGGCAGATGCGTAACCGCAGAACTGCCACTGTGAGAGATTTGAGCAAAACCTAAGGATGCGGTAAAGTATGGTGGAAAAATCCTAAAGGAGGTAAGTGCAGTGTCTGTGTGCAAATGCAGGGGGGGGCCGGGACTGCTTTCACAAGCCCCCCTCCCGGAGCACGTCTGGGTCGGCGCAGGCCCATGAGACCTCCTGACCTCCAGCCCCCTGCCTGCCTCCGTGAATGTGCCGTGTGCCCACAGAAGACGGGCATGCATACGAAGAAGACACAACGTTAATGCACGTGAAGAAGATGCTCCACAGCAAATGTTTTCTGTGGGAGCAGGTCTGGGCCGGCGGGGGCCCATAAGGGGCGGGCCCATCAGGTTTTTTCCCGGTGTCCCACCAGCCCAGTCCAACCCTGTGCAAATCTATGCCGGATTGATAAGCCTGGTACAAGACTACACATATTAGAAAACTGCCTTTTGCTTGATTATCGCTCTCACACAAACTAGCCGGATCCTTAATGGAACTGCTGAAAATGCTGTTTCTGCCTTGGCAAAAAAACCCAGCAGTAATTAGACATAAAAATATGAGGGTTAATGTTTAAATCTTACCACAACTGATTCCCACTCCCAATTTAATATTGATTGATATATTAGTGTGACGTGGGTGTTTTCTTAAACAATATAACCTCTTTATGCTTTTTAACAGATTTCATTTGGACTGGTCAATGAACTTTCATGGGACTGCATACAACAGATGCATTTAACTGATGAATTGCTAATGAACTTTAGATGTCTCTGATACCAACTTAATTTCATATGAATGAGATGATGAACTTCTAATTATAAGCTGATGAATTGTCAAGTGATTTTGTATAAAAACTTGTGCACTTTTTAACTTATTAGAAATAATTTATGGGCAAATTTAGTAGGTAATTTAATTAATTGATCATGGTAAATATGCATTAATTCTTAAAGGAGAAGGAAAGGTTAAAACTAAGTAAGCCTTATCAGAAAGGTCCATCTAAATATACCAGTAAACCCCCAAAGTAGTGCTGCTCTGAGTCCCCTTTCAAAAGAAACACCACATTTCTTTCCTTCTTTTGTGTACTCATGGGCTTCTGTATCAGACTTCCTGTTTTCAGCTTAAACCTCATTGCCCTGGGCAAGAGCATGCTCAGTTTGCGCCTCTTCCTCCCCCCTCCCTTCTCTGCTGTAATCTGAGCCCAGAGCAGGGAGAGACTCAGGCAGGAAGTGATGTCACACCATGTTAATACTGCAGCTCCTATCCTAAACAAACAGAGAGTTTCTAGAGCTTTTTACTCAGGTATGGTAAAACATTCTACAGAATAAATATTACATTCTATCTTGCACTATTGCAGCTAATCTATTGGCAATAAAATGCCTCCGTAGCTTTCCTTCTCCTTTAACAATTGAATATTGAATGAACCGGGTGACTTCAAATTAATATTTGAAGCAAAATCACTGAGTGCAGACTAGAGATAGTGTCGCTCACAGTTTAAATTTGACAGTTGTCATCTCCTGCACCAGCCGATAATGTGGGTAGTGTAAATCTTTGAATACATTTAGTAGAGTGCTCCGCCATTTGTTTCAATTTAAATGTTACCTTGTTACATGGGGGTTCATTAGCCCTGTGTTACTGTAGGTCTCCGTAAGATTGAGCAGATGGAACAACAAGCAATGGAACAATCCAATAAAATTAAATAAATTATCATTTATATACCTGCCGCAATATGAGATTATTCTTCTGAAGAGTCTTCCAGCTTTCATGTAACAGACTTCTTATGCCATTATATAGACCAATGTATATGGAGATATCTCACTTCTATATTCCTTGCATTCAAGTAACATTCAGTAGTAATGTTTGTGACTGATACAGAACATCTCAAGCCTTCTGCAGCTCCCTTTGCTCATCACATTTCGTACCTGCTCTTAGCCCAGTAGCTTTACTTGGTCTGACCTGAAAGGACAAGGAAAGTTAAACTAAAGAAGTAGACTAGACATTGTGTACATTATGTTTTGTGCTTCTGTACCAGCCCCAGACAACCAAAGCCATTTAGCAGTAAAGATCTGTGTCTCTAAAGATGCCCCAGTAGCTCCCCATCTTCTTTTCTGCTGATTCACTGCACATGCTCTGTGCTGCTGTCACTTACTGAGCTTAGGGAGCCACTCACAATATACAGTACACATAGAATAGAAATGTCACAATATAAGACTGATTAGTAATTAATACACATAATTACTACATGGCAGCACAGAAACCAGTGCAATTAGCATCAGAATTTAATAATCAGCAAACCTGTAGCATCAGCTTATATTACAGCCAGGGAAGCTCATTTTCTGCTGGATAATTAGTGACGAGCCCTAAGCTTAGCTTCTCAACAGCCAATCAGAGCCCACTGAGCATGTGAGTGTCACAGACACTTTCCAAGATGGTGACCCCCTGTGACAAGTTTGAAGTCCTGGATCATTGCTGCTATTGACAAGCTCAAACTTTAGCCTCGTGCAATAAGTTCACTATATAAAATAGGGCATTTTTAGCCCTACCAATTTTTAGGGTTTAGTTCTCCTTTAATGGGATCCCTTACTATGACTTGTATGAATGTACAATGCTACAGAGCGGATTTTGCAGTGTTTGAGTAAGAGAAACCTAGAGGAAACCACCACATTGATTATGCAATGCTATACAGGGCATTGTGTTTCCAATGAAACCATCACATCGATTTGCTTTTCATCATGACGCCTGTTTCCCAGAACGTCACCTTAAAGGACCAATAAAAAAAAAAAAAAAGGAAAGAAAGAAAAGGATTCATTGACATGATGCAATATTTATTTCTGTTGTGTAAAAAAGTAAAGATCCTTTTTAAATGGTAAATACAGCCCTGTGTTCAGGTAGAAAATCTCTTTCCTAGGTAGTATTTCAGTGTGTATCGGCATGAGAACCTTTCCATACACATTCATGTTGCTACATTATTTTTAAAGGGGAACTATCGCAAAAATGAATATTTAATATAAACTTTCTCATACTGAAGAGTCTTTCTAAATAAAATTCTGCATTGTTTCTGAAATAATAGAGTTTATATTCACTAGCCCTCTCTCAGCATCATCTTCTCTTGATTCTGTCTTCATGCAGCAGTTGGGTGTCGGATGAATGATCCAATATATCTTATAGGGGGGGGCTTCCTTTTGCCTAGACCTAGAAGATGTATTAGAGGTCACTCTATTAAACTCACCAGACATTATAACTGTCAATGAATATCTGACACCCAACTGCTGCATGAAGAGAGAATGAAGAGAAACAGATGCTGAGAGAGGAATAGTAAAGATAAACTTATTATCTTCTATTACTTCTAAACTTCTATTTCAGAAACGGTACGGAATTTTTAATTGATTGTATTTGGAAAGTTTCTCATTTCAGTGTGCTGAATCTAATATAAAATTTACATTTTCGCGATAGTTCCCCTTTAGCATTCAGACTCCCACTTTGGTGTAGATTTTATGTTTTAATATCCCCCTGTGGTGTATTAGTGATGCTGTTGCGCAGCTATAACAGAGACGGTTACATTACAGACAGGGGGCAGATTTATCAAATCGAATGAAAAAAAATATAAATTGTTTTTTTGTGCTCAGACTAGGGAATAGTCCATATTCAATTAGAATTTGAAAAACATTTGAAAATTCAAATATTGAAATTTATCATGTACTGTCTCTAAAAAATTGACTTTTACCATTCCGCCATCTAAAACCTGCCAAATTGCTGTTTTAGCCTATAGGGGAACCTCCTAGAACCTATTTGAAGTCAATTGGTGGACTTTGAAAAATCACTTTGAATCGAATTCGATCGAATGCGCTATTCCTTCGATTCGTACGATTCAAATTTGGCCGAAGTCGGACCTATTCGATCGAAAACGGACCTATTTGACCAAAAAAAACTTCGACTTAATTTTGGTTGGTCTTTTTGAATTCGAATTTCGAAGTTTTTTTCAATTCGAAATTTGACCCTTGATAAATATGCCCCTAGTAGTTTGGGTTTTGCCCTTAGGTGAATTTTTGTCCTCACCAATGAAATTATGATTGGTGCTGGTTCATGTTAAGATCTTGGCTCCCTCTTTTATTGAGGGACTACAGGTTTTCGTTGTTTCTTTCTCTGTAGCCTAGGCAGATTTTCATTAAGGCTTGCGGAGGCTAAAATTAAATTTTAATGTTCGTGTCTATGGGGTTTCAGTCTGGCAACTTAGTGATCCAGGAACATATGAACTGTTACATTTTGCTGCATTTAGTTAATACAATTAATTAAAACATTTCTTCACAGTATATGAGGAATATTAACAACTATTGTATCAATTCAGTTCACCTTCCTCTGGACCAGGTAACCGATCAGTTTGGCAACTTTCACTTACGCACAAATGTTTTGTTGATGGCGAATGTTTTCTCCGCCTCATCTACTATTATATTGTAACTGCCGTAAAAAGGCTGCTAGTGTTTTTGTGCGTTACACTTTCTATACATAAGATTTCCCACAAACGACAGTTAAATAGTGATGGGTGAATTTAATTGCCAGACATGGATTAACAGCCAATTTTCGCGTTTCGCCTCCCGCGAATGATTTTGCAAAACTGCGGTGAAAATTTGCCAGCGAAAAATTTGCAGCAACAAAAAAAATAATTGTTGTGCTCATAAAAATTGATGCTCATAAAAATCATTTGGACACCCATTGACTTTGATGCATTTGGACAAAATAGTTGTGCGGTATAAAAATTGTCGCTTTCGTCAATATTATTTTGACGCTCATTGACTTCAATGTGTTTTGCAAATTTTTGGGCAAAGCGAAATGGGACAGATGCCCATCACTACAGTTAACATATCCCTAGTGTTTTATGTGAAAGTAGACCAATAAACATGCTTTAATGTGTTTCACATATTTTTCGCCGTTTTGTTTCGCCATTTCGCAATTTTTCGGTGAAACAGGGCAGATTCGCCCATCACTGCAGTTAACATATCCCTTGTGTTTTATTTAGTAGAACAATAGACATGCTTTAATGTTAAACAAGCCAATCATTAGCCCTGATTTCCAGTAATGTGAATGAACTGAACGTTTTTTTATAATTTTGATATAATAATAATAATAATAATAATAATAATAAAAGAGTGCTATGAATTTTATTTTCTAAGTAGTCTGGGCTTTGTTCATTTCAAGAGAGGGAAATCTGATACTTCTAGTGGAGGAGTTTACTATAGCTAGGCATTCTGGGTAGAATACTCAAGGCAGTGTTACAATCTGAGCATGCTCCTGAATTTTGCATATTATAGTCTCTGTTATAGTCTCAGTATGGCCTCCCTCAGTGAAAGAACCCATCTGACAGTAAAGTAAGGGATTTTTTAAAACCTGCAGTTTTTTTCCCCAAAAACTAAATATGTAGTTTGATTGAACATGTTTATCTTGTACTGGTCAGATTGTTAATGTGTGTTTGATTTTGGCTGCTCATTAAAGTGGACCTGTCACCCAGACACAAAAATCTGTATAATAAAAGTCCTTTTCAAATTAAACATGAAATCCAATTTCTATTTTTTATTAAAGCATTCATAGCGGTTGTAAGCTCATTTAAAAATCTCAGCTGTCAATCAAATATTGTCTGCCCCTCCTCTATGCCCTGGGCATAGAGGCGGGGCAGACAATTACTTTCACTTTCCATTCAGCACTTCCTAGATGTCACTGCTCTCCCCACGTTCCCCCCTGTCTCTTCACCATTTAATTGTGTAGCCAGGGCATGGGGATGGACATCGGGTCCCCCATTCTGGTGCACAAACAAGATTCTGAGATGATACAAGACTTGCCTTAATAACCGTGTCCACAAAATGGCTCCTGCCTGCTTGCTATAATTACGAGTTCCCAGACTGAAGGAAACAAGATTTAAATAATTTATATAGTGTAATGAAAGTTCATTTTGCTTTACTAATGTGATAAAATAGGATTATGAATAATTTGTTTGGGTGACGGGTCCCCTTTAACCATGCAACATGTGGGCCTATCAGTAAGTAGTGCTTGTCAGACCATGTATGGGACATATTTCAGATTGTAGTGCATTTTTAGACAAAAATCCCCCCTGTGAATTACAACTTTTGCCAATGCTTAAAATATGGGACTTAATCAGCTGTTTCCCCGACCGTTGAAAATCACAGGTGAAGAAACTGTTGATAAGAATTAGCCTCCCCAAACAAAAAAAATCACCCTCCGCCTATGCTCTGTAGCACATTGAGACCTCCGTTGAGTCGAGGCAGCACAGCAGTGTTTTTATAACTTGGGTGCAGAGGGATGTTGGGGCCCCTGGAATGTTGCTTTCTGTGTCCCTGAAAGTCTCAGAGTAACAAGTTGCATTATCCTATCCTATTTGTCTCCTTTCCAGTTGGCAAGTCTTAGACTGGGTGCTCCACATGAATGCTTACTAAATCTTACTTTTTCTGTTAAAGGGCACCTATCACAGCCAAAACCAAACACATATTAACAATCTGACCAGTACAAGATAAACACGTTTAATCAAACTACATATATCGTTTTTCAAAAAAACTGCAGGTTTTAAAAAAATCCCTTATTTTGTCAAATGGGTTCTTTCACTGAGGGAGGCCATACTGAGACTATAACAGAGACTCTAATATGCAAATTTCAGGAGCATGCTCAGATTGTAAAACTGCTTTGAGTATTCTACCCAGAATGCCTTGTTTTAGTAAACTCCTCCACTAGAAGTATCAGGATATTTCCCTCTTGTCCCCTGCTGGTGATGTCATTATGCAAATGAAGGGCACACACTAACTTCCAGCAGGTGGCAGCACTACTGAACAGCAGCTAACACACAGGTTTGGCTGATTTGAAAATAGCTTAGAAGGGTTGATAAGCAACAAGGAATTTCAACTGAGCATGTGCGAGATTTCAGAGCTACAGTTGGCTGGGAAGATATAGGTAGGAGGAGCCAGTGAAATCCAAGATGGCTGCCTCAGCTAGAACTGCAGGGGAGATAGGGGAGATCTTGCAGAAGGAATAGTGAGCTGATCATTTACATTATACAAACAATTCTAACTGTTTTAAAAATCAGATTTCTTGAACTTTCACATAGTGTATTTACTTAGAAAATGATTTTGGTCATGATTGGTGCCCTTTAAGGCTATTGTGGTCTATTAATTTCCCCCATTTATTTCCAGTACTCATAAGGAAACAGACCTTTTTAATAAGAAAAAAAAACAATTGGGTCCATTAAAACCTTTAGAGGCAGATTTATCAAAATGTAAGTTTAGATTTTAATCAATAAAAACTCAAGTTATAGTCGTTCCCATAGGATTTTTGGAAGTGTATTTATCAATAGTTACGTTCTAACTTTCACAAATTGATAAATATGCTTCCAGAAATCCCACGGGAATGAATAGAATGCGGGAGAGTGTTTATTTATTAAAATCTAAACTCACAGTTTGATAAATCTGCCCCATAAATTATATTATGAACACAATGCTTAAGTAATAACACTAAAGGGCAGATTTATTAAGGTTCGAATGGTAAATTAGAATTTTCAAATTTTCTTTGGGTTAAAACTCACAAATTTGAATTTAATAGTACCAACTCGAATGTAAATTCAAATGTGAGATTTATCACAGGCCGACCATATTCTAATTCGAATATTCACCACCTCATTTACAAGTCAATTGCAGAGGTCCGTTGAACCATTTGAATTGCCTTCCTGACATTCAAGTTTTGTTTTTGTTTTTGGAAGTAAACTTGATTCGATTTCGGGACTATTTTGATTGATTTCAATCGAATGTGGGACTATTCGATCGAATATTAGACGTTCAAGTTTTTTCCTAAATAACTTCCCTTTCGAGTTGTGAATACATTCGAAGTACAACAAATTCACACAAATTTGAAATTTGACTGATGCTAAATAACCCCCTAAGAAAATTCTGCTTGCAGATGGAGATAATGTGTCTTGTAGTCTTTCTCTCTGAAAATTCTAGGATGTGTGATGTTTACTTTCTATATTGGGGCATTTTTGCAAAAGTCTTGTATGTGCATTATTTAGGGAAGGATTGGGAAGGAATAAGTAGTACAGGTATAGGATCCATTATCTAGAAAGCCCCGAATTAAAGGAAGATCATCTCCCATAGATTGCATTTTAACCAAAGCATTCTAATTTTTAGAAATTATTTCCTTTATCTCTGTAATAATAAAACAGCCCCATGCTGGTTAGTTCCGTTACTAACCCTAGCAAAAATATGAGTCCTACTAAAACCAGTCTATGTTAGAAAACACAGATTATGGAGATCCAAATTACAGAAAGACCCAGAAAGCCTGAGTATTCTGAATAACATGTCCCATACCTGTAAGATTTATTCAAAAGTGACCTGAATTGATCATCTTTGAGAGTATCACCTGTATTGTTGCTCTTAAAGGAGAACTAAACCCTAAAAATTAATATTGGTAAAAATGGTACATTTTTTATAGTGAACTTATTGCACGAGGCTAAAGTTTGAGCTTGTCAATAGCAGCAATGATCCAGGACTTCAAACTTGTCACAGGGGGTCACCATCTTGGAAAGTGTCTGTGACACTCACATGCTCAGTGGGCTCTGATTGGCTGTTGAGAAGCTAAGCTTAGGGCTCGTCACTAATTATCCAGCAGAAAATGAGCTTCCCTGGCTGTAATATAAGCTGATGCTACAGGTTTGCTGATTATTAAATTCTGATGCTAATTGCACTGGTTTCTGTGCTGCCATGTAGTAATTATGTGTATTAATTACTAATCAGCCTTATATTGTGACATTTCTATTCTATGTGTACTGTATATTGTGAGTGGCTCCCTAAGCTCAGTAAGTGACAGCAGCACAGAGCATGTGCAGTGAATCAGCAGAAAAGAAGATGGGGAGCTACTGGGGCATCTTTGGAGACACAGATCTTTACTGCTAAAGGGCTGTGGTTGCCTTGGGCTGGTACAGAAGCACAAAACATCATGTACAATATTTCTAGCTACTTTTTTAGTTTAACTTTAAATGTGGAAATAAAACAGTGTTGAGCAAATGGCCAACACTTCTCCGTGGGTGTGTATATATTTTGTGCAGGGCATTTTCTCACACACACACAATGCAAAGCAATAGACGTTACATATGGCTTATGATATCATTACACTTTATTTTTCACCTTGCGACAGAGTCTGGCTTGTGTTGTACAGAGCTCCAGCTAAATGTTTCTTTATCTCGCTCTTTTTTTTCGCTGGCTCTCAAATCTGCCATTGTAGCCCCCCAGCATATTGTCAGAATCTTTATTCCTTCTTCATTGTGAAAGCTTTGCTGTGTTATACGACACTGTCTCATACAATTATTGCCCAGTGGCCTGATGACTTACATTTACATTGCCTTCTATTATTGCCATGGTAAAGTTGCTTTAGGTCCTGTATTGATGTGAATTTTGAGTTCTTATTTAAATACTGATAAACAAAGGAGCTTCTTGTCAATTCTATAGCGTTTAACACTAACTACGTTTCTGGTTTATTCAATGCTCCAAGGCTAGTGTATTTGGCATTAGTACCAGACCCAGTTAACACTAATATCTTCATATTACTAACCCCTCTCTAATCTAATGGAAATTCTTGATAGCAAAGAAAATAAACCACAGAGAGTTAACATGTTGCAGGATGTGTGAATGTGGCTGAAAGGGGTAGTACACCTTTAAGTTCACTTTTAGAGGCACATTTATCAAAGGTCGAATTTCAATTTCATGCGAGTTTTTAAAAAGCTCCCATAAACTCGAAATTTATTAAAAAACAAAATTGTTAAACTCCGGTGAATAGGATCAACCCGGAAACTTGAATCAAATTTGATTCAAGTTTTAAAAACTTGATTCGAGTCTTCGAAAAAAAAAAACTCGAATGTCAGGAAGGCGGCAAACAACTCCAAATTGATCCCTGGACGTCTCCCGTTGGCTTAAACAGCAATGGTTTTAGGTGGCAAATAGTCAAATTCGAGTATGATAATTCTCAAAAATCGAATTCAAAATTTTTAAAAAACTTGAATAGAATTTGAATAACTCCCTAGTCAAATTTGACAGTTTTGACCATAAAAAAATTTGAATTGGAATTTTCAACCCACGATAAATCTGCCCCTTTGTGTATTATACAAAAAAATGGCTAGTTCTAAGCAGCTTCTCAGCTGGTCTTCATTATTGTTTTTTTTTTTAAATATAGTTTTAAATTATTTGCCTTCTTCTGACTCTTTCCAGATTTCAAATGGAGGTCCCTGACCCCATCTGAGAAACAAATACTCTGTAATGTTAATGCTACTTTTTATTACTTATCTGTGTATTTAGGAAGTCTCCTGTCCTTAATCCAGTCTCTTATTTAAATCATTGCATAGTTGCTGGGGAAATTTGTACCCTGGTAACCACATTGCTGAAACTTGAGAGCTGCTGAATAAAGATCTAAATAACTTAAAAAAACCATAAACAATAAACCATGAACACCAATTGTCAGAATATCCTTCTCTACGTCGTATTTAAGAAGGAGCAGAGCAAATATTTGTGGCATAAGAAAAGCTGTGCACATGCAGCAGGGTATTATTGCTGGAGCGATTGAGTCCTCTGTTAACAGAGCTTTACCCTTTTGTAGGTAGACTTAATATGCCGAGGGCCTGATTCTCGTGGGCGTGCTAATGCCTACATACTCCCATCCCCCATCCTGTGTGTGTATTTGGCACACGTGGCTTTAGAGCTGACAGATGATTCTGCCCTTATAGAATGATTCTCTTTTACACAAAAGGCATTATTAAAGGCTGGGCAGTATATTCCCTCTCTCTCATATGAATAGTACCTTATTACTCTTCTTTTGTTCTGTGGCTTCCTGTATCCACGCTGTCGGGGGCTGCTGGGAGTTGTAGTTTTCCCAAATAAAATCTGTATCTGTGATGCACATCCTGTATCCCTCCTCTTGAGGTTTGCAAAGTGAGAGGAACCATAATGGTAGCCCGTGCATTGAGGAGAGCAAGCAAGCCATTTGTACGGGTTCATCGTTTCTGCAGAAAAATTTTACCCTTTGGTTTATTTTCCAGTTGTTGTCTAAATTGGTGGTCTTTAATTTTGCTTTGTTCATAAACACAACTACTTTTAGCTCTGGCCTTACCCTGCCCAACATTGGCATCCATGTATGGTAAAAAAAAATCAACATTCTCCCCAACCTACAGTTGTGTTCAGAATAATAGCAGTCCAACATCACTAACCTGATCAGTCACTGGTTTTGGTAGAAATTATATTTCTTTATGGCAAATAATTCACTAGTAGGTGTAGTAGAGTAATAGAAACCAACAGACCCAACGGTCATGTCATGCTGCTGATTCGGTGTCATTGAATCATTCATTGAGGCTTAAAGGGGAAGTAAAGTGTAAAATAGAATAAGGCTAGAAATGCGGTATTTTGTATACTAAACATGAACTTACTGCATCACAAGCCTAATCAAACAAAGGATTTATGCTTTCAAAGTTGGCTACAGGGGGGTTACCATCTTGTAACTTTGTTAAACATCTTTGCAAGACCGTGCACATGCTCAGTGTGGTCTGGGCTGCTTAGGGATCGTCATAAATTATGAAAACAGCACAAGTCAAATAATATCTGCCAGAAGCCGATACAGCAAGACTGCTAATCAGAATATACAGACTGTACTGGGTCCTGTGTTGTCATGTAATCTAATTTGAATTTTATAGTTTTTGTATTGTTTAATACAAACTTTCTCCAACTCTGCAGAACCAGTGGCTGCAGCAAAATAATCCTCCAAATAGAATCCCAGTTTATCTGTTTAAATCTGGCTCCATGATCTTTGTCCCTGCAGCTGGAGTTGGAAACAGTAAATGTAATGTAAAGGCAAAAATAAAATCCAATACAAATCTCTACACAGTCGCCGACTGCTCTACAGGGAAGCAAACAAAGCTTCTTGAGTTCTGCATGGCTGGGAAGTAAGGCGGGGGCTCCCCCTGCTGTTCATAAGTATGATTATTTCCCTGCAGAGCAGCTAGGGACCGTCTGACAATTCCTATCCACAGCAGTTAATGAAGGGAGAATTTCACTGCATACAGTCAGGTTTCTTATAAATACAGTACACATTTTTAATTAAAGTATATTGGAGATAGGTTTCTTTTTCATTAAAGAAAGTAAAAATGGGATTTTATTTTTTTGCCTTTGCATGCCCTTTTAATTCAAATAATAGCCAAAGATGGCAAAGACTCAGCCAATGATCAGCTTCAGGAAGATGAAAGAAGGAGTAAAGTTACCTGTGATACTGTTACAATTAGAAGGCGCCCATGTGTAGCTAAGCTATCGGCAAGAAGCCCCGCAAAGTCCCATTGCTGAAAAAAAGACACGTGCTGAAGAGCTTACAATTTGCTGGCTGACCTAAAGAGAAATGGTGCAACTTTTTGTGGACTGATGAAAGCAAGACTGTTCTTTTTGGGTCTAGGGGCCACAGACAGTTTGTAAGACAAGCCCCAAGCTCATGAGGCAAAAGCAAGAAATGCAGAAGAATTGTGGAATGTAACAGGTTGTTGGAAGTTGGTGGACTCCATGTAACACAGATGTGCAGCACAGGAACACTGATTATACAGCTCTATATTAGTTTAGTCATTCAAAGGAAATCAAAATCTTGAAACATGTTTGTTTATAGAGTGAATGAGTTTGTAAAGAAAACTGCATTTTTTTTTTTTTTGGAACAGCCTAATCTTCTCTTTTCTTCACTTTCTGTAAAGGAATAACACAAATCTGATTAATTTTTTTTCATGTTTTTGGAATAGAATGTGCCGTGTTCCCAATGGATTTGAGTGTATGGAAATGAAAGCTATTATAAAGAATTTGAGCATTATTCACTTTTTTTAAACAAACTGCTATTATTTGGAAACACAACTGTATGTCTGATCAGGGCTTTTTCAGCTTTCAAAATTCTGTTCAGCAAGGACCGCATTGTGCCTTGAGCAAAAAATAATAAAAAAAACACATATCACAGCATTTGCTTGTACAGGTATGGGACCTGTTATCCAGAATGCTCGGGACCTGGGGTTTTCTGGATAATGGATCTTTCCTTAATTTAGGTCTTCATGCCTTAAGTCTACTAGAAATTCATTTAAACATTAAATAAACCCAATAGGCTGGTTTTTCTTCCAATAAGGATTAATTATATGTTAGTTGGGATCAAGTACAAGCTATTGTTTAAATATTACAGAGAAAAAGGAAATCATTTTAAAAAAAATTGGATTATTTGGATAAAATCGAGTCTATGGGAGACAGCCATTCCGTAATTCGGAGCTTTCTGGATATCGGGTTTCCGGATAAGGGATCCTGTACTTAAATAAGAGCTTTAAACTTAGAGCCATTTAGATGTGTCCAAAAAAAATTGAGCAGGGTACACTCATTGAAATTCCTCCTGGACGCATTCCCCCATCAGCACACACTATATTAGCCACTTATTGTTAGTCATTAATTAGAGTAATGATTGCTCAAGTTTGACTTATTATTGTTCCAAGCTGGATCGCTCCTTCCTCAGGTTTGTATGCTTTAGCTTAGCATTTACTGCAGTGCACACGATTCTGTAGAAGAACTATTAAGCTAAGTTGCTTGTAAACAGCACAGGAAGAAAAACATTCCCCTGTTCTCTTCACCATTTAATTGTGTAACCAGGGCACGGGGATGGACATCAGGTCCCCCATTCTGGTGCACAAACAAGATTCTGAGATGATACAAGGCTTGTCTTAATAAAAATGTCCACAATGTTATAACTATGACTGATGGAAACAAGATTCAAATATTTTTTGCAGTGTAATTTAAGTTAATTGTGCTTGACTAACATGATAAAATAGAATTTGGAATCATTTTTTTGGGTGACGGGTCCCATTTAAATGGCCGCCTTTTCAGTAACAAAACAAGTGGTGTAAACAGGGCAGCAGACTGGAATGTGATTGTAAATCTTGCAAAATAAACATAAGCCAGGGAGGGAGAGATCCGGGCAAGAGGCTGGGAATATAGACCTGAACAAGTGCTCCAATCAGACTATCCAAGTGCTGCTGGTGAGCTGGCCTTTTTATATACTTATTTACTATACAGGTATAGGATCCCTTATTCAGAAACCCGATATCCAGAAAGCTCCGAATTACGGAATGGCTGTCTCCCATAGACTCCATTTTATCCAAATAATCCAAATTTTTAAAAATGATTTCCTTTTTCCCTGTAATAATAAAACAGTCGCTTGTACTTGATCCCAACTAAGATATAATTAATCCTTATTGGAAGCAAAACCAGCCTATTGGGTTTATTTAATGTTTAAATGAATTTCTAGTAGACTTAAGGCATGAAGACCCAAATTACGGAAAGATCCATTATCCGGAAAACCCCAGGTCCCGAGCATTCTGGATAACCGGTCCCATACCTGTACTATACTTTTCCCTTGACCATACATTGATGCTTGTGCTGGCAATCTTTAGACGTTTTTTCAAATGTTAGGGGGTATGCTATATTCAAAACATTTCTCTAATTACCCAGTTTTTATTTTTACACTGAAAAATTTATTTAAAGGTATTAGAGCCTGTCTAAAGAACATTGAATCGCCCGTTTCTCTTATCCGTTCGAAAGATCCATTATTTGGAATATTCTGGATAACAGGTCCCATATCTGTACATTTTTTTTTCTTCTTTTTTGAGTATTCCGCCTCTTGTTCTTGTGATTCAGTCTTGAAATCTTGCTGCTGATTTTTGCTTCATGCTCACTTTAATTAGCAGGTTGCATATTTTTAAAACATTGTCTTGTTGGGGTGCAGCTGAAAGTCACGGTTTCCCATAATGCAATGCATATTTTATACTGGATTCATATTTTTGCCCAATAAAAACCAAATTCTCCTGGGTTTTGTGAAACTCTGACAAACTGCTTAACGAGAGAAATAAAACCGGTAAGTGAGCTGTAATCTTGCAAAATACATGAATCAAAGCTTTGTTTATTATAAAAAGAATTCTAGCAGAAACAGCGTTGCTTTAAATAAGTCCCTTTGTTATATGCTTTCACTTTTAAAGTGATAATTTTTTTGCTTTTTGTAGCCAGTCCTGATGATTTGTCCTTGTTTTTCAGCCAGTTGGCTGTTAAAAACAAAAAAAAAACAAAAAAAAAAAAAACCCACAATAAAATACTTCCTTATGCCATTAGTTCTCTAAAGTCTAACCTAAAGTCTGTCTATCATGCTGTCCAGGCTCACTTTCTGTTTCCTAAGGAAATCTCTGGGATTGAACAGTTCTCAGGTTAGTTCTGTTGCAGGAAAACTACTTTTCTTGCACCTCTCCACCTCTCAGGGCTGCAGCAAGGAATGAAGCCTAGAATAGGACAAACAGCTGACAGGTTTAGTAAGTTCTCAGCTCTGATCTGGCTATGCAAGCTTCTTATATAAAGCATTTCTTATAGACTACTGACTGCATTCAAAATAAAGAGGCAGTAGGAAATACTGGACAGCACTCTTTATTATTATTATTATTATTATTATTATCATTATTATTATCGTTAATTTCGCATTGTTCATTATTTAGGGTAAGGCTATAATCTGAGACCTCTTTTCATACTGAAAGCGTGGGTAATATAAATCCCACAAAGCTAGGGGGGGCCTTTACTTCTGGAATGGGCAAGTGCAGCTCATATGACGATACCCAGCCTTGCTGCATGTTCCTAATTCAACTGAATAAGAAGCATTGGTGCTTGTCCAGTGTCGGCCCTCCTGCTTCTAAACATTTGGTCTATTTCATGGCCATTCCCTATTTCTATGAGAACAAAGAGGCTAAATAGATGGAATAATAGATTATAGTATGTAAAGAATAGAGACTAGGGGAATAGAGGTTGAGTGAGCAGAGGAAGATTAATAGTACTGAGAGTGGGCTCCTGGTCTAAGGTTTTTGGGTCTGCCACTGGTCTAAGGTTTTTTACGGTGGGTCCCTGGTCCAAGGTTTTTGGGTGGGCCCCTGGTCTAAGGTTTTTGGGTGGACCCCTGGTCTAAGGTTTTTGGGTGGACCCCTGGTTTAAAGTTTTTGGGTGGGTCCCTGGTCTAAGGTTTTTGGGTGGGCCCCTGGTCTAAGGTTTTTGGTTGGGTCCCTGGTCTACGGTTTTTTTATGGTGGGCCCCTGGTCTAAGGTTATTAATGGTGGGCCCATGGTCTAAGGTTTTTTATGGTGGGCCCCTTGTCTAAAGTTATTTCGGTGGGCCCATTGGCTAAGTTTTTTTATGGTGGGCCCCTGGTCTAAGGTTATTAATGGTGGGCCCATGGTCTAAGGTTTTTATGGTGGGCCCCTTGTCTAAAGTTATTTCGGTGGGCCCATTGGCTAAGTTTTTTTTATGGTGGGCCTCTGGTCTAAGATTTTTTATGGTGGGCCCCTGGTGTCCCAGTCCGGCACTGTGCTGGTCTGCCAGCCAAAAAAAACTTTAGTGGAGAATGCAATCTATGTGCCATATTCCTAAAGGCTAATTAATTTTGCTTCATAGGGACGGTAGTTCTGATCCTGAAGGTATATCTAGTATGCTTGCCTTAAAGCAAGATA
Organism: Xenopus laevis; assembly: GCF_017654675.1. NCBI lineage: Eukaryota > Metazoa > Chordata > Amphibia > Anura > Pipidae > Xenopus > Xenopus laevis. The sequence continues at coordinate 124,477,628 of NC_054378.1, read as the reverse complement.
TGGCTTCTGCTGTTTGCTGGACCCGAAATGGAAATAGTCATATGTCTACCGGAAAATGCCAGGCAAGCCTAAGGGGGTTGTGCACCTTTCAAATAACTTTTAGTATAAAGTAATGAGTGATATTCTGAGACAATTTGCAATTGCTTTTCATTTTTTTTTATTTCTAGTTTTTGAGTTATTTAGCTTTTTATTCAGCAGCTCTCCAGTTTGCAATTTCTGCTATCTGGTTGCTAGGGTCCAAATTCCCCTAGCAACCATGCATTGATTTGAATAAGAGACTGCAATAAGAATAGGAGAGGATTGGAATAAAGTAATAAAAAGTAGCAATAACAATACATGTTTAGCCTTACAGAACATTTGTTAGAAGGGGTCATTTCAAAGCCGGAAAGAGAAGAAGGTAAATATTTAAAATACTATTAAAAAAAAAAAAAAAAGAAAATGAAGGCCAATTGAAAACATGCTTACATTCTATAATTTACTAAAAGTTAACTTACAGGGGACCAAAAGTGGGCAGAGACACATGGGGTGGTGATATTAAATTCTGTCTTCTGTGTGTGTGTTCAGTAGCACAAACAAACAGGCCAAAATATTCACCCTGATGATGGTCATTTGGCCTTTGATAGATCCCCAGCTTCGGTAATTACTCAGGTTTTCTTTTTTTGTCCCATATTGCGGTCAGTTTTGGCCCCTTTATGATCAGCATAATGTTCGAGCTGTAATGTATCCCCCCCCCGTTACCCTACACAACATTTCCCACTGTTTTCATGCAAAACTAAACATTTTTTTTATTCTGCCCACAGCATCCCTTTAATTGCAGTCTGCATGAAATGCGTTGTGCTGCGTATAGAAGTCAGCTCATTTCCATTCTCATAATGGTTTAAAGGAGAAGGAAAGTTCCGAAGCAATTTATTGCCAATAGATTAGCCACAATAGTGCAAGCTTTAACACTATATTTATTCTGCAGAATGCTTTACTTTACCTGATTAAACAGCTCTAAAAGCTCTGTTTGTTTAGGATAGCAGCTGCCATGTTCACTTGGTGTGACATCACTCCCTGCCTGAGTCTCTCCTTTCTCACTTTTAGCTTCGGGTCTCAGATTACAGCAGAGAAGGGAGGGGGAAGAGGAACAAACTGAGCATGCTCAAGCCCAAGCCCTGGAGGTTTAAGCTGAAAACAGGAAGTCTGATACAGAAGCCCATGAGTACACAATAGAAGGAAAGAAATGTGGTGTTTCTTTTGACAGAGGACTCAGAGCAGCATTACTTTGAGGGTTTACTGGTGTATTTATATAGACCTTTCTGATTAAGCTTACTTGGTTCTAAACCTTCCTTCTCCTTTAAGAGTCCCCATGAACTTTCTGTTGGCTTTGTCGTCAGTGTGGATAGTGATTATTGGCGCAGGGGTAAATATTGACGATGGAATATTTCCGGGAAGAGGTGATTACTTTGTGACTGGGACATGCTCTGTTTAGCAGCCTGGTTACACTTGCAGAGCCGCAGAGAGACCAATGTTAATATAATTAAGAAAGAGAAAAACTCTCCAGTTGATGGTTAACAGGCTCTGTGGATGGGCATTACTGCTACACCAGCCGGGCACCGTGCCAGCGTATATACAATGCCATGCAATGTGCTGCAAAGATTCCTTGTTTGTCTGCCAGTTCTTACCACCACCTTGAAACAGAGGATCTCTTAATCTTGTGAATGGGAAATCTATTAGTGAAATGATCATCTTTTTATTTAGCACATGCCGGCCTGTTCCTCCCGGCTGCACGGAGCAATGCAAGTGAAGTGAAACCTATACTTACAAGAGCTTGTTTGCATTATAATTAAACGCATGAGTTGTAATCAATATTGACTTGCAGAAGGGCAGAAAACTCTCCGTATCTGTAAGGACAGACACACACGGGAAGATTCAGGGAGATTTAGTCACCCGACGACTAATCACCTCTTTTTTTCGGGTGACTGATCTCCCCAAAAAGCCATCTGCCAGCTAGAATCTAAATCATCTCCAAGATGGCACTCGGAGTGCTTCGTTTTCAGAAGTTGCCTCACGAGGAAACTTCAAGCGATTTCGGAAAACGAAGCACTCCGAGTGCCATCCCTTCAGCGATTTAGATTCTAGCCAGTGGGAAAGCTTTTCGGGGACATTAGAAAAAGAGTCGATTAGTCACCGGGCAACGAAGTCTCCCCTAATCTTCCCGTGTCTCTGCCCTTACCCTAAGAGAGGAACAACAATAACTATATAAGAAGATTATCGATACACCAGTTGCAAACAAATGCTCTGTAAGGCTACAAATGTGTTGTTATTGCAACTTTTTATTACTCTTCTTTCTATTCAGGCCTTTCATATTCATATTATACAAATCAATACATGGTTGCTAGGGTCATTTGGACCCTTGTAACCAGGATATTGAAACTGCAAAATTGGAGAGCTTCTGAATGAAAAGCTAAATACTACGAATAATAAAAATTAAAAACCAATTGCATCCAGCTACCCCCTCCATTTATAGAACCGCTGATGAAGTGGGACGGGGCAGGTGCCCATCTATAAAACCGGAAATTGGAAGCCGACAGTTGTAAGGTCGCAGAGAGCAGCAGTCAACTCGCCGCTGACCCGCAAGAGTTGTGCTTATGTTGGCTGAACCCACCTGACCTGTGGGTATTGGGCTGGCCCCCACATCACTAAATTGCAGGTTATCCCAAAATAGCACTCTCTACTAGGGATGCACCGAATCCACTATTTTGGATTCGACAAACCCCCCGAATCCTTTGCGAAAGATTCGCCTGACCGAACCGAATCAGAATCCTAATTTGCATAAGCAAATTATGGGTGGGAAGGGGAAAATATGTTTTACTTCCTTGTTTTGTGACAAAAAGTCACCTGATTTCCCTCCCGCCCCTAATTCGCATATGCAAATTCGGGTTCAGCCGGGCAGAAGGATTCAGGCGAATCCTGCTAAAAAAGGCTGAATCCCGAACCGAATCCTGTATTTGGTGCATCCCTACTCTTTACATTATACTAAAAATTATTTTAAAGGTGAATAATCCTTTCAAATTTATAGTTTAGTATGAAAGACACCGACATCTGGACTGTGGTTTGAGATTTTTTTTTGTTGATAAAAAAAAAAAATTCTCTTTTTCAACTTGCATGTGGGACCATTGACCTTACTGACCAGTAAAAATGCCAAAAAGGATAGCAAAAAAAGCTAATTAAATGGAATGTACAGTGTAAATAATAAGTTGGGGTATGTACTAGATCAGGAGTCTCCAACCTTTTCTGACCCATGAGCCACATTCAATTGTAAAACGAGTTTACATGAAGAATTTTCCTGGGGTGCCAAATATGTGCTGTAATTGGCTATTTGGTAGCCCCTATATTGACTGGCAGCCTGCAGGCGGCTTTTTTTTTTTTTAGATGTAAAAATGGGTTCATGCAACCAAAACTTCCAATACAGGAATTCAAAAATAAGCACCTGCTTTGAGGCCACTGGGAGCAACATATGGGGGGTAGGGGAGCAACATGTTACTCACGAGCCACTGGTTGGGGATCACTGTACTAGATCATGTTTCATGGAAACTATACAGGGACATCTGTGTTGCCCTGAGCCAGAAATCTGCTGTCCCCTGAATCTGTCCCAGAGGTTCCATAGACGGACCCTGTGTTTCCCTTTCCTACCGGTTAACGGCCAGAAGGAACATTGCCGACGTGTGTCTTCCTGTGATAAATGTTTTCTATTGAGCTTAATGTCAACTGAGAACTACTTGACCTATTTTCCGCTCTGCTATATCATTCCAGGCCCTGCTGGGACTATAGCCCATATTTATTGTATGGATCTTCAGCTCAGGTTTATTAAATGCTTCTCATTTCCTTCAGATGATCTGCTGTCCTGTGCACTGCCTACTAGTGATGAGCGAATTTATTAGCCAGCCATGAATTTTCGGTGAAATAACGAAGTTCGCCTCTGGAAAATTTGGCAAAAAAAAAAAAGCCCATTGACTTTAATGCATTTGGAGAAAAAAAGTCGCCATAAGAAAAAACGACTTTAAGGGTAGAGACACGCTGTGATCCAGGGAAATTAGTCGCCCAGCAACAAATCTCCTCTTCTTCAGGGCGACTAATCTCCCCTAACTGCCTCCCCTGCCTTCCGGCCGGCACTCGGAGCGATTCGTTTTTCGAAGTCGCCCAAGTTTCGTTGTGAGGAAGGGCAGGCAGATCGGGAAGAATAGTCGCCTCAAAGAAGAGGAGATTTGTCCCCGGGTGACTAATCTCCCCGAATTGCAGCGTGTATCTCTGCCTTAATCTATTTGGAGAAAAAAAGTTGCCATAAGAAAAAACGCCTATTGACTTATTGCACTTGGAGAAAAAAAGTCGGCATAAGAAAAGCGGCCATTGACTTTAATGTATTTGGAGCAAGAAAAATTGTTGTGCGAGTAAAAACGCCTATTGACTTCAATGAGTTTCGCGGGACATTTTTGCTTATCACTACCTACTGCCTACTCCTCCAAAATCAAAGGACCAAAGTTTACCTTGAAATAACAGATTTTGCCAAGCGAATTTGCAGTTGGTCTTTTTTTTTCAAAGTCTTTGAGTTTAATGTATAAAACTGCAATTCTCCAGGTTAAAGTGCCTCTTGGTTGCTACGGTCTCTGCCTGTAGCAACAGGACAATGGTTTGCACGACCAGTTGTTGCATGACCTTAAGAACCATAGGGAACCTTGTATATACAGGTATGGGACCTGTTAACCAGAATGTTCAGGACCTGGGATATTCCAGATAATGAATCTTTCTGTAATTTGGATCTTCATACCTTAAGTCTATTATAAAATCATGTAAGCATTAAATAAACCCAATAGGCTGGTTTTGCTTCCAATAAGGATTAATTATATCTTAGTTGGGATCAAGTACAAGCGACTGTTTTATTATTACACAGAAAAAGGAAATCATTTTTAAACATGTGGATTATTTGGATAAAATAAAGTCTATGGGAGACGGCCATTCTGTAATTCGGAGCTTTTTAGATAACGGGTTTCCGGATAACTGGTACTTAGTTGCAGCTGAGGGTTGTTGGGAGTCTAGTGTGTGATGCCGACTCATATAAACATGATAATGAAGGAGGGAATGAGGAACCTGCATGGGTTAATAAAAGGATGTCACATACAAACCTTCTGATAGTGTATTGATTTGATTATTAGATCTTAGTTTTTTTCTAAATAAACAGAAAAACTCACCCTTTCCCCCCAGCATAAACCTAACGTGCCTATTCCCTTTCTTTCTACAGATATGGCAATATTTGGTCTGTGCCCGGCCTACGATGAGTTCTATCTGGTGATGTGCAGCCACTGTAATCAGGTCATAAAGCCACAGGCATTTCAATCTCATTATGGTAAGTGCTTAACTGCTCCTTAATAAGTAAGGGGTGTAGTTTCAGCGGGATTAGGGAACGAGCTTTCTGTCATTATGGCGCTCTCGCGTTTCACCGTTTCTGATGAGGGTATTGTTGCAGCGTGAAGAATCTTTTTTTTTTTTATAATTACTGTCCTTATTAAATGGATCTGCCCTGTACTCTCTATTATACATGGGACCATTTACCCCTTACTATGTATATTATATAAACTTATATACTAATTAATATTAATTGCTTAATATTTTATATACTCCGTTAGAAATACAATTCCCAGCTTCCCTGACACTCTGTAGTCGCCTGTGTGTGTGTTTATATTTGTTTGTGAAGGGACTTTAGACTGTAAGCTTCACTGTGACAGGGAATGGTGTAAAATAGCAGTAAAGCATAAAAATATAGTCATTTAGCATTTAGTGTGTGCCCAGAGCATCCCCTCTCTGTATATTAGTATTTATGCATATGGGAGGATGGAGGTGCCATATTGATTCCCTTAGACAGTACAGTATGAGGGTATAGCTTATTGTGTGCCCAGAACATTCCTTCTCTGTATATTTGTATTTATACATATGGGAGGATGGAGGTGCCATATTGATTCCCTTAGACAGTACAGTATGAGGGTATAGCTTATTGTGTGCCCAGAACATTCCTTCTCTGTATATTTGTATTTATACATATGGGAGGAGGTGTCATATTGATTCCCTTAGACAGTACAGTATGAGGGTATAGCTTATTGTGTGCCCAGAACATTCCTTCTCTGTATATTTGTATTTATACATATGGGAGGAGTAGGTGCCATATTGATTCCCTTAGACAGTACAGTATGAGGGTATAGCTTATTGTGTGCCCAGAACATTCCTTCTCTGTATATTTGTATTTATACATATGGGAGGAGGTGCCATATTGATTCCCTTAGACAGTACAGTATGAGGGTATAGCTTATTGTGTGCCCAGAACATTCCTTCTCTGTATATTTGTATTTATACATATGGGAGGAGGAGTTGCCATATTGATTCACTTAGACAGTACAGTATGAGGGTATAGCTTATTGTGTGCCCAGAACATTCCTTCTCTGTATATTTGTATTTATACATATGGGAGGATGGAGGTGCCATATTGATTCCCTTAGACAGTACAGTATGAGGGTATAGCTTATTGTGTGCCCAGAACATTCCTTCTCTGTATATTTGTATTTATACATATGGGAGGAGGTGTCATATTGATTCCCTTAGACAGTACAGTATGAGGGTATAGCTTATTGTGTGCCCAGAACATTCCTTCTCTGTATATTTGTATTTATACATATGGGAGGAGGAGGTGCCATATTGATTCCCTTAGACAGTACAGTATGAGGGTATAGCTTATTGTGTGCCCAGAACATTCCTTCTCTGTATATTTGTATTTATACATATGGGAGGAGGTGCCATATTGATTCCCTTAGACAGTACAGTATGAGGGTATAGCTTATTGTGTGCCCAGAACATTCCTTCTCTGTATATTTGTATTTATACATATGGGAGGAGGGAGGTGCCATATTGATTCCCATAGACAGTACAGTAGGAGGGTATAGATTTCTATAAGTACATTGCATTCTGTTTATCAGATATTCATTTAACATATGGATATGAACCATTTCTTAATAGGCAACAAAACCAACTCTCTCTTTATGACCAACTATGAAGAATAACTGCACAAAAGCAAGTGAATTGGCAGATCCCTGTCCTGTGTATCTATACAAACTTGTAGTACAGGCACGTTGTGTGCATAAAGCATCAGCAAGGGTGGTTTGTGAAACTGGGCAGTTTTAAAGGAATTGTTCAGTATAAAAATAATAACTAGGTAAATAGCCTGTGCAAAATAATAGATGTATCTAATATAGTTAGTTAGCCAAAAATGTAATGTATAAAGGCTGGAGTGAGTGGATGTGTAACATAATAGCCAGAACACCACTTCCTGCTTTTCAGCTCTCTTGGTTTCCACTGATTGGTTACCAGGCAGTAACCAATCAGAGACTTGAGGGGGGGGGCACATGGGTCAAAATTGTTGCTTTTGAATATGAGCTGAATACTGAGGATCAATTACAAACTCACTGGACAGTTATGTCCCATGTGGCCCCCTTATAGTCACTGACTAACTCAGAGTTAGAGAGCTGAAAAGCAGGAAGTAGGGTTCTGGCTATTATGTTCTGTTGTACTTTATTTGATCAGAATTGTTAGCGGCTGGTCGGGAGATGGGGAAGTCCGATCGTACGTTGATTAGTACGATCGGATCTTTGTGTCTGTGGCCAGCATTAGAAATTGTGCTTTTAAAGATCAGCAGCAGGGGGAGTCCAGTACAACAAGCTGTGGATCATATCTGCAGACATCACCGTTAGCTGCATAAAGAGCCAACACCATACAGACAAGGTGTTGTGACTGGCACAGCAGCAGTATCGGCCTAAAGTCCTAGGGGCACACTTACTAAAGGGCAAAGTGACTAACGCTGGCGACAATTCGCCACTTTGACGATTTACTAACGGGTGCAGGCGTAATTTCGCTAGCTAAAGAGACAGACACTAGCGATCATTCACACTCTATTGCCAGGCGAATTTACGATGTGGCGAATGGACGTTACTCCGCAAATTCACTAAGATGCGGATTTTACTGAACTTTACCTCTTTCGCCAGACTTGCCTTCACCAGCTCAGACCAGGCTAAGTGCATTGAAGTGTATAGATCTTCCTCAATCCTCTGTTACTTGTTACTTGTTACTTACAAGTCCCAAAAAACGCGGGTGTCTTCCTTTTTTCAGAGTGATAGTCTGCAAAAGTCCTTGAAATTTTTTTCGGATAACCGGTTTCCCCCATACATTTTCCAACATATGGAGCATAAACTATACAGTGGGCATTATAGCAACTCCATTGTCTTTATTAAGGTTCCCTGGACTTGTGTAGTGTAATGTATTTGCTGCAACATATACGTCCATTCAACTTTATAATTTTCCACTGTATGCAAATTAGCCTGAGTGAAGACCTCTAACGAAGTTGCGCTAGGCACTACTGAACGATATTGCATCTTTGCTTTGATTGCCGAAGTAACGCTACCGAAAATTCGAAAGCGTTCGCCGCCCTGGATGCAACTTCGCATTTTAGTAAATTATCATTGTCTGAGCGAATTTTCGCCTGGCGAAGTGTAGCAACGGGTGCGAAACCATCACTAGCGAATTTTTGCCCCTTAGTAAATTTACCCCCAGGTCTTCTTTAAAGCAATGACTTCTCATTAGTGCAGCTTGGCCCTGGCCCGTGTTCAGATTATAGGAATAAAAATAATAGAGTCATTTCATGTTCGGCTGAATGACTCATTTGTCAGTTTAGTCACTTCATTTTTTTAGGACGGATTATGGGTTTCACCCCCTCGGCGACTTGGCACTGCCAGTGGGGCTGCCGCTGCAGCATCTACATAGTAACATAGCAAGTTAGGTTGAAAAAAGATGCACATCCATCAAGTTCAACCTTTTGAAGGGGACCTGTCACCCTAAGAAATAATTCCAAATTATTTTTTTTCATGTTAGTTTAGCAAAATAAAACTTACTTACTTACACTTCATTTATTGTTTATATTTTGTTTCCTTCAGTCTTGGAATTACACAATCACAGCACGCAGGTAGAAGCCATTTTGTGGACATTGTTATTAATTAGGGATGCACCAAAACCACTATTTTGGATCCGGCCGAACCCCGAATCCTTTGTGAAAGATTCGGCCGAATACCGAATCTGAAACCTAATTTGCGTATGCAAATTAGGGGTGGGAAGGGGAACAATGTTTTACTTCCTTGTTTTGAGACAAAAAGTCACGCGTTTTCCCTCCCCGTCCCTAATTTGCATATGCAAATTAGGATTTGGTTTGGCCGGGCAGAAGGATTCGGCCAAATCCCGAACCGAATCCTGGCATAGAGGCGGGGCAGGTAATATTTAATTAACAACTCAGGTACTAATAGGTATGGATGCTTTAATCATACCTTCCAACTGTCCCTTTTTTCGGAGGGACAGTCCCTCTTTTGACAGCTCAACCTGCAGTCCCTCATTTGTACTGGAAAGTCCCTATTTTCTCTGCACTGAACAGCCAGAAAAAGAAACAGTTACTCACTTAGCTTTTAGCAGAGAGGAGCACAGAAGAGTTAACCGGAGCAAATAAGATTTTGAGACACAAAAAACTGTTTAGATAAGGAGAAATATTTTCAAATTTTCATAACCTGCCAAATTTTGTAAAATGAACATGGTAATTAGGGGGGTGGCCACACTATGCGCTATGTGAGAGAGCATTTTTTTTCCGCTTTTTTTACTTACAAAATGTTGGGAGGTATGCTTTAATGAAAAAAACTATTTGGGTTCCATGTTTAATTTCCAAACTACTTATGTTGTGTAGCTTTTTATGTGTAGGTTACAACTCAATCTGTCTGTTAATTGGCTCATGTGACCTAACAAGCATAGATTGTTGGTATGTTTGTGTGCACAGTGAGTCATACAATCCCAGGGGGCGGCCCTTATTTTTTAACATGGCAATTTTCTATTTATGATTACCCAATGGCACATACTACTAGAAAAGTATATTATTATGAAAATGGTTTATTTAAATGAAGCAGGGTTTTACAGAGAACTACATTGTTTGGGGGGTATAGTTTTCCTTTAAGACATATAGAGTATAACTTGACACAAAGGATCAGACTTGTCTTTTTCTGAATGTTGAGCAGTTTTACTCAAGGTTGTATCACACTGCAGTCAGAATACTGATTGTTGTGCCAATTCAAGAACCTTTCATTACTCAAGAATTTGTATGAAACAGACTGAATAAGCCATAGTCTTGTTTGTCTTCACTGCCTGGCACCCTTCTGCTCCTTTCAGCTGAGGGATCTGTACAAATTTTGGCCTGTGTTTGCACCACCATCCAAATGGCAAGGTCTGTGATTCTTTTGCTGGTTTAACTGGGGCACGTTCACATCAGGGCTGCCAGGTCTAATTTTCAAAACCAGCCAAATTCAGCTACAAACCCAGCCAAAAACTAGCCAAGAGGCACTTCAAAAGTAGCCCAAAATAACACATGTAAAGTGGGGAAAAAAAGTCTAAAAAATAAATGAATATATGTGAGAATACGCCTTTTTCAATTTTCACTGATTTGCAGATTTTTCTGTAAAGCAAAGTGGAAAAGATTCGCCCGTCACCAAGGTGAGGTATAGGGGCCCCATGAGGCCCGAATACATATACAGTTTCAATAAATATTTCTAAAACAATTCAACCTCTAGTCACTTTGGTGGCCAGCAGATTTTTGCCCCAAAATTGTCTGAAATTGGGGAAAGTCACCGGGAAAATGCGAGAATACAGAGCCCAAAATCTGGTAATTCCCAACTTCCACACAGGTCAGTCCCATTGCATGCTGGATATTGTAGTCTTACATAAAACTTGGCAGTCGGCAAATTGTTAAACAAAAACTACATTACCCAAAATGCATTGGGAGATGCAGGCTTGGCACATTAGGGCAAGAAAAAACTTTGGTTGGTTTCCAAAGTACAAACCAGCCAAAGGCCCAAAAAGTAGCCCAAATCCGTAATTTGGCTAGTTTGTACTTTCAAAACCGGCCTGGATTTATAGCCAACCTGGCTACCCTGGTGCACATGATCCGACTGCAACCTGCTTTGTGGTGGGTGGTCTTGCGGGGTAACTGGCTGTCTCATTGGCTGCTTAAGATTCAGGTTCTAGCAGTCGGTCGCTCTGAAGCTTGTCTGCAAGCCCCACCCCCTGAACACATTCTGACTGCAGCAGGGGAATTATAGGATTACTTATAGGATTATTATAGGATTACTTTGGCTGATTTCAGTTTTTCATGTGATGCGCTTTGAGGGGCACCTGTCAGTGAGGGGAGGGACAGAGTGCGGTGGGTGACAAGGTGGTGCCAGCTTCAGGCTTTGTGGAACTCAAAATTAAGGGACTTCATTTTCCTGCTTTTCAATTACTTTGGAAACCGAACCAAACCAAAGACACACCCTCCCGTTTGGACGAAGTACAAGCAATTAAGGAACAGGAATTCTAAAATGCGCGCTGCTCTAATAAGAGAACACATACTGTAATGGTAGCCGGCCAAGAGTTCCATAGCTGCACTTTATACAGGGCACATGCCTAGAGCTGAATCGGAAATAAAATAGATATTAATAAAATATAGATATAATACGTTGGTGTGCATACTAGTTTCTGTTTTTATTGAAATCTTCCAGGCAGATTTCTAAGCTATATTGGCATCAGTATCAGCCCTGTAAGTACAGCAGTTCTGAAATAAGTTTTGCATATTGGGCATTTTTGGGGGTTTTTGTTTTGCCCCTAAAAATGTGCCACAGATAGGGTTGCCACCTGGCCGTATTTTACCTGGCCAGTAAAAATGACGGTTCATCCCAATGTTATTAATAGGGAAAAAAGATAAATATATAGGAAGGCCGGCATTTTTTTCCAGAAAATATGGCAACTCTAGTCACAGAGTGCCTTAAGCTGGCCCCCTATTTATCCATGTATGGGCCCTACCCAAAAATCCCTGTTGGGGAGTGCCCTGGAGTGTTAATACAGTTCTGTATCAGCAGACTTGCACAGGCACCACTAATCTGATGGTACAGGTACATCTATGACCCGAATCTTTATCCAGGTGTCAAACAACTGGATCAGCCCAATTTGGCCATGAATGGTCAGGCAAAGATCCATTCCTTGCTGACCTAGCCAAACAAATCGATCCTAGGGTTCTTATATTTGATTTTCGCTAAAAGGCGTAATAAACCGCCAATGAGAAAAGCTCCATCCACTACCCCCCCCCCATAGCCCCCACACCCTGTTTCCTCCCTGCATAGTTTATTAGTGCAAAAAGTGTCCCCAAATGTCACTCACTTCTCCATGCAGAGTAGCGCATCGGAGCTCTAGGGCGCCATCTTTCACAGGGAGCTCTAGGGAACGCCAACACTGAGCTATTTGGGGCATGCTCAGTTGCATCCAGTCTGGTTTTCGCCCCAACTGCGCGTGTGCCGGAAATTGCCAAAGGGAAGGAAGAGGATAAGAAACCAAAGATGCGGAAGACTATGCAGGGAGCAAGCAGGGACAGGGGACTATTGGGGTGGTAGTGGATGGGGCTTTTCTCATTGGGGGGTTTAGTTCTCCTTTAAAGTAGAAGGAAAGATTAAAACTAAGTAAGCTTTATCAGAAAGGTCTATATAAATACACCAGTAAACCCTCAACGTAATGCTGCTCTGAGTCCTCTGTTAAAAGAAACATCACATTTTTTATACAATTGTGTATACATGGGCTTCTGTATCAGCCTTCCTGTTTTCAGCATAAACCGCTAGAGCTTGAGCATGCTCAGTTTGCTCCTCTCTCCTCCCTCCCTTCTCTGCTGTAATCTGAGCCCAGAGCTATGAGTGAACAGAGAGAAAATCAGGTAGGAAGTGATGTCACACCAAGCTAATATGGCAGCTGCTATCCTAAACAAATAGAGACAGTGTCTACAGCTGTTTACTCAGGTATGGAAAAGCATTCTAAAGAATAAATATAGTGTTGTAGCTAATCTATTGGCAATAAACTGCCTTGGTAGCTTTCCTTCTCCTTTAACAGGTGTTTGAGCGCACCCAAACACATTTGCTAGTTGATTCCATTATATTCTGCCTGACTGTACTCATGAGCGTTCTGAGTTGTGTTTTACTCCATTAGCGTTTGATTAAGCGCAATGCTGCACGCTGCATTTTCTTTATATCTTGGTTACAAGCAAGTGCATGTGTGTGAGTTTCAGTTGCATTTCTCTATTTTATTATATTAGGTGTATATTAGGAATGGTCCATTCCTGCCAAATGTACTGGGAGAGAGAGTTGAACTAAACATGATCACTTTCGATTTTCTCTCCATACTGGATTGGAATATATTCTACAGTTTAGTGTTTCCTTTATCTCTATATGAAGCATAGCACCTACACATTTCCTTACTAGTGCCAACTGTTGGAGATTTTTGTTCATGTACATTATAATTTACTTTTAAAGACCAGTCATGGGCACACCTGTCATTATTAACCGCTAGTTCTAAAAATAAATAGTAATAAAAAAAAAAAAGAAGCTTGACCTTAATATTTCACACAACAAAAATGAGAATCATTCATTAGCACTGAGTCACCAGTTACTCCTGTCCAGTACTTGATGCACTTGAGAAAGGGTTGCACCCAAAACACTTAGTGTTTGCACTGCTAATAAATGAAAATACTGCCTTCATGCTGCTTCTATACATTATCCTGTCCACTACTTGTAAAGATGTTTTTGCTCTGAATTTGTTATTGTGCTGGTTTATCTGTTTTCCACGTCCAGACATCGTTGTTCAGCACTCATGATTCTTATTGCGGCTAATTGACTCATCTGCTTTCCTGATACTCTCATCCGTGTTTATAGTTAGTGTACACTGTGTGTCTGAATGAGTAAGGGACATATTTTCATGTTACCTTAATGTTATCTTAAAAAGTCATGAGTTTCATTTTCTCACCATCCACCGGGTTATAAGTTTATAATACTTCTTAACTTAGGTCAAAAGTTGCTGTGCCTTGTAAAAAAAAATAATAAATATATATATATATATATATATATATATATATATATATATATATATATATATATATATATATACATACACACACACATATATATGTATATATTGTAGCCAAAAAAACGCACTCACAGGTCTTCAAAAAAAAGCCGCAAAGGCTGTGATTTATTTCTCCTCTCTTCTTTTTGGAGAAATAAATCACAGCCTTTGCGGCTTTTTTTTGAAGACCTGTGAGTGTGGTTTTTTGGCTACAATATAATACTATTTGTTTACCAGCACCTAGGCAGTTACGCTCAGGGAAGGTGTGCACCTCTTTGGACTTATATATAAGTATATTTATATATATATATATATATTTATATATATTTATATACTGCAAAAAGATTCCGCACTCTCAGGACTTTTAAAAATAATTATAATAACTTTTTCAAAGTGGGACAGGTCAAAACGTTGGTCCTTTGCAATAAAATAATTTACAGAATTATACAGAATATATATATTTATATATTTATATAATCAAAAAATAAAACCGCACTCCAAGGTCTGGAAACAGTGAAAAAAGTGGAAGATTTTATTTCAAAGTTTCAGCACACCAACTCGGGCCGTGTTACTTTGTTCACTGTTTCCAGACCTTGGAGTGCGGTTTTATTTTTTGATTAGATAGCTACGGTATGTTATAACCAGCACCCAGTATATATATATATATATCCCAACTGTCCCTTTTTTCGGAGGGACAGTCCCTCTTTTGACAACTCAACCTGCAGTCCCTCATTTGTACTGGAACAGCCAGAAAAAGAAACAAAGTTACTCACTTAATTAGCATTTAGCAGAGAGCCCAGAACAACCAACAGGTGCAAATAAGATACTTAACAATTTTGAGACACAAAATAACAGTTTAGATAAGGAGAAATATATTCAAACTTTCATAACCTGCCAAATTTTGTAAATTTAACATGGTAATTAGGGGGTGTGGCCACAGAAAGGGCGTGGTCAAAAAATTTGCTGTTCTACGTGCGGAAAAACTTTTGTCCCTCTTTTTACTTCCAAAATGTTGGGACGTCTGTATTAGGGATGCACTGAATCCAGAATTCGGGCGAATCCTTCTGCCTGGCCGCACCGAATTCAAATTAGGGGCGGGGGAAGGAAATCGCGTGACTTTTTTGGCACAAAACAAGGAAGTAAAAATATTTTCCCCTTCCCACCACTAATTTGCATATGCAAATTAGGGTTCGGTATTCGGCCAAATCTTTCTCAAAATATATATATATATATATATATATATGTCAGTCTTGTAAGGTGCACTCTTAACCAACCACAACAACTGCCTGGGTGCTAGGTCAACACCATAATGCATACATTACCAAAAATAGCCGCACTCCAAGGACTTCTCAAATGAAAAACACACAAAATTTATTTCAAGACGGCGAAAGTGATGGTGCTGATACGTTGTATTACATTTTGTGTGTTTTTCACTTGAGAAGTCCTTGGAGTGCGGTTATTTTTGGTAATATATATATATATATATATATATATATATATATATATATATATATATATATATATATATATATATATATATATATATATATATATATATATATAATTTAAATCCAGGTGTTGCTGGTCTTTTTGTTCCTCGTATATTTACTATTACCTTTTACCTGGGCAATAATTAAATATGATTTAGTGTCCACTGGACTTGGTGCTTAGTGATATGATTTAAGAGACTGGAATATGCATAAGAGAGGCCTGAAAATAAAGATAAACATTAAAAAGTAGCAACAACAATACATTTGTAGCCTTAAAACATTTAGATTTACATAGGGTCAGTGACCCCCATTTGAAAGCTGGAAAGAGTCAGAAGAAAAAGCCAAATAATTGAAACATTTAAAAAAAATGAAGGCCAATTAAAAAGTTGCTTAGTACTGGACATTCTACAACACACTGAAAGTTAACTTAAAGGTGAACCACCCCTTTAGTATGTTTAAGGATGGCGAATACTAAGCAACTTTTCAAATGGTCTTCATTTTTTTAATTTATGATCATTTTTTAAATATTTGCCTTCTTCCAAATTTTTCTTGCTTTCAAATGGAGGGTCACTGACCCCTTTTAAAAAAACAAATGCTCTGTGAGGCTACAAATGTATTATTACTTCTTATTATTGCTCATCTCTCTCTTCAGGCCTCTCCTATTCATAGTCCAGTCTTAATTCAAATCAATGTGTGGTTGCTAGGGTAATTTGGACCCTAGCAATCAGATGGCTGCAATTGCAAACTGGAGAGCTGCTGGATGAAAAGCTAAATAAGTCAAAAACCACAAATAATAAAAAAATAAAAACCAATTGCAAATTGTCTCCAAATATCTCTACATCATACCCCAAAAGTGAACAACCCCTTTAAATTATTGCTCATCTCTCTCTTCAGGCCTCTCCTATTCATAGTCCAGTCTTAATTCAAATCAATGTGTGGTTGCTAGGGTAATTTGGACCCTAGCAATCAGATGGCTGCAATTGCAAACTGGAGAGCTGCTGGATGAAAAGCTAAATAAGTCAAAAACCACAAATAATAAAAAAATAAAAACCAATTGCAAATTGTCTCCAAATATCTCTACATCATACCCCAAAAGTGAACAACAGCCTATCTATTTAGCCAGTTTTATTTTTAAATTGAACTGTTCCTTTAAAGGGGACTGCGGCTTCTGTTGTGACCATATTCGATAAAAATTAAAACACGCCTCCCTGTGTTCATTTTTTTTTTCTCCTCTCCCTCCTTTTTTTCCTTTATCTGCCAAGGCCTGCGTATGCATGTGTGTGTCCATCTGAATTGCAGCACACAACACTGGCCAATGTTACATAAGCAGCAGCATGGAGCTTGTTCAGAAGTCTCTGGACTCCCCCAAAGTGTTACAGGATGGCCGTGTTTATGGGGTGCAGCGGGGGGTGCAGCGCGGCTGGTACAGTAAATGTGAATGGGAGTAGGACGGTCGGATAGAGGCGCAGGGCTGACAGGCGGCACGGAGGCTGGAACTATTTGTTGTTGTGTGTTTTCAGCAGTTTCTCTGAGCTTGGAATTGGCTGTGAGCCCAGCAGCTCTGCATGGAGTTTGTGAAAGGTGGGTATGGCTCTGCACTGCTCTGCACTCACCCAACACGGAACAGGGGGAAATGCAGACCCTTTTTTTTTTTTTTAAACAATTTTTTCTCTCTGTCATTTCTCCGCTCGTCCTTTTTCCTTTCTCTTTCCGGGAACTGACTTGGAGTGGTGTGTTAAAGTCGTCCCTCCGGAGCAGCGTTGATCAAAGCAGATAATCTGGCAAACGAGGGATTAAGCGCTTGCTAGCAGCCCACATAATTCTAAAATGTCACTTGAGTGGCTCGGCCAAAGTTCAAAAGCAGATGGGATTTGGCTTTGCCATTAACTGCGGTGAAATGCTGATGCGGAATGCTGATGCTTGCAGGAACGGCACAGGATTTGGGACCCCTTCTTGTTTGAGCGGCTCACCCTATAGCTGCACACGTTGTGTTGTTTAATGGGCATTTTATAATGATGTTTGTTTTCTTTATTTGTACTGTTGTAACACCATGAATGACTCTGTAGCCCCATGCACCGCCACGTGAAATGATCCTTGTGCAATTGGCCAGATTTCATCTTTCATGCTACACCATTCTTTATGCTTTAAAATAGTGATGCACCAAATCCACTATTTCGGATTCAGCCCAATGCCTGAATACTTTGCCAAAGATTCAGCCGAATCCTGATTCGAATCCTAATTTGCATAAGCAAATTAGGGGTGGGAAGGAAAACATTTTTCTGTTCCTTGTTTTGTGACAAAAAGTCATGCATTTCCCTCCCCGTTCCTAATTTGCATATGAAAACTAGGATTTGGTTCGGCCGGGAAGAAGGATTCGGCCGAATCCAGATCCTGCTAAAAAGGCCATATCCTGGATTCGGTGCATCCTTACTTTTAAAGGAGAAGGAAAGCTATAGAGACAGTTTATTGCCAATAGATTAGCCATACTAGTGCAAGCTATAACACTATATTTATTCTGCAGAATACTTTACCATACCGGAGTAAACAGCTCTAGAAGCTCTCTGTGTTTGTTTAGAATAGCAGCTGCCATATTAGCTTGGTGTGACATCACTTCCTACCTGGGTCTCTCCCTGCTCACTCATAGCTCTGCGCTCAGATTACAGTAGGGAGGGAGAGATGAGCAAACTGAGCATGCTCAAGCCCAAGCCCTGGAGGTTTAAACTGAAAACAGGAAGTCTGATACAGAAGCCCATGAGTACACAATAGAAGGAAAGAAATGTGCTGTTTCTTTTGACAGAGGACTCAGAGCAGCATTACTTTGAGGGTTTACTGGTGTATTTATATAGACCTTTCTGATAAAGCTTACTTACTTTTAGCCTTTCCTTCTACTTTAAAGGTGATGGTCCAGTATAGGTTCTTAGCCTCTTTCAATTGCTATTACCTGATTATGTTCATTTTCCTCCATTTAGGCTATGTCCATAGAGGTCTTTATTTCTTCTTGGAATATGTTTTTCACTGTGTGTCAGACACAGGGGTTCTGTACATTATATATGGGACACCGGTTGGGCACATGCTAAATATGGTAAAATCACTGCTCTTGCATCGAAAGCCTTTAGACATTAGAAGATACATCCAGATGTATTAGATGCAAGTGCGGTATATGTGCCGTGCATTAATGGAATGTAAATAATAAGGCTCAGTGCATAACTAGATGTTACTGGGCCTCACAGCAAATTCATTTTAGGGCCCCCAAAATATCCAGAGGTGGTTCTTTTTTAACCAAAATATGTTGAAATTGCTCATTAATTAGGACCTTATGGGATCCCTATACCTCCTGGGCCCCCCTGCAGCCGCAGGGTCTGCTCTTTAGTTACTCCCCTGGTACATAACATTGCTCCTTTGCTTATTTGTATTTATACCAATGAATAGGAGCTACCATGCTGTTTGCACCAGCTGAGGCATTCCATAATACTGCCATACCCATAAAAGTACAACATTAAGGGCATAATGGTACAGTACAGGTATGGGATCTGTTATCCAGAATGCTTGGGACCTGGGGCTTTCCAGAGCTCTTTCTGCATTTTGGTTCTTCATACCTTTAGTCTACTAGAAAATCATGTAAACATTAAATAAACCCAATAGGCTGGTTTTGCTTCCAATGAGGATTCATTTTATCTTAGTTAGGATCAAGTGCAAGGTACTGTTTTATTATTACACAGAAAAAGGACATTTTTAAACATTTGAATTATTTGGTTAAAATGTCTATAGGAGACAGCCTTTCCGTAATTTGAATCTATATGGATAACTGGTTTCTGGATAATGCATCCCATATATGTCTAAAGCCCCTAAAAAATATTTTGGACAATTACTAGCAAAAAAAATGTACAAGGTACTGTTTTATTGTTACAGAGAAAAAGGAAATTTAAAAAAGATTGGATTATTTGTAAAAAAATGGAGTTTATGGGAGATGGCCTTTCTGTAATTTGGGGCTTTCTGGATAACGGGTTTCCGGATAATAGATCCCTTACCTGTAATTATGCTAATACAGTTGTTGAGGGCTCTTGGAACATTTTATTATTTTCAAGAGAAGCAGAGGGTTTCCGTTGATAATACAGAAATAACGGCGCTGCCTGTTCTACTCCATCAGTAACACTGAATGGCGGTTTCTTACATGAAGTCAGGCAACTTCATAAAAGGGAAACTGACAGTGAGAAGCATTTCCTCTAGTTCTATTGCTGTGTATTTCTCTGATCATTGAGCAGCTGCCTGCCGGAGTCTCCCGATGCTCAGCCTTTCACAACAGGAAGCTGTCTAGCTGAGAATCATGGGATTATTTTCTGCAAAAGGCACCGTGTGTGTTACATGATCTTAAAATGAATGCTGGAAATTACTTTGTAGGAATCCTGTATTCTGTTTGCTGTGCAGAGCAAAAATTGCTCCCATTGTTAGACTATTGTAAAACATATAAACAGTGATTAGAGAGCAAGCCGAAAGCTTACTCCAGCAGGAATTGGCTAACGCTACTCCGTCTGTTAATATGTATCTTCACTTTTGCAAACCGGAACATTTGTTTTTTTTTTTTTATTGCAGCCAATCACGAGGCTCCTTCGACTGTTCCTCATGTTTGGAGCTTGTGCTGAGAACAATTTGTTTTCTGTGACATTTTAATTGACAGACTTTATTTTGAGCCTGTAATTAGACATTAAGGGGGTTATTTATCAAAGTCTGAATTAATCTCAATATTTTCTGCTACAAACTCCGATCAAATCCGCTCTGGTTTTTTATACGCTTATTTATTATTACATTTTCCCCGAAAATTTGCTTTGCAGGAAAAAAAATCGGAGTTTTCAAGTTTTTTTGGATATTTTTATCCAATTTTCACGATTGTTTCATCCGATTTTAACGATTTTTTTCAGGACTTCTCCCATTGACTTATATGAAACCTCAACAGGTCTGAGATGCTGGATTTTCAGAGTCTGAAAGATTCTAAGTGATTTTTTAAAAGTCTGGTTTTGTAAAAAAAAAATCACAATTTTTTTTCGTGATTTTTGCATTCGAGTTTAGTAAATAACCCACTAACATCCTCATTTATAGTGGCAGCAAGTTACTCTGAGCTTTTTAATAATTTACAAGAGGAAGAGCTTGCAATCTAGTGGTGCATTGTGATTCCTTCCTGTCCCTCCAGCTGATTCTGTATATTCTGTATAATACTGATCAACAATAAAATATCTTTTACAGGTATGGGACCTGTTATCCAGAATGCATGGGACCTGGGGTACTCTGGATTACTGATCTTTCCTTAATTTAGATCTTCATACTTTAAAGGGTTTCCAAACACTTTTTTCAATTCAGTTGTTTTTAGATTATTTTTTTTATTGTTTTTCCAAAATCTAAGTGTAAAGTTGAATGTTGGTGTCTCTGGTGTTTGAGTCTGGCAGCTCAGTAATTCAGGCGCAGACTCTGAACTGTTACAATTTTGCAAAATTTAGTTGATGCATTTCTCTGAGTATAAGCAACTATTGTATCAATTCTAACAGCTGCCTGTACTGAAACTCAGGGATTCTGCTCAGCAGGGACAAAGATAAGGAATGTATCAAGTAAATGTATCAATTAAGGACAGTTTAGAGGGTCAACGACCCCCCTCTCAGAGCTGCTTCAGAAGGTGAGAAATTACACTTTCCACTTCAATATTAGAAAAACAGTCACACACACAAAATAGAAAGTAATTGTGAAAAGTCGTTATTTCTGGTTAACTGTCTGAAAACAAGGTGAACCACCCCTTTAAGTCTAGTAGAAAAGAAAAAAGGGGGACCTGGGGCTTTCCGGAGCTCTTTCTGCAATTTGGATATCTTAGTTGGGATCAAGTACAAGCTACTGTTTTATTATTACAGGTACGGGACCTGTTATCCAGAATGCTTGGGACCTGGGGTTTACCGGAGAACGGGTCTATTCGTAATTTGCATCTTCATACTTTGTCTACTAGAAAATCATACAAACATTAAATAAACCCAATAGGCTGGTTTTGCTTCCAATAAGAATTAATTGTATCTTAATTGATACCAAGTACAGGTATAGGACCTGTTATGCAGAATTCTTGGGACGTGGGGTTTTCCAGATAATGGATCTTTCCAAAATGTGGATCTTCATACCATAAAGGACCAGTAACATCAATTTTTTTTCTTTTAAAATTCGTTAGTATACATCTAAAAAGAAAGATAAATTAAACTTTGAAGTCTTTATTAAGAAATAACTTACCGAACTCCGCTTGCGCTCCTCTTCAGAAAAGGTGATCCAGCGATCCATCGTGAGGTGCTCGATTTCTCCTCCCTGCCTTCCTTATAGGAGATAGCCAGGGAGGAGAAATCGAGCGCCGCATGATGGATCGTCGCCCTGTCGCCTTTTCTGAAGAGGAGCAGAAGCAGAGTTTGGATAAGTTATTTCTTTATAAAAAATTTTTGTTGTAGACTCCTGGTTACTGGTCTACTAGAAAATCATATAAACATTAAATAAACCCAGTAGGCTGGTTTTCGTTCCAATAAGGATTAATTATATCTTAGTTGGGATCAAGTACAAGCGACTATTTTATTATTACACAGAAAAAGGAAATAATTTATTTGGATATAATGGAGTCTGTGTGAGACAGCATTTCCGTAAATTGGTGCTTTCTGGATAATAGGTTTCCGGATAATGGATCCTATACCTGTACTAGCAAAGCAGTAGATTCTTAGTATCACTTAGTAGCAAGAAGCAGAATATTTTAATTCATAGGGTAACACTGCTTTATATTTATACCGGACATGATAAGAGCGAAATTAATGTTTTGTTTCCCTAAATTAATTCCTCTTTCTGTGTTTAGCCCAGAAAAATTGTTGTATTGAAGAGATATAATAAATAACACGCCTTTTGTCAGGCTAGCTAATTCTGTTTAATATGTATTTAGAGACTGGGTGTGTTTCCTGTAACACCAATGTGACTAATGTTACTAGAAAGCCTCGGACGGTGTTGAGCTTATATAAAATCCTGTTATCTGCTATAAATATATATTTTAAATTAATGTTTTCCTTCTCATTTCTTTTATCAAGCTGTATTATTTTCAGCAGAGTATCTGATCTGTTCCGGGGGTGGGAAGAAAACCAACGCAGGCCCTTTATTTAGTTAAATCAGTGCTGACTGCACAAAAGAAATGTGTCTCACGTAAGCCCAGGGCTGTCCATTCTCTCTAGTGATCTAAACCGACGCAAGGGAGGGCAGGCAGCACGTAGGCTGCAGGTGAACAGTAAATCATACTGTGAGGCGGCAGTTGGCACCGTGTTAGAGATCTCGCACCAATGCAGCTGCCTGCTGGCACATAGCACTAGTCTTGGAACAGAGGCTTCTGGCCTACGGTTAATGGAACTTAAAGCGATACTGACACGTTCCTATAAAAAATCATAGGAACGTGTCCGTATCAAGTAAATGCTGCACCTGGAATAGTTCACCTCAAAGCCACCCCCAGCCCCCGCAAACTTTCGTTCACCCGACTCTCCGACACTTCTGTAGAGTTTCAGTGACGCTGGGCTGGGGGCGAACAGGAATTCAGCCTATAGAAGGATCGCTCCGCCCCCAGCCCGGCGTCGGTGAAGCAATGCGGAAGATCCGATAGTAGTGTCATCGGGTCGGCTGCACACAGGTACGCCGGACTCGGGGCGGCATAGAGTTGAACTATTCCGGGTGCAGCATTTATTTGATAGTGACACGTTCCTATGATTTTTATACGAACATGTTAGTATCGCTTTAAAAGGATTCTGTCATGATTTTATGATGTTGATTTTATTTTCAAATGACACTGTTTACACTGCAAATTATTCACTCTACAATATAAAATTTCATTCCTGAACCAACAAGTGTATTTATTTAGTTGTAATATTGGTGTGTAGGTGCATCTCAGGTCATTTTGCCTGGTCATGTGCTTTCAGAAAGAGCCAGCACTTTAGGATGGAGCTGCTTTCTGGCAGGCTGTTGTTTCTCCTACTCAATGTAACTGAATGTGTCTCAGTGGGACCTGGATTTTACTATTGAGTGCAGTTCTTAGATCTACCAGACAGCAGTTATCTTGTGTTAGGGAGCTGCTATCTGGTTACCTTCCCATTGTTCTGTTGTAAGGTTGCTGGGTGGAAAGGGAGGGGGTGATATCACTCCAACTTGCAGTACAGCAGTAAAGAGTGACTGAAGTTTATCAGAGCACACGTCACATGACTGAGGGTACCTAGGAACCTAGCAACATCTCTAGCCCCATGTCAGATTTCAAAATTAAATATAAAAAAATCAGTTTGCTCTTTTAAGAAACGGATTTCAGTGCAAAAGTCTGCTGGAGCATATTTTTTCCCATGACAGTATCTCTTTAAAATGCCTATAATACAAAAGGTAATTGTTTGAATGACCTGCCTTTTCACTGCCAATGAGATGCCTGTATGATTCTGACATTTAACAAATTATTTTTTAAATATGTTAATAGTAAAAAAATTAAACAGCATGGGTTGGACCTTTAATATCAGAGGGGGGTCAGCTGGAGCTCAGATTCTGAACTCATATTTTTTGTCTGTCTACACAAATGAGGAATCGGCTAATGAAGGTTTCCTTATTAATAGTCCCAATTCTAGTGACGTCGGTGGTAGGAAAGCTTTTCGAAGGTTAATAAAGGATAAGATACTGGACTTCATAGCAAATAACAAATATTGCCAGACTAACTTAATTTATTTTTATGACCAGGTGAGGTGGGATGGCAGTGGTTTACTTAGACTTTGCTAAAGCATTTGGTACAGTGCCACACAGAAGGTTACTGGTTAAATTAAGGAATGTTGGCCTGGAACATAGTATTTGTACCTGGATAGAGAACTGGCTAAAAGATAGACTACAAAGAGTGGTGGTAAATGGAACATTTTCTAATTGGACCAGTGTTAGTGGAGTACCGCAGGGCTCTGTACTAGGTCCCTTGCTTTTCAACTTGTTTATTAATGACCTGGAGGTGGCCATTGAAAGTACTGTTTCTATTTGTGCAGATGAGACTAAATTGTGCAGAACTATAGGTTCCATGCAGGATGCTGCCACTTTGCACAGTGATTTGTCTAAACTGGGAAACTGGGCAGCAAACTGGAAAATGAGGTTCAATGTTGATAAATGCAGGTTATGCACTTTGGCAAAAATAATATAAATGCAAGTTATACACTAAATGGCAGTGTGTTGGGAGTTTCCTTAAATGAGAAGGATCTAGGGGTTTTTGTAGATAACACGTTGTCTAATTCTGGGCAGTGTCATTCTGTGGCTACTAAAGCAAATAAAGTTCTGTCTTGTATAAAAAAGGGCATTAACTCAAGGGATGAAACATAATTCTGTCTCTTTATAGGTCCCTGGTGAGGCCTCATCTGGAGTATGGGGGCAGTTTTGGACTCCAGTCCTTAAGAGGGATATAAATGAGCTGGAGAGAGTGCAGAGACTAAGTGCAACTAAACTGGTTAGAGGGAGGGAAGAGTTAAATTATGAGGGGAGACTGACAAGGTTGGGGTTGTTTTCTCTGGAAAAAAGGCGCTTGTGAGAGGACATGATTAGACTTTACAAGTACATTAGAGGACATTATAGACAAATAGCAGGGGACCTTTTTACCCATAAAGAGAATCACGTACCAGAGGCCTCCCCTTCAGACTAGAAGAAAAGAACTTTCATTTGAAGCAACGTAGGGGGTTCATCACAGTCAGGACAGTGAGGTTGGGGAATGCACTGCCGGGTGATGTTGTGATGCTGATTCAGTTAATGACTATAAGAGGGACTTGGATGATTTCTTTGACAAGCAGAATATCCAAAATTAAACTCTATAGTTAGTATAGGTATGGGTATATAGAATTTACGTGTGTATGGATGCTGGGTTTTCATTTGGAGGGGTTGATCTTGATGGACTTGATGTCTTTTTTTAACCCAATTTAACTATGTAACTATGTAACTATGTAAGTATGTAACCATATAACTATGTAACTATATAACTATGTAACCATATAACTATGTAACTATATAACTATGTAACCATATAACTATGTAACTATATAAATATGTAATGCACATAACAAAAATGTTACCCCCTTTCAAAAATGTCTTAACAGCATATTTTTCTCTTTCATGGTAGAAAGAAGACACAGTTCCGTCAACAAAATGCCTGTGACGCCACCAACCTCCTCTATGAACTCCCTGTATTCCACTGTGTCTTCAAAAATGAAACCAAGCGGCGGTGGTTGCAGTATCACACGCCCGCCCGCTGGAAGTAGTGCCTCGTCCAACTCCAAGCTGATAAAATCTCCCAAAGACAAGCTGCAGATCGGGGGAAGCAACAGATCGATGCACCCTGTGCAGCACAGCAAAACCCCCCAGGAAAAAATGTAAGTTATCTGCAAAGAATGATGGGTAATCTATGGAAAGTGCTGGAGAATAGGTCGGCGCTAAATAAAAGATAGAATGGTAATAACCGGTACATTATGTACATTACATATTAAAGGGGTAGTTCACCTTTAAGTTAACTTTTAGCATGTTATAACATGGCAATTTTTCAATTGGCCTTCATTTTTTAATTTTTATATTTTTTTCTATTATTTGCCTTCTCCTTCTTCTTCTGACTCTTTCCAGCTTTCAAATGGAGGTCACTGACCCCATCTAAAAAACAAATGCTCTGTAATGCTACAAATGTGTTGTTTTTGTTACTTTTTATTACTCATGTTTTTATCCAGGGCTCTGCTATTCGTATTTCAGTCTCTTATTCCAATCAGTGGATGGTTGCTAGGGTTATTAGGACCCTAGCAACCAGATTGCTGAAATTGCAAACTGAAGAGCTGCTGAATAAAAAAACTAAATAACTCGTGATGGGCGATTAAATTCGCCTGGCACGAATTTGCGGAGAATTTCTGCGTTTCACCGCTGGTGAATAAATTCTCAAATCTCCCGTGAAAATTCACCGGCGTCCGTCAATTTCATGATTTTCTTGATTTTTAGTGAAAACCTTAGAATTGCTAGATTTTTTTGGTGAAACCGTTGGATTTGCTCTATTTTAGTGAAAACTTTCAAATTGCTTGGATTGCTCAATTTTTTTGTAAAAACGTTTGAATTGCACTATTTTTTCGTGAAAACGTTCGAATTTCACGATTTTTTTTGTGAAAACGTTTGAATTTCATGTTTTTTTGTGAAAACGTTTGAATTTCACAATATTTTTGTGAACTTTTCTGATTTTATGGTTTTTCACAAATTTATGCAGTTACGCAAATTTTTCGTCGAAGCGAAATGGGAGAAATTTGCCCATCACTATAAATAACTCAAAAACCACAAATAATGAAATTAAAACCCATTGCAAATTTTCTCAGATTATCAGTCTCTACATCATACTAACAGTTAACTCAAAGGTGCATATGGTTTGGTGGTGCTGCAGCTTCAGAACACTATAAAAAGCTTTATTGGCGTTTAAGGCACTTAAACCACTTATAAGCCATTACGCCAGACAACTTGAACTGAGTTATTAAACCAATCCGTGAAGACAAAAGGCAACGTGCGCCATTACTACTACTGCGAGAGCTCAGCAGTCTGCCATTCATTCCTATACAATTAGCCTGTATGCTTCAAATCAGCTGCAGCTGCCTGAGAAAATCTGAGGCACGTATAAACGGCTTTGCATAAGAAATTCTTCCTTATCGGTAAACCTGAGACAATTGTAAAGGATGTGTTCTCCGAGCTTTTAAAGGAGAACTATAGAAGTAGCTAGAAATGTTGTACATGATGTTTTGTGCTTCTGTACCAGCCCAAGGCAACCACAGCCCTTTAGCAGTAAAGATCTGTGTCTCCAAAGATGCCCCAGTAGCTCCCCATCTTCTTTTCTGCTGATTCACTGCACATGCTCTGTGCTGCTGTCACTTACTGAGCTTAGGGAGCCACTCACAATATACAGTACACATAGAATAGAAATGTCACAATATAAGGCTGATTAGTAATTAATACACATAATTACTACATGGCAGCACAGAAACCAGTGCAATTAGCATCAGAATTTAATAATCAGCAAACCTGTAGCATCAGCTTATATTACAGCCAGGGAAGCTCATTTTCTGCTGGATAATTAGTGACGAGCCCTAAGCTTAGCTTCTCAACAGCCAATCAGAGCCCACTGAGCATGTGAGTGTCACAGACACTTTCCAAGATGGTGACCCCCTGTGACAAGTTTGAAGTCCTGGATCATTGCTGCTATTGACAAGCTCAAATTTGGATTCAGCCTTGCAGAAGGAATCGGCCGAATCCCGAACCAAATCCTGGATTCGGTGCATCTGTAGTACTTTCCTACCTGTTGTCTCGAACGCTTTTTGCACTTGTTAAAGGCACTTGGGGCACCTGTAATGGCTTGTTATCCAGAATGTTTAGGACCTGGGGTTTTCCTGATAACAGATCTTTCCATAATTTGGATCATCATACCATAAATGTAAAAGAAAATCATGTAAATATTAAACCCCATAGGCTGCTTTGGATCAAGTAAAAGGTACTGTTTTATTTTATTGGAGAAAAAAAGAAAAATTTTGTATAATCTGGATAAAATGGAGTTTATGGGAAATTGCCATCCCGTAATTCGGGCCTTCTGGATAACGGGTTTCAGGTGCTGTAGTGTAGATCCATCTCACACATACAAAGGGGAATATGGCTATCACTGCTCTTTGCATCACCCAGATCAATATTTAGGTGGCTATGGTGTGAGCACCTATTGTAATTAAGTTTTTATTTGTCTTACAAAGGGTTTGAAGTGGGTAGGGTATGAATTACACTGTTTACACTATTTGCAAATAATTTACTCTACAATATAAAATATCATTCCTAGCCCAGCAAGTGTACTTTTTAGTTGTAATATTGGTGTGTAGGTGCATCTCAGGTCATTTTGCCTGGTCATGTGCTTTCAGAAAGAGCCAGCACTTTAGGATGGAACTGCTTTCTGGCAGGCTGTTGTTTCTCCTACTCAATGTAACTGAATGTGTCTCAGTGGGACCTGGATTTTACTATTGAGTGCTGTTCTTAGATCTACCAGGCAGCTGTTATATTGTGTTAGGGAGCTGCTATCTGGTTACCTTCCCATTGGGCTGCAGTACAGCAGTAAAGAGTGACTGAAGTTTATCAGAGCACAAGTCACATGACTTCCGGGCAGCTGAGAAACAGACAATATGTCTAGCCATATGTCAGATTTCAAAATTAAATATTAAAAAAATCAATTAGCTTTTTTTGAAAAATTGATTTCAGTGCAGAATTCTGCTGGAGCAGCTCTATTAACTGATGCGTTTGGAAAGTAACATGTTTTCCCATGACAGTATCCCTTTAACAACAACTTTTATTATGATATAGACAGCAGTGTCCTTCAGTGCAAGGAAAATGTTAATATAGACCTGTGTATAGCCTGGAACACCATGTACTGGGGTTGCCTTTTTTTTTTCAGTTCCTTTCTCTGACATATTTTTCTTTTATTTTTTAATTTGCAAATTTGTTCATTGTGTGATTAACAAAAATCTTAATTTTGACTTTGAAGTGCCTTCCAGTGAGTGTTAAGGGTTTAAGCACATGGTCAGATTCGGGATACGAAAAAAAAATCGTGCAATTCAAACCTTTTCACAAAAAAATAGAGCAATTTGAAACTTTTCATTCAAAAAATCTAGCAATTTGAACCTTTTCGCTAAAAAATCAAGCAATTCGAATGTTTTCACAAAAAATCATGAAAGCCGTAAATTGACGCCGGCAAATGTCACCGGCAAATTTTCGTGGGATATTCGCGTATTTATTCGCCGGGGGCAAAACGCTTAAATTCGCTGTCAATTAGTGCCAGGCGAATTTATTAGCCCATCACTACTCGCGGCGATTCGATTTCCGAAGTCGCCCGAAGTTGCCTCACGAGGAAACTTCGGGCGACTTCAGAAATTGAAGCCCCCATGGCTACACAGCAGCTTGTTTATATAAACTATAGTAGTACTTATCTGTTATCTACTGTGTATCCTGTGCTTGAATGGCTGCCCCCATGGCTACACAGCAGCTTGTTTATATAAACTATAGTAGTACTTATCTGTTATCTACTGTGTATCCTGTGCTTGAATGGCTGCCCCCATGGCTACACAGCAGCTTATTTATATAAACTATAGTAGTACTTATCTGTTATCTACTGTGTATCCTGTGCTTGAATGGCTGCCCCCATGGCTACACAGCAGCTTGTTTATATAAACTATAGTAGTACTTATCTGTTATCTACTGTGTATCCTGTGCTTGAATGGCTGCCCCCATGGCTACACAGCAGCTTGTTTATATAAACTATAGTAGTACTTATCTGTTATCTACTGTGTATCCTGTGCTTGAATGGCTGCCCCCATGGCTACACAGCAGCTTGTTTATATAAACTATAGTAGTACTTATCTGTTTTCTACTGTGTATCCTGTGCTTGAATGGCTGCCCCCATGGCTACACAGCAGCTTGTTTATATAAACTATAGTAGTACTTATCTGTTATCTACTGTGTATCCTGTGCTTGAATGGCTGCCCCCATGGCTACACAGCAGCTTGTTTATATAAACTATAGTAGTACTTATCTGTTATCTACTGTGTATCCTGTGCTTGAATGGCTGCCCCCATGGCTACACAGCAGCTTGTTTATATAAACTATAGTAGTACTTATCTGTTATCTACTGTGTATCCTGTGCTTGAATGGCTGCCCCCATGGCTACACAGCAGCTTGTTTATATAAACTATAGTAGTACTTATCTGTTATCTACTGTGTATCCTGTGCTTGAATGGCTGCCCCCATGGCTACACAGCAGCTTGTTTATATAAACTATAGTAGTACTTATCTGTTATCTACTGTGTATCCTGTGCTTGAATGGCTGCCCCCATGGCTACACAGCAGCTTGTTTATATAAACTATAGTAGTACTTATCTGTTATCTACTGTGTATCCTGTGCTTGAATGGCTGCCCCCATGGCTACACAGCAGCTTGTTTATATAAACTATAGTAGAGTTTCAAAAGCAAACACACTGCTTTTAACAGTGCAAGGCAACACTATATTCTATTGCCACTCCTTTAAAACACTTTAATTTTTTGATGTTACTGTTCCTTTAATAAGTGATACCGATATTATTGCCCAGCCTTTGATTGTGTTTCCAGTTGATAAAACAGGCCGCTTGTCTAATAATTGTTTTTTTTTTTTTTTGCAGAATGACACCATCTGTGAAAGTGGAAAAGATTCATCCAAACCCAAAGATCGATGGGGTGTTAAAATCTACTACTGGTCCTGCCTGTTCTTCTACTGTGAGCTCTTCAATAAAGACTGGCCTTAATTGTCCATCAATACCAAAGCCACCCTTGCCTTCCCCAGGACACATACCAAATGGTAAAGGCATTCTCTCGACGACGCCATTTTCGGAAAAGAAACCCGACGACACGAACAACAGGAAATATTTACACAAGAGATTGTCAGGTAGAGACACTTGTTTTGTTTGTGGGTATTGCAAGGCAGGTATCCATAGACTGTGGCAATATTTTCTGTCCACTTTTAATATGTTCTAAAATGGCTTATTCTAAGGAACTTTTCAACTCATCTACATTTATTTTTAATAGCTATTGAATTATTTGCTTTCTTTTAACTTTTTCCAGCTTTCAAATGGGGGGGGGGGGTCACTGACCCCATCTAAATAACAAATGCTTTGTAAGGCTACACATGTGTTGTTATTTATTTGTATTACCCATCTTTATATCCAGGCCTCTCCTATTCATATTCCAGTCTCTTGATCAAATCAGTGCATGGTTGCTAGGGTAATTTGGACCCTAGCAACCAGATCGCTAAAATTGTAAACTAGAGGGCTGCTGAAAAATAATTTAAAGTTGAACAACCCCTTTATAACAGATTGTGATGCGTTTAGTGGCAATTGTATTCATTGTCATAAGCTTGTTGTGCAATCCCACAGGTTTATAATATTTAAAGGAGAAGCAAACCCAAAAGTTAAAAAACCCTTAACCTCTACCCTACATAGACATAGGCAAATGCCCCTAACTTTTTACTTACACCTCGGCGCAGATTCAGGCATTGGAGTCCACGGGCGCTATGTTCCCTTCGGTAATCTTCGTAATGAGGCCGGCGCTTCTGCAATTTTCTGCAAGTTTCGGAGCATGTGCATTTGTCGGAAATATCTTCAACTTTGCATGCGCCACCACACCGGTCTCATTCTGAAGATTACTGAAGCGGCTTAAAATGGTGCCCGTGAACTCCAATTCCTGAATCTGCACCGAGGGGTAAGTAAAACGTTAGGGGCATTTGCTCTGGGTAACACTTAGGCTGGGGCAGGAGGGGTCTATGTAGGGTAGGGGGCTAGGGGATTTTTAACATAGGGTTTGCTTCTCCTTTAAGATTTCTCCCTCTCCTTATTTGATCAGTATGGGTGGGGTTTTGGCCTGGTCGAATCATGAGGGTTATCTGTCGGTTTTTTGGGGTTTTTTTTGGGGGGGGGGGGGGTTCAACATTGTCTTCAGAACTGGTGGAGGAAACACATTTGGCTTGAATACAATTTGCACTGTATTTATAGATAAACTGCACTGTAAGCTTTACATGGATGCTCCTTCTATCTATATTATACTATAAAATTTATTTTAAATCGAACTGCCACTTTAAATAGTGTTGATACACTCCAGTGAAACAGCCTCTAGGGGCAAAACTGACTTGAAAAATGACTTTACTCCATGTTTTCCCTTAGTATAATGTCCCTTTAAAACTAGAGATGCGCCGAGGCCGGGATTCGGCCTTTTCAACAGGATTCGGATTGGCCGAAGCAAAGGATATTGTGTTTTTCCCCCTACATACTGGGCACGCGTTTATTTTTTAACCCTTGCTGTAAATCGCATTTGCAAATGATGGCTTGATTTGGTCCAGCATTCCGCCAAATCTTTCATGAACAATTCAGGATTATGCTGAATCCCAAAAGAGTGGATTTTGTGCATTTCTAATTAAAATAGAATTTTCAGACATTGTAAGGGCAGAGACACACTGAAAGATGGGGGAGATTTAGTCGCCCTGCAACTTATCGCCTCTTCTTCAGATGATTAATCTCCCTGAAAAACCTTCCCACCGTCTAGAATCGAAATCGCCGGTGGGATGGCACTCGGAGCACTTCGTTTTCTGAAGTCACCCAAAGTTTCCTCGTCAGGCAACTTCAGGTGACTAAGGAAAACAAAGCGCTCCGAGTGCCATCCCACCAGCGATTTCGATTCTAGCCGGTGGGAAGGTTTTTCAGGGAGATTAGTCGCCCGAAGAAGAGGCGATTAGTCGACAAGAGACAATCTCCCCGATTCTGAGCGTGTGTATCGGCCCTAAGAGTTAATGTTTATCATAATGGTTGCTGCTTATCACACAGGAGGAAATAAACCAGCAATTAGTCGCTAGAGAAAAACATGGATGCCACATAGATTGTCAGGAGGGCTAATAAAATAAACGAAATGAACAGGACTGCCATGTCCAGATAAAGGCACTAATGCATTACGTTGGCTGTATGACATTACTGGTACGATTTACTAAAATTTGGATTTCTTTTTTTCCCCGCAAATAGTATTTTTTCTCTAAAAATGTGGGGGGTCCAAATTTCTCTAAAACTGTAAAAATTCAAGATTTATTAAGTTTTAATACCAAGAGAACCTTTAATACAAAACTGCATGAAGTAAAAGCTGTCGAGGTCCCATAGAGGTTTTCAGATTTATTTATTTTTTTTTTGGTAGTAATTGTCCAAATTTTTTTTTAGATGTTTTAGAGATACAGGTATACATACCTCCCAACTGTCACTTTTTTCGCGATTTTGACAGCTCAACCCACAGCAGCGAATTGTTGCAGAAATATCCAGACTTTTTCTTTGATCTCCTGCACTAAACAACCAGAAAAAGATAGAGATTCTAAAACGTAATTGGCTTTTGGCAGAGAGTCCAGAATATGTGGCGGGGGCACTTTAATTAATTTAAGATAAGCAAAGAAGCAATTGTAATTATTTAAGGTAAGCCGTAGTGATGTGCGGGCCGACCTTGCGCCCCCATTTGAGGCTACACTTACACTGACGACTTTTTTTGCGCCTGCCCACCCCGTCTGTTTTGTGATGTCATCGGCTGGGCAGGTCTATAAACGGAAACCGGAAATTGGGCTTCGGAAGAATTCATCACATATCTAACAAAGTTTAGAAAACCAGTAGGGCAGAATGGTACATTTTCAGAAATTCTAAAAGAAATGTAATCATTTGGCAAAAGCGACAAAAATTGCTCTTCTAAAATCGATCTTAGACAAGACTGTTATTATCTGTGGACCTTTTTCGATTTAACTTCCAGTCTGCTATTTGAACAACTTTACGGTTGCTAGGGAATGGAGGTGGGACCATAAAATGAACGTTTTTATTTTAATGGCAGTGGAGAAATTGCTATGACACCCATGTTACCTGCCATTGAGTTGTGTGACCATCCAGCAATGACAGGTTATGGCACATGGCACATAACTACGAGATTTGGCACCCAGGGATTATTTGGCTCAGGTGTTTAGCATAACCATGAATGGAGCTGTCACCCTGTTCACCATTAAAGGAAAACTATACCCCCAAACAATGTAGATCTCTATAAAAAGATATTGTATAAAACAGCTCATATGTAAAACCCTGCTTCATGTAAATAAACCATTTTCATAATAATATACTTTTCTAGTAGGATGTGCCATTGGGTAATCATAAATAGAAAATTGCCATGTTAAAAAATAAGGGCCGCCCCCTGGGACAGTATGATTCACTGTGTACACAAACATACCAACAAACCATACTTGTTAGGTCACATGAGTCAATTAACAGACAGAGTTGTGTCTTTTGCTTCCTCACTTCTTCCTGTTACAGTTAGTGTTGTAGTATTTCTGGTCAGGTGATCTCTTCCTGTTACAGTTAGAGCTGCAGTATTTCTGGTCAGGTGATCTCCTCCTGTTACAGTTAGAGCTTCAGTATTTCTGGTCAGGTGATCTCTTCCTGTTACAGTTAGAGCTGCAGTATTTCTGGTCAGGTGATCTCTGAGGCAGCAGACAGACCAGCACAAAATAGGGGTTCAAGGCAAAAGATGTAAAAGGGCAAGATTTACTTAAATATATATTCCAGTTTGGTAAGATTCTTTAATATTACTCAATATGATATAAACTATCTGTTGCTTAAGTATTCATTTTGGGGGTATTGTTTTCCGACTGCTTTTACAAGCGCAGGGATCCCTTAAAGAAGAAGGAAAGGCTAAAACTAAGTAAGCTTTAGCAGAAAGGTCTATATAAATACACCGGCCAGTGGTGGGTACAGGAACAAAATGGGACGGGCCGCGACATAAAAGGGGGCAGGCCTTGATGTAAAAAGGGCGGGCATGACGTAAAAGGGGGTGGAATCACATTGCGCGATAGCCAGAAGGAGGCAAAAAGGGTACATTTTTACCGGATTAGGGCCAGGCCAAGGGCTTTTGTTAAGGGTATTACAAATTTACCAGCAGCTACATTGCTGGTAAATTTGTAATACTGGTCCTGACCTTGGCAGGTGTTTTACCGGCTAGGCTTGTAAAATACCGGCCGGTTGGCAACCCTAGTTACATTGAGTAGGAGAAACAACAGCCTGCCATAAAGCAGTTCCATCCTAAAGTGCTGGCTCTTTCTGAAATCACATGACCAGGCAAAATGACCTGAGATGCACCTACACACCAATATTACAACTAAATACACTTGTTGGTTCAGGAATGAAATTTTATACTGTAGAGTGAATTATTTGCAGTGTAAACAGTGTCATTTAGAAATAAAAACTACATCATAAAAATCATGACAGAATCCCATTTATTTAAGGTCAGTTAGCGGGAGATTTGGGGAAAAAGAACTAAGAGGCCCCTGAATCAAGGTTGAGCTGAAAATTATATGCTGCACTGCAGAGTCTGGGGGGATGACCCATGTCAACAAGGGGTATGATGGAGCCTGGAGGAAGAGAGACCAATACCCCTTATTGGATACCCTTTACTCCGTAGCCTCTCTGCTTGTGTGAAGAGAACAGTAGCTCCAGGGTCAAATGTCTGTCCACCCCCCCATGGCGTTTCCCATTAAAAAGTGGAGCTTGGGCCTGGGACACTTGCTTATTAATTGGCGGGATCAGCAGCCTGACTGGCAGGAGTGTGCACCATAGGCCTCAATGGATTGTGGGGGCCATTGTTCTATGTGCTTTGTTCAGACAACTGTTCTCTCTTTTAAGGCAAATACACGGGCCAAGTCCGCAGCTTATCGACCCGTGTGTGGGGCCAACCGACGGTCTTCCCCTATTGATATCTGGCCGAAAGTCAGCCAGATCTCGATTGGGCAGGTTAAAAAATCCTGTTGGATCGTGGCCGCATCTATCCATATATGCAGTTCTACAATCCGACCGCCCGTATCTGATGTATAATGTGGGCATATCGGGGAGGGATCCGCTCGTTGGGTGACATCTATAGTCTTCTATAGGGTAGTGGCCAACGGGGAGATTTGTCTCCTGCGATAAAAATGCACGACTGCGGTCGACGAAATCTCACGAAAATGCATTTCCATTGGAAATAACTGAAATTGATGACAGTAAAACCAACGCGTCGCTTAGTTCTTCTGAACTTTGGATGATTTTGTGATATGTAAGTTTTACCGCCAGCAATTTCAGTTATTTCCAATGGAAACGCATTTTCCACCCGCACTTGAGCATAAATAATCATGGGTGACAAACCTCCCTGTCGGTCACTGCCCTTGAGCCTGAAAGAGTTGTGACTATCGAGATATTTGTACTGCACTGCAAGAGTAATGTTGTTGGGTAGTCTTGGGCATTGGGCAACTGAAAATTGTAGCCAGCAACACGAGCATTGGGACAATGAGAACTTGCAGTCGGACACTCATGAGCCACACATACAGCAGTCTCTGTTCTGGGCACACAATAAGCTATACCCTCGTACTGTCTAAGGGAATCAATATGGCACCTCCTCCTCCCATATATATAAATACAAATATACAGAGAAGGAATGTTCTGGGCACACAATAAGCTATACCCTCATACTGTACTGTCTAAGGGAATTAATATGGCACCTCCTCCCATATATATATAAATACAAATATACAGAGAAGGAATGTTCTGGGCACACAATAAGCTATTCCCTCATACTGTACTGTCTAATGAAATCAATATGGCACCTCCTCCTCCCATATGTATAAATACAAATATACAGAGAAGGAATGTTCTGGGCACACAATAAGCTATACCCTCATACTGTATTGTCTAAGGGAATCAATATGGCACCTCCCTCCTCCCATATGTATAAATACAAATATACAGAGAAGGAATGTTCTGGGCACACAATAAGCTATTCCCTCATACTGTACTGTCTAAGGGAATCAATATGGCACCTCCCTCCTCCCATATGTATAAATACAAATATACAGAGAAGGAATGTTCTGGGCACACAATAAGCTATACCCTCATACTGTACTGTCTAAGGGAATCAATATGGCACCTCCTCCTCCCATATGTATAAATACAAATATACAGAGAAGGAATGTTCTGGGCACACAATAAGCTATACCCTCATACTGTACTGTCTAAGGGAATCAATATGGCACCTCCTCCTCCCATATGTATAAATACAAATATACAGAGAAGGAATGTTCTGGGCACACAATAAGCTATACCTCATACTACTGTCTATGGCAACACATATATAGCGTTATTGAAGTATTGTGGAATAAATATATTCTTATTATTATGGTTTCTTTATGGAAACCCTGTCTATATATGTGTATTGTTTCCCCAGATGTTGTCTCAGGATTGAGTCAGGCTCAGTCAGTAAGGGGAAAATTGATTGTTGATACATTTTTCTTTTTAAAAATGTAGTTTCCCTTTAAAGTAGAAACTGCTTTTGGGCCATTATCACTGATTTTTCCTTTCCTTTCTATAGATCGAGAGTTTGACCCTGATATACACTGTGGTGTTGTCGATGTAGAAACCAAGAAGCCCTGCACTAGATCATTGACATGCAAGGTAAGTCCCATATTTGCCTTTAATGATCTGAATTGTCCTGCCCTGGGAGCATAAATTGCCCCAATGCCTGTTGCTGCTGGAGAAGTGTATATCTGGCACTTGTATAAAGGCGCACTGGCGATTGCACTTGAGAGCCAAAATACCAAAGTACAGATAGGTTCATGGAAACACTCCCAAGCAAGATAATGACTTAAAGGGGACTGATCAGTGTAAATTGTCTGGCCCCATGTTTTATTAGTAAGTGGATAGGTTTTCCAAAACAAGGGTATTTATTTTACAAGTTCATAATCATGGGAGTTGCTAAACCACCCTGCCCACATCTCGATAAATACCATATGATGGTCTTAAAGGAGAAGGAAAGCTACTAAAGCAGTTTATTGCTGATTGATTAGCCACAATAGTACAAGCTATAACACTATATTTATTCTGTAGAATACGTTTCCATACCAGAGTAAGCAGCTCTAGAAGCTCTCTCTCTCTGTTTTTTTAGGATACAGCTGCCATATTAGCTTGTTGTGACATCACTTCCGTCCTGGGTCTCTCCCTGCTCACTTATAGCTGTGGGCTCAGATTACAGCAGGGAGGGGGGGAGGAGGGGAGGAGGGAGTGGGGAAAAGGGAGAGAGGAGCAAACTGAGCATGCTCAAGCCCTAGCCCTGGAGGTTTAAACTGAAAACAGGAAGTCTGATACAGAAGCCCATGAGTACACAATAGAAGGAAAGAAATGTGCTGTTTCTTTTGACAGAGGACTCAGAGCAGAATTACTTTGAGGGTTTACTGGTGTATTTATATAGACCTTTCCGATAAAGTTTACATAGTTTTAGCCTTTCCTTCTCTTTTAACCATTTTACCTCTGGTTCAACTCTTGCTCATATCCTGCACAGTGCGATGTCTTGTTTGGCAGTTGCATTGGATCTAATCTTTGTCTCTTCCTTCTCTAGACACATTCCTTAGGCTACCGGAGAGCAGTACAAGGGCGCAAGAAACGTTTCGACG
Source organism: Xenopus laevis (assembly GCF_017654675.1). Taxonomy (NCBI): domain Eukaryota; kingdom Metazoa; phylum Chordata; class Amphibia; order Anura; family Pipidae; genus Xenopus; species Xenopus laevis. The sequence goes on along the minus strand of NC_054378.1, from coordinate 124,439,042 downwards.
TGTTGTTAGCAGAGCACAAAAACAAGACGAGGGAAAAGGAATTGCTTCGTCATTCTGAACATCAGCAGCAGGCGTCTGCGCTCAGGGAACCGCATCCCTTACCTTCAAAATCTTCCCAGGAACTGCACCAAAACTCTCATGGACTTACTTCTCCAGAAGCAAAGCCTTCAATAACCAATAAGGCCAAGCCTCATAACCCCAGTCTTCCAAGGTAATGCATCATTGTGAATACATCCCAGCGATGTCTTGATATTAAGACATTATTAAACAGGTAAAAATACGCCTTGGACACACCTGGCTAGTGTTATTAATTACACGGTAACTTGGCCATGGTATTTATCATCAAAAGCCCTGTTTATAAGTTATGGCCTTCCAAACTTTTCAAATCGACAACAATATCACTCTGGAGAACCAAATCAATCAGCAAGTCATCCTTTTATTGTAAAAGTGCGCAACATGTTTCGGATCAAAGATCCTTCATCAGGTGTTTATGTTGAACATATGTACCTTATGAAGGATCTTTCATCCAAAACATGTCATGCACTTTTACAATAAAAGGATGACTTGCTGATTGATTTAATTCTCCAGAGTGATATCGCTGCCGAGTCTCACATCAATATCTCAGGCCATTTCCACCAACTAGCCATCCCTCTGAGACTGTAGTAAGGAAAGCAGCCTGATAGTGATTAGCGATGGGCAAATTTGTCCCGTTTTGCTTTGCCACGCAATACGTGAATTTCCCTCAAAATTTGCAAAATGGGTTAAAAATACGCAAAACCCGAATTTTGACGCCGACGTCAATTCACAGGCGTCAATTTTGATGCCCGCGAATTGTCGTTGGCGTCAAAATTCAAAAATTGTCGTCAGCGAATTTTCACTGCAATTTCACTAATTTATTCACCTTCGGTGAAACCCGCAAATTCACACTTGCCGAATAAATTCAGCCATCACTAATGTTCACATCAAAGGAACGCATAAAGAGGAAATTCACAAAAGTGAAGAGAGCCCATTTTTGTAGTTAAAGTGTTGGTAACCTGGAGTAAAATACTTTCCCATATTCACAAATAGAAATCTGCCTAAATTCCGACTCAACCAACACTTTTCATATTATTTCAAATTCCAATTTGATGGCTGACTGACAGGTGTAATAAGAGCTAAAGACAAATTGTAGAAAAACGGTCTTCAAAATCTTGTGCGAAAGACAAAATCTGAAAACTGTCTAACAGAAATATTCACAAAAGTAGAGACAGAGGTTTCTGAATTTGGTGGAAAATCCAACACACTTATTTTGTCTCAGTATCGCCACTTTTGTAAAATCTGACTTAAAGGGGAACTTCACCTTAGACCATAGTCTACAATTGAATAGCCCCGTAAGGAAAAAAAAATTTTTGCAAATCTTTACTCTTTTAAATGTTCAGTTTTGAAGCTACAGACCTGATCCTGCTAAAGTTCTCTCGACTGAACTGAACTTGCTCTGCGCATGCTTCCTTCTCATGTTTTATTTGTACATCTGTTATGGGATTGGCTGGCAAGATTTAGCCAATAGGATTAGTGAAATGCAAATGAAGCAGGAGAGGGGAAGCATGTGCAGTAACTAGATCAGTGTCTGCTTCCTGTATGGGCAGTAGTGATGTGCGGGCTGGCCAGAAACCTATGCGTCGGGCGGGTTTGGGCCGGCTCCTGCAAAAAATCTTTGGGTCGTGGCTAGGGTTGCCACCTTTACTCAAAAAGATTACTGGCCAATGGGGGGCGGGCACAAAAAAGGGGTGGTCAGTGACATAAAAAGGGGCTGGAGCTACGCAACGTGACGCAAAAGGGGAGGAGCAAAATCGCAGTGCTGGAAAAAGGTAAGTTCTTTGCGAATTGGGGGTAGGCCAGGGGCTTTTTTTTAAAGGGTATTACAAATTACCGGCAACTGCATTGCCGGTAAATTTGTAATACCGGCCCCGGCCTTGGCAGGTGTTTTACCGGCTAGGCTGCTAAAATACCAGCCAGGTGGCAACTCTAGTCGTGGCTGGGTCCAGGTTGAGATCCTGCTTTCCCCACATGCAACCTACACTTTCTGGTGTCCAGCGCTTAAATATATAGACTCACACCTGCCCCGCCCCCTTTGTGACATCACTGTTGGGCAGGTCTATACATAGAGGAGGAACGGTGGGCCTGGTTGAGAATATCTCTACCCGCACACAGAGCCGCCATTAGAAAAACATTTTTTTGTGCCCCCTGGCAGGTCCGTATTTGCATGGTGCCCTGAGGCCTTGCCTCGCGGTCCTACCACCCGCTGTCCAAGGCCTCAAGCTCCTAGTACACCTCCCCGTATGAGCACAGCGCATTCATTTTTTATGGGGTTTTTAAAGAGTATTTATCAATAATTCATAATTTGATAAATACACCTTTCAAAATCCCATAGAAATGAATGGAGAGTGGCGGAATTTCACCCTAGTGGACTGTGGTGATCTCTAACTTCACTCTTTGATAAATATACCGCTATGTTCTGAAGGTGAGGCCACCCCTTCAGTGGCATAATTATAAGTTACTGGGCCCCACAGCAAATAAATTTTAGGGCCTCTAACATATCCAGGCGTTGTCCTGTTTTACCAATATATGTTGAAATTGCTCTTTATTTGGGGTTCATGTGGCCCCCTATATCTCCTGGGCCCCCTGCAGCCTCATGGCCTGCTTCCTCTGTAGCTACACCCCTGCTCCCCTTTAAGTCTAAGGCTAATGTCACATTTAGCATTTTTCTTTTATATCCATAACATTGACCCAAAAACAGCAGTGTCAGGGGAATTTCTTTACTGGAGAGGGGCACAGGTTGCCAAAAAGAATAAGGGTTACATGTAGGTACCCAATAAAAAAGCTTTAGGATTGCCTTGTCCTTTAATGGTTTTCATAAATCCTTGTATAACATTAGCCTAAGTGAGCCTGCACAAACTGGTCTAACAGGTTTACAGTGCTGAGATGCTAAGGCGGTTGTTTTTACAAACTTCTAACTTAAAGGGCAAGTCGACCGCAAAATAAAAATGTGGCTAATAAAAGAAAACATAATTCTAAGCAACGTTCCAATATACATTTATTAAAAATTGTCAATGTCTTTAAAGTTATTTGCAAACATGTTCGCTATTAAAAGCACTATTTGCTTAACTCCTGCTTGTTAAATGCTGAGAATTCCTGGAATGCCTCTCTATGTAGATGCTGGGCAGTGTTAGGCTAATAAGGCCCGTGACTCATTCATTCAGTAGCCATGTTTAAGGATAAGCCTGTAGAAGAAATCATTGGACATCCTGATGTTAGTGGGAGGCTTAAAGGAGAAGGAAAGGCTTAAACTAAGTAAGCTTTATCAGAAAGGTCTATATAAATACACCAGTAAACCCTGCTCTTAGTCCTCTGTCAAAAGAAACACAGTATTTCTTTCCTTCTATTGTGACTACATGGGCTTCTGTATCAGACTTCCTGTTTTCAGCTTAAACTTCCAGGGCTTGGGCTTGAGCATGCTCAGTTTGCTCCTCTCCCCTCCCTGCTGTAATCTAAGCCTAGAGCTATGAGTGATCAGGGATAGACTTAGGCAGGAAGTTGTCAAAGCTAATATGGCAGCTGCTATCCTAAACAAACACAGAGAGCTTCAAGAGTGGTTTACTCAGGTATGGTAAAGCATTCTGCAGAATAAATATAGTTAATCTATTGACAATAAACTGCTTTAGTAGCTTTCCTTCTCCTTTAATGCGATTGGCCTGGCTTATCTGTGACATCAGAAATGCTGTCCAGTCCTGACCAATTGCTGGAAATGCCTCCCTCCCCGGGCATAATGCATTGCTTCTAGCACTTGCTATTGTATTGTGGGAGTTCCTTTACATAAGAAATTACTATCCTATATGATTTATACTACTATCTTCTACCTGCAGGCCTTCAGTCTACCCGGCAACGCACGGTGGAAATGCCCCCAGCGACTCGCCGTCTCTCCACGAATCCCCCCAACCGCTAGTATCTGCTGCTGAGCCCGCCTGTCGCTTATCTAGTGATGAGGGAGAGGGGGACGAGAAGGAGGAGTCTGCTGAAAAACTGGACTGTCATTATTCTGATCACCACCCTCGACCAGCAGCTGTAAGTGTCTCAATTGTGCTCGGCCGGAAATAATTCAATCTGATTTTGTCAAGTGCATGGGAGCAGCCATATTGTTTCTCTTGGCTGAGATATTTCCCTTATAATCCTGTCTTGCAATGTAGTGCGGCCGCTGCAACTCCCGTGCACTTGTTCCTTACTTTGCAGTAGTGTATATTTATTCCATGTCCCTTTATAAACACAAGCAGGAGCTGCCACGCTGTTTAGATTACCTGAAAAATACTCCAAAGCAGAGAAATGTACTTACACCTGGTCACATTTTAATTCTTCTGTCCCCCCCCCAGTATTGCAGATTTGGTAGCCGGCAGATTGGAAGAGGATATTACGTGTTTGACAAACGGTGGGACCACATCCGATGTGCACTTAACTTCATGGTGGACAAGCATCTTAACTCGCAAATGTGGAGGTACTCATTACTGCTACAATTTGGCAGAATTGTGATAATTATTAATAGCCTGCGAGTGTATAGCACCAGCCAGCATAGTGGGTAGCATCACTGCCTAGCAACCCTGGGTTCCATTCTGTTCAGGGCACTAACTGCAACATGTTTTACCCGTGTCTGTATGTGTTTCCTCTGGGTACTCCAGTCCCTCCTCAACATCCCCTACAGGCAGGTTAAAGGGGTTATTGTTATGGGAAAAAAACATTTGTTCAAACCGCATGAGTTAATAGTGCTGCTCCAGCAGAATTCTGCACTGAAATCCAATTCTGAAAAGAGCAAACTGATTTTTTTATATTTTATTTTGAAATCTGACATGGGGCTAGACATATTGTCAGTTTCTCAGCTGCCCCCAGTCATGTGACTTGTGCTCTGATAAACTTCAGTCAATCTTTACTGCTTTACTGCAAGTTGGAGTGATATCACCCCTCTCCCCCCCCCCGCAGCATAACAACATAACAATGGGAAGGTAACCAGATAACAGCTCCCTAACACAAGATAACAGCTGCCTGGTGAATCTAAGAACAACACTCAATAGTAAAATCCAGGTCCCACTGAGACACATTCCGCTACATTGAGTAGGAGAAACAACAGCCTGCCAGAAAGCAGTTCCATGCTAAAGTGCTGGCTCTATCTGAAAGCACATGACCAGGCAAAATGACCTGAGATGCACCTCCACACCAATATTACAACTAAAAAATACACTTGCTGGTTCAGGAATGAAATTTTACAAGATAAATTGTATAAAAAGAAATTTTATACTGTAGAGTGAATTATTTGCAGTGTAAACAGTGTCATTTAGAAACAATAACGACATCATGAAAATCATGACAGAATCCCTTTAACTGGTTCCTGATTAAACTGCCCCTAGCGTCTGTGAATAAAATAGGGACCTTAGATTGTAAGCTCCACCTGGGCAGGGAATTATGTATAATCACCATGCAGCCCTACAGAATAAAAAACCAGGACAAGCTTTCTATAATTAATAAAAGATAATAAATTCACTGCAAGTCTGTTGTAGTCATATGTGTTTGTGAAGTGCAAGAATTCAGACATATGCAATATCCAGGCCCATATAATACAGTTTCTCTATCCACAAGGAATCACATACAGGTCTCTTTAGAGAAAGAAAAATCCTTCAAACTCTTGTTTTTCACTACAGTGTGTAATATTTAATCCTTAAAATCAAATAATATACCTGTTATTGCTTAAAAGGATAGGTTAACCTTAGAAATAAGTGAATGTAAAATTGATGAGGAGGCTATTCTAAGAGCTTTTGCAATGTACATTATTTATTTTTTAAATTCTAAGATATTAAGGGAGTATGCAAGGTTAGACTATATGTTAAAGGATAAGTAAACCTTAAAAATAAGTTAATGTAAAATTGACGATAAGCACTTATATATTCGTATATTCTAACCTTGCATACTCCTCCCTATATAGTACTAGGGTTGCACAAGGCGATATTATACATATAATTCCCCTTCTATTCTAATTGCATCAGGGAAAGGAGGAAGTCTGGTTACTTAATCAGGATGTGCTAAGACTTTTGTAACACTTTATATACAAACCTATTCCCTTTACTAAAAGAACTGTTCCAGGATTCCAAAGTGTCCAATCATGTTGCTTTCATTAGTGTTACTAGGCAAGACAGCTTCTGATTAGTTGCTGTGGGCTATTGACGAGATCAGAGTGAAGGCTTCTACGATGCATAATAAAGTTATATATATTTCATTTTAGGAAAATCCCTCCAGCGTCCAGCAATTCATCGTCGCAGGCTCCACACCGGAGCAGCACAAATGCAACGTCTAATAGCGTCAAGAGCACTGGATTCCTGTCGCACGGCACCTCCCCTCCTGTGACTGCCACCTCTCCCTGTTTGTCCCTCGACAAAGTCTCTTCGTCACACGCAACTCCACTAAACTGTCACCCTGTTGGGGCGAGCGACTCGGTCAGTAGTATGCAATCCAGACAAGTGTCTTCTTCCCCATCCACACCGTCAGTGCTTTCCCCTTTACCCTCCCCCCATTCCAACAAGCCTCAAAAATTAAAGAACCCCAAGTCCCTCAAGCCTAAAGAAACCCCAGCCAGCAGCACAAACTGCAGCAGTGCCAGTAGCAACAACAGCAGCAGCGGCGGTGGCTCAGGAAAGAAAAGGAAAACTAGCACCCCACCCCAGCTGCTAGTACACCCCCCTCATTCCACAGAGTCTGTAAGGAAAAACTGTGCACTCAACTCTGGGACCCACCACTCTCCCACCACCAATTCGTCCCAGAGCAGCTCGCATGCCATTGGCCTCAATTTTGTGAACAGTAAATGTAACTCTGTTAGTCTTAAACATGACCAATCAGGGAGGGGTCCTCCGACGGGGAACTCTGCGGAATCCATTAAGAGGATGAGCGTGGTCATGAACAGCAGTGACTCCACACTGTCATTAGGACCATTCGTTCATCAGGCTGGCGAGCAAACTGTCAACTCTCACAACAGCTTCTCCCACTCGCACGCTTCCCTGGACAAACTCATGGGAAAGAAGCGGAGATGCTTGGCCGGCACCAGCAGCATCACCAATAACACCAGTAAATCCAGTAAGGTTGCCAAACTGCCACCTGTGAACAACAACGTTCACTCGAAACACAACAATGTCATAGCAGGGACACAGGCGCTGACCAATAATTCACTTCGGCATCAGGTAAGTTAATGTGAAACCATATGTGACTATTACTGGCCCGGCCCGGTGTGCATTGGGCCACAATACATTCAATTTCCTCAATATAGTCTGATGGCGTTCTAATGAAAAAAAGGGTCAATATCCTAATAAAAAGCACCCATACTGGGGAGATTGGTGGGGTGCCTTCAGATTATCCAGTGGTTGTGGTGTTATTAAGAAGAATGCAGAATTAAAGGGATACTGTCATGGGAAAAAATAGCCGCTCTTTTGAGAAACAGATTTCAGTGCAGAAGTCTGCTTCAGCAGCACTGTTTTCAAAAACACTTCTGCACTGAAATCCATTCGCAAAAGAGCAAACTGATTTTTTTATATTTAATTTTGAAATCTGACATGGGGCTAGACATATTGTCAGTTTCCCAGCTGCCCCCAGTCATGTGACTTGTGCTCTGATAAACTTCAGTCACTCTTTACTGCTGTACTGCAAGTTGGAGTGATATCACCCCTCTCCCTTTCCCCCCCAGCAGCCTAACAACAGAACAATGGGAAGGTAACCAGATAACAGCTCCCTAACACAAGATAACAGCTGCCTGGTAGAACAGCACTCAATAGTAAAATCCAGGTCCCACTGAGACACATTCAGTTACAATGAGTAGGAGAAACAACAGCCTGCCAGAAAGCAGTTCCATCCTAAAGTGCTGGCTCTTTCTGAAAGCCCATGACCAGGCAAAATGACCTGAGAAGCACCTATACACCAATATTACAACTAAATACACTTAGGAATGACATTTTATATTGTAGAGAGAATTATTTGCAGTGTAAACAGTGAAATTTAAAAATAAAAAATTAAGACAATCCCTTTTAGGAAAAATCTCTGTATAAAGATCCCATAAGTGCTCAGGATGGAAGGAACGGAAATTGTATGGCAGTGGAGCTGCTGGATAACCTTCCCATAAATAAGAAATACTGCTAGATTAACATGGCAGGAGGGTGGTCAGTTGCCGGGTAGATTAGAAACCTAATGGGCTTCAGAACAGAAAGGTGGCTAAAGTTACTGGGCAAGTCACTTATATTCCCTGTGGCTTAGCCATGTTCATTACACTGTTGTGTATTGTTAGTGTCCATCATTAGTCAAAAGAGGTCTAACCTTAAAAAGAAAATGTATATAAATGTTCTTTTTTTAGAGCACCTGAATGTAATTTACATTATTTTTCTATTTTTAGTGGCTTCTGAGATATGCGCAGTTTTTGACTGCTAATAACATTCGCATAACATCCTGCTCAGCAGATCTCTTTCAGTCAAGTGTCACTGAGCCTAACTGACTGGTATTAGCAGAATAAAAATGCTAATATCTCAATAATCACTAAAAATAGAAGATTTGTGTTGACTGCAAGAGGAGAAACTGGAGAAACAGGAAAACAAGTTCCATACTAGGTGTGATGGGGAGGAAAGAACACTCTGGGATGTTGGCAGGGGGGAGGAGCAATAGTCGGAATGAAGTTAATTTCGACAGTTGCAGTAAGTGAGCAGTTGAATGCAGTCGCTAGGGTCGTGCAGCTGCTTTAGTTACAGGCCTGAAGTTACAAAGCATCAGCACAACAGAGAGAGAAACCTGCACCCGGGGGGATGTCTTGCTGCTTTTGTTCATTCCCATTATTTTAGCTGGAATGTCTGATGCACATGATGATCATCAGCCTGACAGGGATGGGAGGGAAGTGCTGCAGCCATTGCTATGGCAACGGCTATTTTTCTATCTTGGAGCGCAACAGACATTACCCTTTCCTTGCCAGGATGCGCTTGGATTGGGCACGTTAACCCTCTACCAGCCAGCAAGTGTAACAGAAGTTAAGTAGAGTGCAAGGGAAGCCAATGTATAAATCTCCCTGGTGTGTACTATATGTAATGATTTGCCCTTTTCAGCAGGATTCGGCCGAATCCAAGTGCCTGGCCAGGCAGAATCCAAACCCTTAAAATCATGTGACTTTTTGTCTCACAAACAGGGAAATTATTTGTATATGCAAATTAGGCTTCAGATTCGGTTTGGTATTCAGACGAATCTTTCAAAAGGGATTCAGGATTGGGCCGAATCCCAAGAAAGTGGATTTGGTGCATCCCTAGTAACATGAAGGATGTTTTCACTTGCTTTGTGTATAGTAAGGCAGCGTGGGCTTTGGGATGGAGCCGAGGCTTTGGGATGGAGCAGCTCTGGGATGGAGCTGGGGCTATGGGATGGTGTATATGGTAAGGAAAGATGGTGTCAGGGGTAGAGGGATGCAAATGCAAGACAATGTGTATAGTAAGGCAAGAAGGTATATGGGAAAGGGGCTGTTAGTATGAGACTGTAGGAGAAGGCAGTGAACTATAACTCCCAGAATGTGGTTCTAGTGTTGTTCATCCCATTCTTCTCTTCAGTCCCTTGTTCCTCTTGATACAAACTTTTTGGTGCAGCCACATTGCCAAAACACGGCCTGTGCTGATCCAGAACATACAGGCAGGTAATGGAATGTTTTGGGTTCTGTGCCAGAGGGCAGTATTTTGTGCTTGAGCTGAGGAAGAGTCTGGGAGCTAAATGCACAGGCAGGTAGAGAGTGGCTTCATGTGAAAATATGTGGCATTTATTAATCTCCAGGGTATTGGCATGCTGGGAGCTGCAGTTTAGCAGTGGATTATAAGGCACCAGTCCCTGCAATAAAACGGTGCAATCCCAGAGCTATGAGTGATCAGGTAGTGACTCAGGCAGGAAGTGATGACACAACAAGCTAATATGGTAGCTGCTATCCTAAACAAACAGAGAGAGCTTCTAGAGCTGTTTACTCAGGTATGGTAAAACATTCTGCCAAATAAATATAGTGTTATAGCTTCAGTATTGTGGGTAATCTATTGGCAATAAACTGTCTCTGTTTCTTTCTTTCTCCTTTAAACACAAGTCTCTGTGCTTGGGCCCAGTGCTAAGCAAACATGTACATTCCTCTGTACTTGATGTGGGGGGTGGTGTCGATTGTGCTCATTTATTTCTTTTCTTTTAAAGCCAAAGGCACGTCCCTGACAGCTGGTTCTGCTCTTGTGAGAAAAACAAACTGGACAGCTTTCACTACAATCCAAATCCTCCGGCTGGCTCCCCCTCGGACCCCCAAGATGCCTTTGAGTTCTCTCAACCTTTTATTTTTCCACGGTCCTCAGGAGCGGCAGTTTTGTGAACTCGTCAGCTAAAACAAGGAATTACCAGAAGCCATGTCAGTAGCAGAGAATGCTAAACCCCACGGACTCCCCAATGTTCAGTCCCACCGCCGCTTCTATCAGTGTTACGTGGACTGACGCGCGACCCGCGAGATTTCATTTGCATTAAGCGTTGCAAGCTTCTTTTATTTTATTTTATTCTGCATTTGGTCTGGCAAAAAAAAAAAAAAAATCACTTTTGTAAAGTATAAAAAGAAAACACACAAAGAAAAAGGAAAACGTCACTGTAATCGTCTCAACAGGAGTGATTTCTGCAGGGGAGAGACCACGTCCCACAGAGGGGAATACGGATTTATTCTATTCTCTTCTTGGGGTTTTTTTTTTTCTTTCTAAGGAAACCTCCGGTGATTAACTACTAAAATAGCACAAGAAATGACAGAGACGGACTATTAGAAGTATTGGCCTGGGCTAAGAAGCTGCCAGGAGGTTTTAACGTCCGTAATATTTGGCTACACGCCAACACAAAACCAACACAAAAACAAAAAAAGTGTTTGTCCCCATTCTGAACTTCCTATGATTGTCAAGTTCTAATATTTCCATGCTGAAAAACCAAACCAAGGTAGATGAACAATACAGATAGAAATCACCCAAAGAAACCTAAACCTAAACAATCACTGACTTTCCACTTTTCCATGTTCAGTCCGACGAGCGCTCCCCCAGCATCTGTCACACACATTTATACATGGACCTAATAGAGCCAGGGAAAAAGAAACGTTTCCAAGTTTATTTTAACTTTATCGTCTGAGATTTCAGGTACAAATATGCAAAAAGAGTCTCATTAATATCATCGCCGGGTTTCACCAGTGGTGACCTAATCACTTACCTCATTTGTCCTTTATATATATATATATATATATATATATATATATATATATATCATCATCAATATTTATATATATCATAAAATACGTTTACGTTTTCCAGTGCCGGCCCATAGTGTAACCCCATCCCATTATTATATGCAGCCGAACGGAAGCAAATATCAAGCACCGGTCTGTAGGACTTCTATTGAAGAATAAGTAAACCTTTAAAAAAAAATAAAAATTATATTAAATTAAAAAGGGTCTATTCTAAACACTTTTGCAATGCACATTCATTATTTTTTAATTTTTGGATTCCAAGATATTAAGGGATACATGTACAGTTAATATGAATGAATTTTGTTACAACAGCGCCACCTGCTGGTCAGTTTCCCACCAGTCTGACCACCAAGTAGTCAAGGAAGTTGTCAGGAGAAAGAAAGAGGCTGCTCTGATGTTCTTCTTCTTTCTCCTGAAAACTTCCTTGACTACTTGGTGGTCAGACTAATCAGAAACTGACCAGCAGATAGTGCTGTTGTAACAATTCATTCATATTTACAGTACATGTATCCTTTAATATCCTGGAATCAGAAAAAAATTATGTAAATGACAAAAGTGCTTAGAATAGCCCCCTCATCAGTTTTACAATTACTTATTTTAAAGGTTTACTTATCCTTTTAAGGGATACTGTCATGGGAAAACATGTTTTTTCAAAACACATCAGTTAATAGTGCTGCTCCAGCAGAATTCTGCACTGAAATCCATTTTTCAAAAGCGCAAACAGATTTTTTTATATTAAATTTTAAAATCTGACATGGGGCTAGACATATTGTCAGTTCCCCAGCTGCCCTCAGTCATATGACTTGTGCTGTGATAAACTTCAGTCGCTCTTTACTGCTGTACTGCAAGTTGGAGTGATATCACCCCCCCCCCCCAGCAGCCAAACAACAGAACAATGGGATGGTAACCAGATAGCAGCTCCATAACACAAGATAACAGCTGCTTGGTAGATCTAAAAACAAGACTCAATAGTAAAAGCCAAGTCCCACTGAGACTGATACAGTTACATTAAGTAGGAGAGATAACAGCCTGCCAGAAAGTAGTTCCATCGTAAAGTCCTGGCACAAGTCACATGACAGGGGGGCAGCTGGGAAACTGACAATGTCTAGCCCCATGTCAGATTTAAAAATTTAATATATAAAAATCGGTTTGCTCTTTTGAGCTATTAACTGATGCATTTTTGAAAAAACTGTACTGTTTTCCCATGACAGTATACCTTTAAGTTCTCCTAGGGAAAGCTGGATATAGAACAACTTCTCCAACTAAACACTTTTACTATGTGTCATCCTAATATCGACCTTCGGCTAGATAACAGTCCATTATTTTTTTTTACACACCCAGGAGTTCCTCTTATATAGATTATAAAGTTGTATTTTATACGAGGTGATACATTACTGGTTACCACCCTTAGGTGCAGAGGAATGTCCTCCAGAAACAATTAGGCCAAAAAAATGGCTCTTATGGTGCAGATGTTTTCAGAATATTGACCGCTAGTCAATATTGACAGCTCATTGGCCAGTGTATGGTCTGTGCATGTCCTGAGATCTATCAGGCCCACCATCTATTACCCATATCTGTATTTTCCGTCTATAGCCAAGAGAATTAAACTGGTAGCCATGGCGACTGGATCTTTGGCCCAAAAGCCAGTTGTTCGGATGAGCCAGATGTAGGCGGCAACATGGGTTTCGATACTTGCCCAAAGAAGCGGATCATTATGTTATAAGGTAGCTTTATACATTGCTAGAGACCGCTGCGGCGAGCTGTCTAACAATATGGCAATTGGTCGGTTGTATTCCAGAGAGGATCCCCAGTCATGTCCCTTGATAACCAAAGCTAAGGGTGAATAAATACAGCATCAGAGGGTCGTTGTTAACATTTACAAAATATAAAGCCTAGAAGCTCATTTATCAAAGGTTGGATTTCGAATTCATACGAGTTCAAAATTTATCAAAAAAAAAAAAATAGAATTTTTTAAAGTCGGATGAATGGAATCGACCTGAAAACTTCGATTCGGGTTTTAAAAATTATTTTTCTCCGGGAAAAAAAACCTTGAATGTCAGGAAGGCTGCAAACAACTCAAAATTGACGGCTGGACCTCTCCCATTGACTTAGACACCAATTTCGGCGGGTTTTAGGTGCCGAGTATGATTATTCGCGAAAATTGAATTGGAATTTTTTTTAAAAACTCGAATCGAATTTGAATAACTCCCTAGTCGAATTTGACAGTTTCGACCATAAAAAAATTCTAATTTCGAATTCAAATTTTCAATTGACCCTTGATAAATCTGCCCCCTAGTGTCCTACTTATTCTATTTCCTTTTCTCTGGGTAGGAAGGGACTGACCAAAACTCATTAGTTCAGGACAACCACGGGCAGAGCAGAGTTTCAAGAGGGTCTTCAGTGGAGACGGCCCAAAAGCTGCCCATATTTGGGGCTTATTCTTTTAGGACAGAGACACATGCTCAGATTTGGGGAGATTTTGTCGGCTGGGCGATAAATTGCCTTTTCTTCGGGGTGACTAATCTCCCCGAACCGCCTCCCGCTGACTAGAATTCGCTGGCGGGATGGCACTTGGAGAGCTTCGTTTTCCAAAGTCGCCTGAAGTTTGCTCTTGAGGCAGCTCCGGACGACTTCAGAAAACGAAGAGCACTGATTTCCATCCCACCGGCGATTTACATTCTAGCCGACGGGAGGCGGTTCTGGGAGATTAGTCGCCGCGAAAAAGAGATTTTTCGCTGGGCGACTAATCTCTCCTAACCGCCTCCCGTTTGCTAGAATGTAAATCGCCGGTGGGATGGAAATCAGTGCTCTTCGTTTTCTGAAGTCGCCCGAAGTTTTCTCGTGAGGCAACTCCGGGCGACTAAGGAAAACGAAGTGCACTGATTTCCATCCCTCCGGCGATTTACATTCTAGCCGGCGGGAGGCGTTTCGGAGAGATTAGTCGCCCCGAAGAAGATGAGATTTGTTGCTGGGACTATTCTCCCCGAATCTGAGCATGTCTCTGCCCTTAGACTCCCCCACACCGATGAGCCAAAGGACTTTACTGGTGAAATGAATGTCTCAAGCCAGATTAGATCAGCCAATCATACGTCTGCTGGGTTATGACTAGTGAATTCCTTGGCATGGCAAGTAAATATATTACACATAGCAGGTACCTAAACCAGCCCTGGTATCTGTTAATATGGTGGAGCTGCCATGCTGCTGGTATTGCCAAGGTAACATGAAATACCCGTAGCCTTTTTTACCCACCCCCTCAAAACTTCATACAAAAATGACTTGTACCGCCCTCTCTTGGATATTGGGAGCACCATTATTTTACTGCGCAGAAAAGCCATAGAAAAAATATTGTTTCTGAAATCCATAATGGTCAGTATTGTATCATTGGGAGTCGGAAATGAATGGAAAATGGCCAATATATGTGAGATATATTTATATATATATATATATTCCCTTTCCGCCATGTACCTGCCACCCACAGCCCCACCCACGTGGTTTCCCCCTCCAATGAGAACGCTGCAACTTTGGTTAAAAAAAAAAACGACTGTTCTGGGTTCATGGAGGATAAAAAAAAAACCCCCATGGCTTTGGCAGCTAGAATATAAAACAGTGTTTCCTAAAATATAACCAGATCAGTTCAATTTGGGTTGAGGGGAACCGCTCTAAAATTGTGGGTCTTTTGTGCTTTTTTTTTTTTTTTTTTTAAATTCCTTAAAACTCATGAACAGTTTCATTAATCTACAAAAAAAAAAGTGTGTAATATTTTGGATTTTTTTCCCCCCCTTCTTGATATTGAAAATGTCCCTATTTCAGAAAGAATATTTTGTACTTTGTACATACTGAAATATATGTATTTTTGCACATTTTTTTCTTATATCCAGTTCTTGGTACAATGCAGATCATCTAGTATTTATTTGTCAATAAAACAAACTTTACAATTGGAAGTGGTTCACTGCCAGCCCAATACTAAGCAGGACACGGCTAGCGGAACACTTGGGGGGGTTATTTATCAAAGTCCGAATTTATCTCAATATTTTCTGCTACAAACTCCGCTCTGGGTTCTTTACACTTATTTATTATTACATTTTCCCAAACATTTGCTTTGTGGTGAAAAAAAAAAATCAGTTTTTCAAATTTTTCCTGTATTTTCATCAGATTTTCAAAAAATTTTCTGTATTTTCATCAGATTTTCAAAAATTTTTCAGAATTTTCACCTGAAAACTTCGGGGTATTGCACAAAATCCAGCGCACATCAAAAAATCATTGGGACTTTTCTCATTGACTTATATGAAACCTCGACATGTCTGAGATGCCAGATTTTCCGATTCTGACTTTTCCATCCTCAGGGTTTAATAAATTCTCAAAAAATTTTGTTTTTTTTTTTAAATTTTTTTTGTGATTTTTGCATTCGGAGTTTAGTAAATAACCCCCTTGGTTCTTGTTCATTTTAAGATTTTTTTTAGGTTTTGGGGTTTAACCGTCGCTCTTTATTTCAGTTAACCTCTTCATGGCTCTCTGTTGTATATCCGTGCGGAGCTACTGAACGGCCGCACAACCGCGTGTGTGTGATTTTTAGATTTAAAACAAGAAAAAAAAACATACAGAGAAAATGAAAGTGCCTGATTAATAGATTTTTCAAGCGTGTACTATTTAGCATCTCCTTAAAACTTGAATGTTTCAGTTGTCTTTTTTTTTATTTTATTTTTTTGGAGTTTGCTTTTTCCACCTTTCTACTGTGATTTCCAAAAGGCTTTTTTAACGGCAAATGATGACCAGCTTTTTTTTTTTTTTTTTGTACCTTCTTCACTGCCAAATTGAGGCAACATCGCATTGCCGAAAAAGCCCTTTTTGGTGCTGAAAATCGGTTTCGATGGGTCGGTGACCAACTTTATATTTGTAGCCAATATTTGAGAGGGATAAAACATTATTGCAGATCTAATATTTTTGATTTCTAAACTGTATTTGAACAAAGCTTCCCATTCTGTTCCAATACCTCTACGGAAACAGAATTCCAAATGAAAAATTGCGATTGAGAAATTGTGTCTTCCTCTCGGTTCCATTGCCAAGAATTCCACTGGTTTTACCCCTCGTTCCGTTGCTAGACGAGGTACGGCCTTGACCAGGGGAAGAATTTAGAACCTCAGATTTTACGACAAAAGTTGTGCGAGTCTTTTTAGCACAATGCAACAATTTAACACAAGCACTACAGGTTTTTCAATGTGAATGTAGTTCTTGAAAGCTCTTTTTTTCTAGGTTTTAGTTTTTTTGTTTTTTTTTTTTGAGCCTGGTTCTAAAAGCAATCTCCTTCTGTAAAAAAAAAAAAAGAAAAACAAAAAAAATAAAGTGTGAATAGTTTGATGATTTGTATTCATAATCAAGAGCGTCTGATCAGCTGGACTTTGGCTGCTGTATATAGTTCATGAACTACGACGAAATGGAAAAAAGAAATGTCGTGGCATAGAAAAATTACTTTGGATATTTAAAAAGAAAAAACAAACGGAAAATATATAGTCTATTTGTTTTGTAACACGTTTCTGTAAATAAAATAATTTATACTATTTATAAGAAAAGAAATTGTGCTTTTGCTTTATGAGAAGATGTTTAGTTTGTTAAACGAAACCTGTTACTGAATGAGGCAATAAATAGAGGACTGTTAAATCAACGTGGCTGGTGGTGGCATGAAATCAACTAGCGCTTTCCGTGGCAACGGAATCTTGGGGCTGCTTCCATGTAAGGAGGAAGTTTTGGGGGGGGGGTGTCCTGTGTATAAAGATGAATTGTGGGATCAGTTATCCAGAAACCCATTATCCAGAAAGCTCTGAATTACAGAAAAGTCGTCTCCCATAGACTCCATTATAATCAAATCAATTTTTTTTTATGTATTTCCCTTTTCTGTGTAATAATAAAAGAGTAGCTTGTACTTGATCCCAACTAAGATATAATTAATCCTTATTGGAAGCAAAACCAGCCTATTGGGTTTATTTACTGTCTACATGATTTTCTAGTCGACTTAAGGTACAAAGATCCAAATGATAGAAATCCATTATCCGGGAAGGCTTAGGTCCTGAGCATTCTAGATAACAGGTCCCATACCTGTATTATGTTTATATAGTACAGTTCACTCATGAAATACAACATCACCCATGAGTGGCCCTCTTCATAGTTGGGTTTTGTCCACATCCCAAAAACAGCCAATTCCCAACTCAAACCATCATAGCCGATAATGAACCCTTGACCCTCTGGTGCTGGGGTCAAGGACAAATGTCCCTTCTGATTTACCCTAAAGTAGATTTTTGGTTTATTTGTATTAAGGCACATGGTTCCCTTATTGCTTCCCATGCAGAAGCCCCTCATCACTTTGCAGGCAACAAGCTTGTTTTGTTTATTGTATAAAGAACGTTGTCCATTAGAGCTCAGAGCTGCAGAACATATCGGTGCCCATGATTGGCATGGTGTTAGTGGATATCATCCTGATCATACGGGTGGAGGAACCTGTTCTAATGGGGGTAGACCTATGCTGCAAAGGATTTTGGACAATGGGCTGAGAAGACTGAACCCTTTATGGTCATGTTTCTTGCAAGGGCTAAAGATTTATGTTCATTGTATAGCAGTTTTCTGTTAAGACCAGGGTGACGCTTTGCATGCAAGTCCTTAAACGTAGGGGTGATAGGGGGCATTCTCCTCTAGTTCCTCTCAGAGGGGTGTCTCTAACAGGACTCTTTCTTATTGGAGAGCTGGGCAATTTCTTCAATGAAGCAATTGTAACCCTAATTTGGTTACTGTCCTTTTAAATAGCAATTTACCCATGGCAATCCAGGGCCCTGAGTCTCTTTTGCGTATGAAAAGTACTGGGAACTGGGATTTACAGCGCTGTGCCTCCACCTAGGGAACACTAAGGAGCACGCCTCGGGGGGGGGGGGGTTCCATTAGGAAAAATAAAATACACAAGTTTGCCATGAAACAAATATAAACTTTATATAAAACAGTAGTGAAAGAACTTGGGCAATCTGATACACAATGCACTCAAGCACTGGGGACACATGGGACCTACCTAACTCACTATTAGTACCTGACTGTTTCTCCAAAACAGTCCTTTTTATTATCAAAGTCCCAATCCTCTGGAAGGGATTGATAAACACACCGTTCAGCTCAAATAGAATGTCCCTTCCCCAGAGCTCTTATACCCCAGGTTGCGCTACCTTTCCTAAAAGTACCTCTCCCTTTGGAACTTAGCAGCCGCTACCATATAGCAGGTAAATGCACAAGACCTGTCCTCAAATTGGGGCCCCACGCTTGTATCCTTGCCAGCATCATCCCTTGGGTGGCTCACTTACCAGGGTGCTCTCAGAGGTAATCACACTGGAGATTACAGGCAGCTCTGCAGCAGGATAAATCTCACCAGTTGCACCTTTCACCTCCTGAGTCTCTAGCAGGTTGGCAGGGAACAGGATGGGCTCTCTCTGTACTTCCAGAGTTGCAGCAGCTTCTCTACACTGGACAGTCTCACACAAACTGGTTCTGGCTGGATGTTGCAGCATACAGCCACTGTTAAGCTCTATTGGAGAACTTTTACAAATGGCTCCAAAGTCAGGCACACCCTCTCTCCCAAGCCCAGCCAATCTGATGGCTCTTCAGTCTGTAACCGGGCTGCATGATGTCACAGACAGAAAAATAGGGGAAAGATTTCTCACATCCCCTAGACAATTTTTGAATAATCTCATGTATAAAAAAAAATTAAAAAAATTAAATCTGAACTCTTTCCATAAACATTGTGTTCACTTTCTTATTACTATCACTCAAAATGATTTAGTCAAAAGGGTCTGCAGATCTTGCTCCAGGGCAGCCTATAGAATAACTTGGTGCTTTTATTGACTCAAGTGACTGGTAGCAACTATAAGTTTCACAGTGGTGCCCTAGCCAATATGTTTTCTTTTCCAGTTGAGCAGGACTTCTGATCGCCTTTCTGATTGTCACATCACTCAATCGCTACAGGACTCAATTACAATCGCAGTCATATCACTCAGCGACCGTACTCTGGTCTAACGTGAATCATGATCAGGATGAACTCGGGCTTCTCAGCTGAACCATATCACTGAGCTAAAGAACTCCAAGTCAGTGCTGTCCATCTTCTGTGGTTCTTCTGAGGGACAGAATTTTACTGGTAGGGCCGATTATGGAAGCCATTGTGGACCACTCCCATTTTTTAAAGGGGAACTATCGCAAAAATGATTAATATAAACACCAGCACACTGAAATGTTTTCTAAACATAATCAGTTAAAAATTCTGTACCGTTTCTGAAATCAAGTTTATCTTCACTATTCCTCTCTCAGCATCTGTTTCTCTTCATTCTCTCTTCATGCAGCAGTTGGGTGTCAGATATTCACTGACAGTTAGATCCAATATATCTTATAGGGGGGCTCCTTTTGCCTAGAAGATGTATTAGAGCTCACTCTATTAAAATCACCAGACATCATGTCTCTCTACATGCAGGATTTGTGCAAAAGGCAGTTATTTTGTTAGATTTTGTTTGTACTGGAATCAGTTATTTGAGGGAGTTCTAATATATCTGCTAGGAAAGGAGCCCCCCTATAAGATTTATTGGATCTAACTGTCAATGAATATCTGACACCCAACTGCTGCATGAAGACAGAATCAGATGCTGAGAGAGGAATAGTGAAGATGAATCTGATTATTCCAGAAACAGAACAGAATATTTAATTGATTGTATCTAGAAAGTTTCTTAATTCAGTATAATGAAGCTTATATGAAATTGTAATTTTTGCTATAGTTCCCCTTTAACTGTACGCCACCCATGTTATCACAAGACCATATCAATATTAAGAGCTGAGACACTCGTGGAGATTCGGGGAGATTTAGTTGCCGGGTGATAAATCGCCGCTTCTTTGGGCAACTAATCTCCCCAAACTGCCTTCCTGCTGGCTGGAATCGAAATCGTTGGCGGGATGGCACTCGCAGCACTTTGTTTTCCGAAGTCGCCTCACAAAGAAACTTCAGGTGAAAACGAAAAACAAAGTGCTCCGAGTGCCATACCGCCGGCAGGAAAGTGGTAGCAAACCAAAAAAAGAAAAATGTGGTGGTTCTCAGTGCAGGGTCTCACTGAAATCATAAACACTTTCCAATCACTTTATCCAGCTCCAGAACTCTGGGCTTCTATTCAAATCATATAACCCGACTACAGAATTCTAATCTGCCATTATATCACCCAACTGAGCGACTTCCATGTCTCTCACATCACCCCGGGATACAACACTCGCCTTTCCTTTTGCTACAAAAATAAACTCCACGAATGACAATCAGCCTGGGAAAGAGAATAGATTTATTTTTTGTTTTTTATTTATAGATATAGTTTTCCTTTTTTTTTTTTTTTTTACTGTTTTTTTTATTTTTTGTCTTCTTTTAGCAATCGCTGGATTGTTTACGTTCTGTAAAACCGTAAAAACCCCCTAACTACAGGCCTTGGTACACGTCACACAACAGGGAGTAATAAGACGGGATATTATACACGGCTCCAGTCGGGTTTCTACACCTCAATCCAATTCTCCCGCAATAATAAAAAAAGGAAATCGAAGCGACGCCGCGAGGAGCTACATGTTGATGACCCGGGAGAGCTTCTGTACTCGGTTCAGTAACAGGTCGCCCTTCTTTATCGTCTCTTGGTACTGCCAGTTCTTGCTGTCGGGTCTGAAAGACAAGTAAACGGGATGAATAAGAATCCGTGGGAATGGCTTATACCGTATCCAAAGCCAAACTCTTACCGGTTGGTCTCTACGATCTCGTTGACTTTGTCGATCTTGCAGTGTAACCGTCCCGCCGCTATAAACCTGGAGAGTTCCCTATAAACACAAAACCAAGCGATTATGTTCCATTTCTAGTAGGGATGCGCCGAATCCACTATTTTAGATTCAGCCGAACCCTTCGCAAAAGATTTGCCCGAATACTGAACCAAATCCTAATTAGCATATGCAAATTAGGGGTGGGAAGGGGAAAACATTTTTTAATTCCTTGTTTTGTGACAAAAAGTCACACGTTTTCCCTCCCCACAGCCGGGCAGAAGGATTTATTGAATCCTGTTGAAAAAGACCGAATCCTGGATTTGGTACATCCGAATACACGCAAAAAAGTCTCCACGTGGGCGTTTATTCTATTATTGATAATTTTAATCTTTGTTAAAGGAACAGTTCAGTTAATTAAAAATAAAAACTAGGTAAATAGATAAGCTGTGCAAAATAAAAAATGTATCTAATATAGTTAGTTACCAAAAATGTAATGTATAAAGGCTGGAGTGACTGGATGTGTAACATAATAGCCAGAACACTACTTCCTGCTTTTCAGCTCTCTAACTCTGAGTTAGTCAGTGACTATAAGGGGGGCCACATGGGACATAACTGTTCAGTGAGTTTGTAATTGATCCTCAGCATTCAGCTCAGATTCAAAAGCAACAGAAATGACCAGGGCCAATGTTAGAAATCATGGGACCCGCCCACCCAGCCCCAACCACTCCACCTCACAGTTAAAAGACCACACAGACATCAGAGCTAAAAAAGGTAACCCCCCCCCCCCCCCAAGTTATAAAAAGCTAGTGATGGTCAGGGCCCCTTTATAAGTTTAAAAAAAAAAAAAAAAAAAAAAAAACATTGGTGCCAGGGCCCCCCTTACAAGTTAAAAAAAAATTGGGACCCGAAAGAACATTTTTTAAAAATCATTGGCCCCCTTATAAGTTAAAAAAAATTAGGGCCTTCGAAGAATATTTTTTAAAAAAACATTGGTGGCCAGGGGATTGAAAAAAATTTAAAAAACACACATTGGTGTTCAGAGCAATTGAACTCGTGGCTTCAGGACTTCAATTTCGGCTATTTTTGTGGCTTCGGGTCTTTTCGTCGCTTCGGGACTTCGGCTATTTGGCTTTTTCGGCACTTCCGCATTTCAGCTGTTTGGGACTTCGGAAGGAGGCGGCACGGCACTGTCAAGGGGGGCCCAGTACACTTGTACCCCTTGATGGCAGCCCTGGTTATGACCCATGTGCCCCCCCTCAAGTCTCTGGTTACTGCCTGGTAACCAATCAGTGGAAAGCAAGAGAGCTGAAAAGCAGGAAGTAGTGTTCTGGCTATTATGTTACACATCCAGTCACTCCAGCCTTTATACATTACATTTTTGGCTAAATAACTATATTAGATACATTTTTTATTTTGCACAGCCTATTTATTTACCCAGTTTTTATTTTTATACTGAACTGTTCCTTTAATAGCGAGTGAATTGCACTTACTGGTCTATGAACTCCACTCCGACACCAAAAGCCTCGGCCATGTACCCCAGTGTTAGTGAGCGGTAGGACTCGAGCAGCTGACCGTACGCCTGGATCCGCATCTCCCTCACGTAGTAGCGATAGTGAGAGGCAAACAGCCAGTCCTTCTTCAGTTCCTGTTCCACAGCAGCTGCAACACAGGGGACAAGAATATCTATGTTTTATGCTCCACAAATAGTGTAGAGGGACCCCGAGTAAGGGCACTATTGGGGTTATGTAATAAAAGGCACTAAGCTTGCCCGGGGCAGTAACCCATAGCAACCAGGTTCAGCAGGCAGAATTTACCTGTTTAAATGCAGGCATCTTATTGGGACAATGATGTGTATATTATGGAGGAGGCCCAATGAGGCAGAATTCTGGATCCTGAAGCCTCTATTCTCCAGTTATAGCCTGGATCACATTAAAGTAACTTTTAGTATGTTACAGAATGGCCAATTCTAAGCAACTTTTCAGTTGGTCTTCATTATTTATAGTTTTTTTTAGTTATTTGCCTTTTTCTTTGGATTCTTCTCAGCTTTCAAAGGGGGGGGGCACTGACCCCATCTAAAAACAAATGCTCTGTAAAGCTACACATTTATTTTATTGTTTTATTACTCATCTTTCTATTCAGGCCTCTCCTATTCATATTCCTCTCTTAAAAATCAGTCCATGGTTGCTAGGTTAATTTGGACCCTAGCAACTCGATTACTGAATCTGCAAACTGGAGAGCTGCTGAATAAAAAGCTAAATAACTCAAACCAATTGCAAATTGTCTCAGAATATCCCTCTCTATGTCATACTAAATGGTAATTTGAAGCTGAACAACCCCTTTAAGAGCTGCAGTCACATTTCTGCTGATTTTCACAACTGGTCACTAGGCTGATATTTGTGGCTTTTGGACATTTCTAACCTAAAAAAAAGCATCAACTTCAACTGTATCTTGTCAGCACATCCAGTTGTCAGCAGTTCTTAAAGGGTTTCTTCACCTTTAAGTTAATTTTTAGTTTGTAATTTCAGAAATCCAGTTGCTAAGCTCCA
The DNA here is from genome assembly GCF_017654675.1 of Xenopus laevis. Lineage (NCBI taxonomy): Eukaryota > Metazoa > Chordata > Amphibia > Anura > Pipidae > Xenopus > Xenopus laevis. The sequence continues at coordinate 124,415,384 of NC_054378.1, read as the reverse complement.
AATGCCCCTAGCAACCATGCACTGATTTAGATAAGAAACTGGAATATGAATAGGAGAGGCCTGAATAGAAAGAGGAGTAATAAAAAGTAACAATACATTTGTAGCCTTACAGAGCATTTGATTTTTATATGGGGTCAGTGACCCCCATTTGAAAGCTGAAAAGAATCAGATGGGGAAGGCAAATAATTTCAAAACTATAAATAAAGAAGGTTAATTGAAAAGTTGCTTAGAATTGGCCATCTTATAACAAACCAAGAGTTAACTTAAAGGGCACCTGTTGGGTAAATACATACTGCAAATGTGCCCCGAATTGCTCAGTATATAAATGCAAGTGACTAGACATAACTGGCGGGGGCATTTTTTTTTTTTTTTTTTAAAACTACTGTTATCCCCAACCAGAATGCAGGTTCTATTAGCTTGCACCTTTGGTTGGGGATAACATTTTTACCCAACAGGGGCCCTTTAAGGGCTCTTACACACGGCCGTTCCGACCTGCGCTCCCCAGCGTTCCGTTTTTTGGCGTTCAGCCGCAGGGGAGCGCAGGAATAGACGCAAGTCATGATTTGTAATGGGGCTGTACTCACTCAGGCACGTGTAGGCGCCGAACGCAGGTTCAGACGCAACATGCTGCATTTTTCCTGCGTTCGGCGCCTACACGCGCCTTAGTGAGTACAGCCCCATTACAAATCATGACTTGCGTCTATTCCTGCGCTCCCCTGCGGCTGAACGCCAAAAAACGGAACGCAGGGGAGCGCAGGTCGGAACGGCCGTGTGTAAGAGCCCTAAAGGTGACCCACCTGTTTAACATGAAGGCCAACAATTAAAGTGCTGCCTCATGATTTGATTCTGATGTGAAGGTTTTCGTTCAGCTGGATACACAGATATAAAAGGGGAACTCACCCAGGGACTGGAAGAAGACGGAGTAGCGACACTCGTACAGTGAGAACAGATACTGCCGGACTGTGGGCAAACTGTGTAGCACCTCTAGGATCTCTGCTCCTTTAATAACCTACAACAAGGACAGTTTCTTTATAAGGGGAGAGAAAAACTGGGTTTGAAGCAGTAAGAAATGTATGGAACAAAATCAACACAGATATGTGGGACCAGTCACTGTCATGCAGGTCCGGACTGAGAATTAAAATAGGCCCTGGCATTTCAGGGACACAGAGGCCCTTATAGCGGCCCCTCTAGCATTTGCCAGAACCCACAGATTGCCAAGTCCGGGCCTGAGAGAGAGAGAGAGAAAGAGAGAGAATACACAAAAGTACTAAATGTTTTGTTACAACAGCGCCACCTGCTGGTCAGTTTCTAACCAGTCTGACCAGCAAGTAGTCAAGGAAGTTGTCAGGAGAAAGAAAGAGACTGCTCTCATGTTCTTCTGCTTAAGAAAGATTTGAGAAAGGTTTCTAATTTTATTCCTAAGCAGAAGAACATCAGAGCAGCCTCTTTCTTTCTCCTGACAACTTCCTTGACTACTTGCTGGTCAGACTGGTGGGAAACTGACCAGCAGGTGGCGCTGTTGTAACAAAATTCATTCATATTAACAGCACATGTATCCCTTAATATCTTGGAATTAAAATACAATAAATAATGAATGTAAATGACATAAGTACTTAGAATAGCCCCCTCATAAGTTTTACATTCAATTATTTTAAAGGTTTAGTAACCTTCATGTTGGGCCCCATCAGCCTCAGGCCGCCATGAGCAGCACAGCCCCACAATTTGGGACATTACATTATAAAGGGGCGGATTCTGTTCAAGGGAATGAGGACCTGGCTGGACTTCTTTTGAAATGACATCAACTTTATCAAGTGCAGGTGTCTCAGAATTTGGCTCGTCTACACTGACCCCTCCCCCCTTTGACTGGACATTTGGCTAATGCCCCCCCTCCTCCCCCTCACAAAATGATACAATTCAACTTGCCCCAAACTGACAGTTGAGCTCGTACCTTCTCTCTGAGGTCTGGCCGGTCGAGGGCAATCATACTGACATACACGGTGTAAGTGACGAAGGTTTTGTAGTCCATCAGTTCATACGATGTGAATGTGGAGACCGTGTCCAGGAAGAGGTCGGCCGCTTGCTTGAAGTCTCTGATGGCCACACAGTACAGGCCCTGATACACCTTCAAACGATTCCGCCGGTCCCAGTCTCCGCCTTCCTCTATGAGACTTTGGAGGAGACAAAAAAAATAAGTCCCAAAATCTGAATCAATTGAGTAAAATATTTGAGAGGAGAAATGATGTCACACATGGGGGGGGGCACAAACTCACTCACCTTCTGGCTTTCTCTGTGTTTCGGGTGATGAGATCGTTGTCCATATAGAACAGGCCGATCCTCAGGAGGTAAAACACAATATCCAAGCGGTGCCCAAGGGCCACAGTCTTATCATAAGTCTTCCGAAAGGCAGTGAGGGCCCCATCCTGAAATAATAGCCAATGAGAAGCCAGCGGTAAATCCCCTGTGCTGGCTAATGATAAATATAACTGGCACGTTGTGATGTCACAATGCACTGATTATACACCCAGCAGGGACCCTTATTATTCATAATAAGTATTAAGTGCTGCAGCTAAATATAATGTTACAGATTCCATTCAATTTCTGCTCATTATCTTTAAAGGGATACTGTCATGGGAAAACATGTTTTTTTCAAAATGAATCAGTTAATAGTGCTGCTCCAGCAGAATTCTGCACTGAAATCCATTTCTCAAAAGAGAAAACAAGATTTTTTTATATTCAATTTTGAAATCTGACATGGGGCTAGACATTTTATCAATTTCCCAGCTGCCCCAAAGTCATGTGACTTGTGCTCTGATAAACTTCAATCACATTCAATCTGCTGTACTGCAATTTGAAGTGATATCACCCTCCCCCCCCCAGTAGCCAAACAAAAGAACAATGGGAAGGTAACCAGATAGCAGCTCCCTAACACAAGATAACAGCTGCCTGGTAGATCTAAGAACAACACTCAATAGTAAAATCCAGGTCCCACTGAGACACATTCAGTTACATTGAGAAGGAAAAACAGCAGCCTGCCAGAAAGCATTTCTCTCCTAAAGTGCAGGCACAAGTCACATGACCAGGGGCAGCTGGGAAATTGACAATATGTCTAGCCCCATGTCAGATTTCAAAATTGAATATAAAAAAATCTGTTTGCTCTTTTGAGAAATGGATTTCAGTGCAGAATTCTGCTGGAGTAACACTATTAACTGATGCGTTTTGAAAAAAACATGTTTTCCGATGACAGGATTCCATTAAAACCACTGCTTGGATTCTCTGTACAAACATGGAGCTGACCTTGTTGCCGATTCTGCACAAATACTCGGCTCTGGCCATCATTGCGTCCCGGATTTCGCTCTCCCCCAAATTCTTCTCTGCATCTTCCAGCTGATCGTCCAGCCTCTTCAGCTCCTCCTCGTTGGCTTTCTTCATTTTATTCAGCAGCTCCGTGTCCACCGTCCAGTCCAGATGTTTGCACAGACCCTCGTAATACGGAGCCATATCTGAGAGGGGAGAGAGCAGAGCCCTGAGCAATGGAATGTTCATAACAAGGAGGATCATTATAGTTAGGGATGCACCGAATCCAGGATTCGGTTTGGGATTCGGCTTCGGTTGAATCCTTCTGCCCAGCCGAACCGAATCCTAATTTGCATATGCAAATTAGGGGCGGGAGGGAAATTGCGTGACTTTTTGTCACAAAACAAGGAAGTAAAACATGTTTTCCCCTTCCCACCCCTAAGTTGCATATGCAAATTAGGATTCGGTTCGGTATTCGGCCGAATCTTTCGTGGAGGATTTGGTGGTTTGGCCAAATCCAAAATAGTGAATTCGGTGCATCCCTAATTATAGGAAACCATTAGTGTAGTGTAACAATTAGCCAGTCCCAAGCTCCCCCATTCCTGATATTTCCCTCTCATGCTGGTCACACGGCTGCACCCCGACATATAACGTGTCACAATGACATGAATTGGGTCCCCCGCGTGTTAAACTGCAAGAGCCAAGGGTTCTACTAATGCTGGGAGTTGTAATGGAACAAGGTTCAGGCAGGGGATCCTGGGAGCTGTAGTTCAGACACAGCAGGGGGGCAGTAGACAGAGAATGGGCGGGGGGGGGGGTTTGAGCAAATTCCAACACCCCCCCCCCCCCAGTATTGAGCAGTGTGATGTTTCCCCCTGGGCACATATAATAATGGGCTCATATAATAATAATAAGGGGCGCATATAATAATAATAAGGGGCGCATATAATAATAATAATAATAATAATAAGGGGCTCATCTAATAATAATAAGGGGCTCATATAATAATAAGGGGCTCATAATAATATTAAGGGGCTCATAATAATAATAAGGGGGTCATATAATAATAATAATAATAATAATAATAATAAGAGGTACAATTGTCCCTGAGGAGCTGGGGGGGGGGAGTTGTGGTTTGGAGTCACGTGACATTTCTACTGGATTATTATTTCTCTACCATATTCCCCAGCGCTGAGCAGAGATTAAACATCAGCCCAAGAGAAGAGTTTGTGCAGCAGCTGAGACCAGACACTACAACTCCCAGCACCCTCTGCCCAATAATCAGCTGGAGCGCAGGGGATGCTGGGAGCTCAGTGACAGGAGGAGGAGGAGGAGCTTTGTGCTGAGTAATGGGATCTCCCCGGCAGTATCAGGCCCAGTGACAGTGCAGATCTCTGGCTGACCCGGTCCCTCGCTCCCCAGTCCCTTCCCGACCCCACTGCCTCTGCCCTACCCCCCGCCCGACCCCCGCGCTGCTCACTATTCACAGTCACCGCCTCCATGAGTTCAGTGCGGAGCGGCACATCCCGGCGGTGCTCGGGGAGACTCAGCAGGAACTTGAGCTGCGCGATGCGGAGATCCGGGTTCTTGGGCAGCCCCTCCTCATCCAGGTTCTCCAGCGGCATCTCGGCACCGACAGCGGCAGCAGCAGCGGAGACAGAGAAAGAATACCGGCTCGGGATGGACACTGTACGTCACCTCCGCCTGTCCTAACCGGAAACAATCTGTGAGAAGCAGGGCTGCCGTCTAGAGATAGCGCATGCGCTCACCGCGGAGTTATGAGCAGCGCCCCCTGCAGTAGAGCCGATATTAATGCGCGCAATGTACACACAGCTATCGCCACCTGCTGCACAAGAGGCGGAACTGCACTCACTACTGCGCTCAAACGAATGGGCCACATCGCCACCTACTGGACATCCGAGGCAACTGCATATGCTGCTGAGTAATGGGCGAGAAATGGAACTGCGCTCACTCCGTGTAAGTGGATGTGTTTCTGAGAGTGTCATAAGCAGTTTTAGCCGCTGATTTGATCCAACTCAAGGAGGGAGCGCAGCGCCACCTGCTGTACTTATTGTGCTCTGTCACAGCGCCACCTGCTGTTCATTTAAATGAGCTGAACTTATGCTACTATGTCACAGCGCCACCTGCTGTTCATATGAAGGAACGGAACTTATTCCAGTAAATCACAGCGCCACCTGCTGTACATTGTATTGTTAGAGCAGACACAGCGCCGCATGTTGATCAGATAAACAGACACAGCGCCACCTGCTGCACATTGGCTGTAACTGCTTTTGTTTCTGTGAATTTTCGAATTAAAAAAATTCGAATTTCAAACAATTTTTGTGTACCTCGTCTAGGGAATAGTCCAAATTGGATTCGAATTTGAAAAAAATTTGAATATTAAAATTTATCATGTACTGTCTTTTTAAAACTTCGACCATTTGCCATCTAATAACTGCCGGATTGCTGTTTTAGCCTATGGGGGACCTCGTAGAACCTATTTGGGGTCAATTGGTGGAAATTTTTGGGAAAAACTTTGATTTGAATTAGATCGATTACGTTATTACTTCCATTTGTATCATTTGAATTTGGCCGACAACTGACCGATTTGATTGAAAACTGACCTATTCGGCCAAAAAACAAAAACTTGAACTTAATTTCGGTTGGTCTTTTTGAATTCAAATTTCAAAGTTTTTCAAATTCGGAATTCGACCCTTGATAAATATGCCTCTAAGGGGCAGATTTATCAAGGGTCGAAGTAAAAATTCGAATTATGAAAAATTCGAATTTCAAGCTAATATTTGTGTTCTTCGACTAGGGAATAGTCAGTAAATTTGAAATTTATCATGTACTGTCTCTTTAAAAATTTGACTTTAACCATTTGCCATCTAAAACCTGCCAAATTGCTGTTTAAGCCTATGGGGGACCTCCAATGACCTATTTGGAGTCAATTGGTAGAAAATTGGGGGGGGGGTTTTGGAAAAACTTCAAATCGTACGATTCGAATGCGCTATTACTCATTCGATCGAAAAGAGACCTATTCGGCCAAAAAAAAAACTTCAATTTAATTTCGGTTGGTCTTTTTGAATTTTAATTTCAAAGTTTTTTTCATTTTGAATTTCGACCCTTGATAAATCTGCCCCTAAGGGGCAGATTTATGAAGGGTGGAAGTGAAAATTCGAATTTAAAAAAAAAAATCTAATTTCAAGATATTTTTTGTGTACTTCGATTAGGGAATAGTCAAAATTCAATTTGAATTTGGATTTGAATTTGAAAACAATTGAAAATTCGAATATCAACATTTACCAAGTACTGTCTCTTTAAAGGGATACTGTCATGGGAAAAAACATTTTTTTTCAAAATGAATCGGTTAATAGTGCTGCTCCAGCAGAATTCTGCACTGAAATCCATTTCTCAAAAGAGCAAACAGATTTTTTTTATATTCAATTTTGAAATCTGACATGGGGCTAGAAATTTTGTCAGTTTCCCAGCTGCCCCAAGTCATGTGACTTGTGCTCTGATAAACTTCAATCACTCTTTACTGCTGTACTGCAAGTTGGAGTGATATCACCCCCTCCCTTTCCCCCCCAGCAGCCAAACAAAAGAACAATGGGAAGGTAACCAGATAGCAGCTCCCTAACACAAGATAACAGCTGCCTGGTAGATCTAAGAACAACACCCAATAGTAAAAACCCATGTCTCACTGAGACACATTCAGTTACATTGAGAAGGAAAAACAGCAGCCTGCCAGAAAGCATTTCTCTCCTAAAGTGCAGGCACAAGTCACATGACCAGGGGCAGCTGGGAAATTGACAAAATGTCTAGCCCCATGTCAGATTTCAAAATTGAATATAAAAAAATCTGTTTGCTCTTTTGAGAAATGGATTTCAGTGCAGAATTCTGCTGGAGCAGCATTATTAACTGATGTGTTTTGAAAAAAAACATGTTTTCCGATGACAGGATCCCTTTAATATATGTATATATATATATAAATAAATATATATTAGGGATGCACTGAATGCAGGATTTGGTTCAGATTTCGGTTCAGGATTTGGCCTTTTGCAGCAGGATTTGGATTCGGCCGGCCAAACCAAATCTGAATCCTCATTTACTTATGCAGATTAGGGGCAGGGAGGGAAATCGCGTGACTTTTTGTCACAAAACAAATAAGTAAAAAAATGTTTCCCCTTCCCACCACTAAGTTGCATATGCAAATTAGAATTCAAATTCGGTTCGGTATCCAGGCGAATCTTTTGCAAAGGATTCGGGGGTTCGGCCGAATAGTGGATTCAGCGCATCCCTAATAAATATACAATAGCCAGACAGGAAAGCAATTCCTTTTATAGAACAAGTCCATAACCAGAGCAAGACTGAGCCTTATAAATGCCGGGGGGCCCCACAGAGCTGCACTTGGATCGGCCCCCCTGCTGTCCCTGAGTGGTGAGTAGGGAGGGCAGGAGGCTCCTGTATTTCTTTCCTGCACAGATTTCACTGCTGTTCTGTTTGTCCCACTAGAGCAGTGATCCCCAACCAGTAGCTCGTGAGCAACATGTTGCTCCCCAAACCCTTGGATGTTGCTCCCAGTGGCCTCAAAGCAGGAGCTTATTTTTAAATTCCAGGCTTGGAGGCAAGTTTTGGTTGTATAAAAACCAGGTGCACTGCCAATAAGAGCCTCAATGTAGGTTGACAATCCACATACCGGCTACCAAATGGCCAATCACAGCACTTATTTGGCACCCCAAGAACATTTTTCATGCTAGTGTTGCTCCCCAACTCCTTTTTCTTCTGAATGTTGCTCACGGGTTCAAAAGGTTGGGGATCCCTGCACTAGAGTCTCACAAGGACTGGAGGCAAGTCTGAACTCCCCCTGCAGCCCCTCCAATTGACATTAATTCCCATTAATTCCCAGACCAGGGCCTATAATTTGCTTCAGAGACGACAGGACCAGGAGCCAAATCTTTTCACTCCAGACTGTCGGATGTTCGGCCTGTGGCCCTTCAGTGATGTCATTAGTGGCCCTAGAGCTGAATGTTCATGTGGGGTCGGACTGGGCCGGTGGGACACTAGGAAAAAACCAGTGGGCCGTGATGGTGATGGCTCAGACCTACTCCTCTGATTGGCCGATCAGCTGTTGTGTGCACGTGGGGCAAGTTTGGAGGTCGAGAGGGGCCCTTCATTTTGCAGCCCTGGGGGCCCATTGCTACAGTCTGACTTGGAATGTGGGTGAAGCTTATGAAATAGGGAAATAAACTGGGAAAGTGGAGATGTTTCTTCCTCCTGCACTTGCTATACTGCCCTCACACTGGGGCTGAACTCACTGACATTCATCAGACATTCTGTTCATTATCCTTTTATTTCTGGTGCAGTGAAGTGTCAGCTCCTGAGTCTCAGCTCTTGAAATGTGAACAACCTGATCTATTGGCCTGTCCAGCGATGCACCAATCAGATTGTCAGGGGAATGTAGGGGGGGGTCCATTGGGTACAATTCCGCCAATCAGAAGTGGGAATATAAATTGCACATATTGGGGAGCAGTTTTGTACCAAGTAATGTCACCTGTCCCTTCATATAAAGTCATGTCAGTAATAATCAGAGTCTCCAGTAATAATCAGAGTCTCCAGTAATAATCAGAGTCTCCAGTAATAATCAGAGTATCTGGTAGTAATTAGAGTATGCAGTAATAATCAGAGTATCCAGTAATAATCAGAGTATCCAGTAATAATCTGAGTATCTGGTAATAATCAGAGTATCCAGTAATAATCAGAGTATCTGGTAGTAATCAGAGTATTCGGTAATAATCAGAGTATCCAGTAATAATCAGAGTATCTGGTAGTAATCAGAATATTCGGTAATAATCAGAGTATCTGGTAATAATCAGAGTATCTGGTAATAATCAGAGTATCCAGTAATAATCAGAGTCTCCAGTTATAATCAGAGTCTCCAGTAATAATCAGAGTCTCCAGTAATAATCAGAGTCTCCAGTAATAATCAGAGTCTCCAGTAATAATCAGAGTATCCAGTAATAATCAGAGTATCCAGTAATAATCAGAGTCTCCAGTAATAATCAGAGTCTCCAGTAATAATCAGAGTATCCAGTAATAATCAGAGTATCTGGTAGTAATCAGAATATTCGGTAATAATCAGAGTATCTGGTAATAATCAGAGTATCCAGTAATAATCAGAGTCTCCAGTTATAATCAGAGTCTCCAGTAATAATCAGAGTCTCCAGTAATAATCAGAGTCTCCAGTAATAATCAGAGTATCCAGTAATAATCAGAGTATCTGGTAGTAATCAGAATATTCGGTAATAATCAGAGTATCTGGTAATAATCAGAGTATCCAGTAATAATCAGAGTCTCCAGTTATAATCAGAGTCTCCAGTAATAATCAGAGTCTCCAGTAATAATCAGAGTCTCCAGTAATAATCAGAGTATCCAGTAATAATCAGAGTATCCAGTAATAATCAGAGTATCCGGTAATAATTGGGGGGTTGTGGAAGCACTCCTAAGGCTAAATCAAAGTATATTTAAGTATAATGGAAGTGCTACTTACAATGCACTTCCCTGGGCCCCTGTCTCATAAGTAATTCAGTATAAATACAAGTGCATGTGTTTACAAAAACAGGGGTTTTTTAGTTACAAAGTTATGATCATAAAGTTGAAAAGCCACCATACCACGTCAAGGTAAACCCCATATGGCGGTCCCTAACTTGTTTATTCTCAGGTCATAATATAAAAAGACCATTCTCTGCATAATAGCATTACCTGTATTCAGTGTTTGTGGAACATTGGTTTCACTCTGGAGCCTAGATCCTCCCCCGCCAGTTAAGGCTTTTAAGAGAGAGAGATTGCCCAAACCAACGCCCATATTTAAAAGCATAGGACCACCATTAGTATATAGGGGTGGGTATGGGGTGCTATTAAAAACCACATGAAGCTAAGCCACAGCTAATAATCAGAGTCTCCAGTAATAATCAGAGTCTCCAGTAATAATCAGAGTATCCAGTAATAATCAGAGTCTCCAGTAATAATCAGAGTATCCAGTAATAATCAGAGTCTCCAGTAATAATCAGAGTCTCCAGTAATAATCAGAGTATCCAGTAATAATCAGAGTATCCAGTAATAATCAGAGTCTCCAGTAATAATCAGAGTCTCCAGTAATAATCAGAGTATCCAGTAATAATCAGAGTCTCCAGTAATAATCAGAGTATCCAGTAATAATCAGAGTATCCAGTAATAATCAGAGTATCCGGTAATAATCAGAGTCTCCAGTAATGTTCAGAGTCTCCAGTAATAATCAGAGTATCCAGTAATAATCAGAGTATCCAGTAATAATCAGAGTCTCCAGTAATAATCAGAGTCTCCAGTAATAATCAGAGTATCCAGTAATAATCAGAGTCTCCAGTAATAATCAGAGTCTCCAGTAATAATCAGAGTATCTGGTAGTAATCAGAGTATTTGGTAATAATCAGAGTATCCAGTAATAATCAGAGTATCTGGTAGTAATCAGAATATTCGGTAATAATCAGAGTATCTGGTAATAATCAGAGTATCTGGTAATAATCAGAGTATCCAGTAATAATCAGAGTCTCCAGTTATAATCAGAGTATCCAGTAATAATCAGAGTCTCCAGTAATAATCAGAGTATCCAGTAATAATCAGAGTATCCGGTAATAATCAGAGTATCCGGTAATAATCAGAGTATCCGGTAATAATCAGAGTCTCCAGTAATAATCAGAGTCTCCAGTAATAATCAGAGTATCCAGTAATAATAAGAGTCTCCAGTAATAATCAGAGTATCCAGTAATAATCAGAGTATCCAGTAATAATCAGAGTATCCGGTAATAATCAGAGTCTCCAGTAATGTTCAGAGTCTCCAGTAATAATCAGAGTATCCAGTAATAATCAGAGTCTCCAGTAATAATCAGAGTCTCCAGTAATAATCAGAGTATCCATTATCAGAGTATCCAGTAATAATCAGAGTATCCAGTAATAATCAGAGTATCCAGTAGGGGTCACTGCCTCCAAAGTTACTTTTGTCCTTCAGTTGGAACAATCTGCTTCTTTGATTGGACGTCACGCTGCTCTGGGGGTTAAATTCTACCATAAAGCAAAATCCAACACTGACGCAGTTACTCACTGGGATCATTTTGTTACACGAATATTCCTATATAAAATCTCATTTGTTATTGTGTCGCTTGATATAAACTAAAGTCAGGAGGTCGGAGCAACAGAAGGAAATTCAGCAGAAACTCAGGGTCACAATCGACTTCACAGGAATTCAAGGGGAACTTTACCCAATACAAAAAAATTACACTTTTTTGCCTTATGTTCCAATATACAGTCATTTCAACCGAAATCACAGTTGAGTGTAAAAGTGACGGCCGTGTGATCCCAGGCGAGGACTCTATACTAGTGATGTGTAGGCCGGCCCGATACCCGGGGGACACACGGGGGGGCGGGTTCAGACCAACCTCGTACTGTTCTTCGCAGGTTCTCCTGCTCTCCCCGCACGCCACCGTCAAATGGCAGCTTCCGACTTCTGGGTTGGTCTTTTATAGACGCTGTGCCCGCTTGCCCGCCCCTTTTGTGATGTCATCAGTGGGGCGGGTCTATAAAAGCAACCAGGAAGTTGGATGCGGGTGGGCGCGGGCCAAGGTAAGGCGGGTTAGGGGAAATCCCGATTTGCACATCACTACTTTATACCGTAAATTGATGGGAGTGTCAGACACTTGTATGTGAGATGTAGTGATGAGCACATTTTTTCGCCAGGCGTGGATTCGTTGCGAAATTCCACATTTTGCCATTGCTGAATGTTTTTTGTAAAACTGCAGAAAAAATGTGCCGCAACGAAAAATCAGCGGCGTCAAAAAAAAGACACGGTTGCTTCAAAAAGGGCGTAGTTGCCACATTTTCGCTGTTTTGAGAATTTTTCAGCAGTTTGGGCGAAGCGAAATGGGATAGATTTGCGCATCACTAGTGAGACGTGAGACAGGAGCCTGTAATGCAGTAATGGGAACTGGGCCAGGGGGAGGGGCAGATCATTTTAAAGGAGAATTCAACCCGTAACATAAAAAATCCCTACCCCCCTACCCTACGTAGCCCCCCTTCCTCCTCCCCCCAACCTACCTGGTACCCGAGGGGAAAGTTCCCCCAACTTTTTACTTACCCCTCTGTGCAGATTCTGTCCTCGGGACTTCACGGCCGCCATCTTCTTTTCATCGTTAAACTTTGGAAGCAGACCGATGTTTTTGGTGAATGCGCAGTTGGAGTAAAATTCCGCTCCCGAACAACTGTGCATGTGCTGTAAGTCACACATTTTTGGTATGTTTCGGAAATGTTGTGATTTTCAGTGCATTCAAGTAATATTCCCGTCCCGAACAACTGCGCATGCACTGAAAGTCACGATAATTTCCGAAATTCACAAAAATTTCCGAAAATCTTTTGGAAAATCTCATGACTTTCAGTGCATGCGCAGTTGTTCGGGACGGGAATATTACTCCAACTGCGCATGCGCTGAAAGTCACGAAAATTTCAGAAAAATTTTCTGAAATTGTTGTGACATTTTTGGTAACTTTCGGAAATTTCGTGACTTTCAGCTCATTCGCAGTTGAAGTAAAATTCCGGTCCCAAACAACTGCGCATGCACTGAAAGTCACGAGAATTTCCAAAAGATTTTCAGAAATGTTTGTGAATTTCGGAAATTATCGTGACTTTCAGCACATGTGCAGTTGTTCGGGACCGGAATATTACTTGAATGCACTGAAAATCACAACATTTCCGAAAAATACCAAAAATGTCACAAAAAATTCCAAAAAAAGTTTCTGACATTTTTGTGACTTACAGCACATGCACAGTTGTTTATGGGTTGAATTCTCCTTTAAGCAGATGAATGGGCTGGGGCTTTCCCTGACCCGGGACAAATAATCTGAGACCTTTTAGCTTCATCCGCCGGTGATTTATTGGCTACATAGAGAGGGGAAGGGTCAATATTACTGATGTTATTGCTTGTGCTTCTCCCCCGGGGCTCCTCCCCCATTCTCTGCTTATTGGCCCAACAGGAACAGAGGAGTCGTCGTCATCATCATCATCATCATCATTTCTTTATTTATAGAGTCATTAATAAACACTTCTCATGCAGGACCTGCCTATAACTGCAGCTGATACTGAATGGTTGTTAAAAGGAAACTCAACCTAAATGAAAGGAAATGATAAATATATTTAAACATTCATGAAATATGTTATATTCAATAAATCGACTCATATAGAATAGTTAATTCTAAGCAATTTTCTTTTATTATTTTTTTTATAGTTTTCAAATTATTTGCCTTCTTCTTTTGACCCTTCCCCAACTTTCAAATGGGGGGCGGGTCACTGACCCCATCTAAAAACAAATGCTCTGTAAGGCTACACATTTATGGGCAAAAAATTGAAAATTTGAATATCAAAATTTATCATGTAATGTCTCTTTAAAAATTTGACCATTCAACCCCCTATGGGGGAACTCCTAGAACCTATTTGGAGTCAATTGGTGGACATTCCCTAGTCGAACTACACAAAAAAATAGCTTGAAATTTGATTTTTTTTCATTAGAAAATTCATCTCGACCTTTGATAAATTTGCCCCTAAAAGGTTAGCGGGACCCGTCCAATAAGCGGGGGGGGAATATTTCCCAGCAGCAATTCTCTGTCGGTGCAACATCAATAGACGGTTTTCCCGTCATGGAAAGATCTTTTCAATGTTCAGAGAATGAAATATCAATGAAGATCCTGAGCAGCCGTAGGAAATAAAAACAATAGGAATCTCAGCGGGGGGGACAGAGGGGTATTTATAGCTCGGCACAATAAATAAAGAATAAACTGTCGGGAGAGAAAAGACAACGTTCCCAAGTCATGGAGCTCAGCCAATTGTGTTGCTGTTTCTATGTCATCAGCAAATCGGATAATTTGATCGCTAAATGAATTCACAATAAAATAGGAATAATCATTTTTATTCCTAACCTGAGTTGTTTGGCTCTCAGTTATTATAATAATAAACATGCTGAACAGAACGACGAAAGAATAGAATTATTTAACATTCGATAGTCTCTACAGTTGCCTGATAGATACAGTCCCTCTTTTGACAGCTCAACCTTTAGTCGTTTGAACTGGAAAGTCCCGATTTAATCTGCTCTGATCAGGCAGAAAGAGAAACAATGTTTCTAACTTAATTGGCTTTTGACAGAGAGCAGCCACAGCTGCAGATAAGATACTTTTGTAACAATTTTGAGATAAACAAATAAGTAATTGTAACAATATAAGATAACGGGTCTCTTGGGAGAAGTTTGACTCACGGCTTAAAGGGCGATTCACCTTCATTAGTAAAACTGGAAAAAAAAAACCACAGAACTATGTTCAAACTTTCATAACCTGTCAAATTTTGTAAAATGAACATTTTAATCAGAGGGTGTGGCCACAAAAATGGGTGCGGTCAATACCTTTGCGCACGGCAAGTTTTTTGTCCCTCTTTTTATTTCCAAAATGTTGGGAGGTATGTAGATCTAAGAACAGCACTCAATAGTAAAATCTAGGTCCCACTGAGACACATTCAGTTACATTGAGTAGGAGAAACAACAGCCTGCCAGAAAGCAGTTCCATCCTAAAGTGCTGGCTCTTTCTGAAAGCACATGACCAGGCAAAATGACCTGAGATGCACCTACACACCAATATTACAACTAAAGAAAAAATTGAAACTGAAAAATTGGAATGAAATTTATGAATTATTTGCAGCGTAAACAGTGTCATTTAGAAATAAAAACAACACCATAAAATCATGACAGAATCCCTTTAATATTGAAAATACAGCTCCCATTGACTTCTATTGCAGCTCTCCAGATTTTAGTTGCAGAATTTTCTGGAAAATTTTCTCGAAATTTTTTTTTCCAGATTTTCTTGAGGCACAGGTATTAAATGCAGTCCCAAATTTCAATGTGTTCCCTTATCCCATCTGATAGTTGAAATGTCTGCTTCTAACACCATTTAAAGTCAGATGTCAACTATGGATAACATTTTCTTATTTTGCTCAAAATAAAAGTTCTTTGTTCTGCCCTAGGGAATCCTGGGGTGATCACACCATCATGGCGGTGAGAAAAGAAATCATTAAATAATTTAGCTTTTTTTAAATTCCCTTGCAACCAAAACATTTTCATTTTTTAATCGAAATTTCACTATCTTTTTGCTGTTCATAGACTTTTTTGCAATTGTTCTTTACACATGAAGCAATCGATTCCTCGTTTTCATTTTTCTGTTGCTTTACAACACCCTACAACATGTGCAGGGTCCTAAAGGATGTGCGTGTCCTCTCCAACTTGATTTTAGGGTTTCCTGCTTCACCCCCCTGAGATGCAGAAACAAGGGCCCGAGAGGTACGTGCCTTTCTACCTACCCCTAGTTCCAGCCCTGCTGTGGCGGTATAATAGTATATATATATAGATATATATATATATAGATATATATATATATATATAGATATATATATATATATATATATATATATATATATATATATATATATATATATATATATATATATATATACACATATAGGGGTAATAGTAAACATCATAAATTGTATGCATTTTTTGAAACATATTAAACGAGATAATATTACAGTCTCTATTACTCAAGTCTTTTATTATTTGCACATTTCTTACACGTTGGGGGTCGTCGGAGATTTGTAGATCTACAGCAGCACAATGTCTTTCTGGGTCCTCAGCAATCGGTGACATGAAATTATTGTGAATAGTCTTAATAAAACCCACAGGTCGGTTTAATACAGGTTAAACCTGTATCAGAAGAACCGGAGAGTAAAGAAGGTGAAGAAGAAACAAACACGTAGAAGTGGAATCTGTGCGGCAGTAAAGAACCATCTGACGACAATGCAAAATCACCAGAGTATTTGCAGGAGCTCAGGGTATTTGCATGTTTAAATTATTGATGCACAGATGCTACTCTGCCTTCTGTTCCTACGCCTGTAGGTGGGAATTGGGATGAGAACTTGCATACATTCCCTCATCTTCCTTTCTGCTTCTTCTTTCATCAGAGTTTCTTTTTTCACGACAAAGTTACAGCTTTGAAGGTAGGAAATATTATGCAGTATCCGCTATATAGAAATTAAGTGTATATCAACTTCAGCTGGAGGCTAACGGAACAGTCACAAAAAGCCCAAGTCAACTTTTGTGCTGGAACTCAGGGGACAGTGGAGCCCACCAGGATTTCTCTTAGTAGCCTCCAGGACTGCCATCAGGGGGGCACAGGAGGTACAGTTGTACCGGGCCTGCTGCACTTTTCAAATTAGGCAGCCCCCCTTGACAGTGACAAAGTGATGTGCCGAACCGCTGAAGACCCAAAGTTCTGGATTCCCAAAAATCAGAAGTCTTGATGATCCAACGTCCTGAAGATCTGAAGTCCCGAAGACCCGAAGCCATGAAAGTAGCCAAAGCCACTAAATGAGCCGAAGGAAATTGAAGAAGCTGTCATAGCCAAGGACAAGGAAAAAGAACCTTCCAGCATAGGTTATTGAACTTCTATTGAACTTCAAGCCCCTTTTGCATTTTCAACCTTTGGGAAAGCCCTCTCTTGGCTCATAACAAGTTAACACATATAGGAAAAATCACCCCGATATAGGAATCCCCAGTAGAGGAGGCAGCCCCACAACTTGGAAACCACTGGTCTATACAGAGCACAAATTCAGGAGGAACCATGGAATCTGGATGCAGCCTGTAAAGAGCAATATCACAAAACCCTTGAAGGCCTTTTCTACTGCTCTAAGACCAAACATGGAACTAAAGTCCTACAGGCCCAAATTTGCAACCACCCCCTTCCCCACATGCACCACCTGCCATCTTCCCATTGATATTAAACCCCACAGCATCACCTAAGCAACGTAGGTGCAAATGCAACTGGGCCCATGGAGCAATCGCACCCCAGGCCCTACCCAATAGTGTTGCCAAAGCCTGGCAGCTGCAGTAACTACAGTATAAGTCCCACTGTTAGCATGATGTGAGGTTAGCAAGGCATAACAAGACCATTTTGATAACTTTATTCTTTTATGACCTCTCTTCCTGGTTTCTAGGGTGTTTTTTGGGGGACTGAAGTGCTTTCTTGTTAGTAAAGGGCTCGCTCTTTCTTAGCACCATTTGGGACTGGTTGTTGGTTTTGAAAGGGCAGGATAACTATAGCAAGGACAACGAATGGGTTAATCAAGCTGAGAAGGCTTCTCTAGATGCAATCAGTTGTGTCATGAGAACAAAAACATCTCCAGAAGCACCAGAGAATGACACAAAATAAAGCAATGCATGATTGAAGAGACGGAATACTTGATTGCGCCTTAAAAACCAAGTCTCCAATGGGAGATAATCAGAGCTGAAATTGCCAGCTATTGACTGTGACTACTGACTCAGAGCACTCTAAGGAGGTGCGTTACTGCTTCTTGTTTATACTGCTGAAAGAGAAGAATGTCAAATACGAGATTCTCCAAGACCTTCCTGAGCTGATTTTAGAGAGAGCCCTGGCCTGGTGCCGGCAGGAATGGGAAACAATAAGAAATAGACATTTGGGAACTCTGCTTCTGATTTAGAAACCATTGTCATTAGGGGAACTTGACTTTGCAACGTGACATGATGTGAAGTTCTAATTAGCATTTAGCAATGTCGAATGAGCTTTGGGTATATGGAAGAAGGAGATCTAATTATGTCTCCTAAATTTAACGGCCATTAGGGAGTACTTCCCGAGGAGGCCTGAGCATCAAAAGGAGGACAGGAGCTATTCTTTTATGTGGCACCACAGTTATCTGAAAAGATCTTATCATGAGTGCTTAGTTTGTGGCCCTAATATGGAAATAGGCAAGGGGGGGGCAGCATGATGGTGCATTTCATCTACATTGCTCTGTCTGATAGTTTAGACCAGGGGTGCCCAAAAGATAGATCGGGATCTACCAGTAGACCTTCAGTTGGTGATCAGTAGATCTCAATTCACTGTCAACAAACAACTTGTCTAAATCACCCTTCGGTTTTATTCTTTTCATTCAGATACTTAAGGTTACATAAGAAATAGTTGTTTTTTTTTTTTAAATATAGCAATATAAATTCAATATAATCAATATAATATTTAAGTCATATTTTCCATGGAGCATAATGCTAACAGTGATATAATAGATGTAGATCTTAATGTTTGGGCACTCCTCTGGTTTAGACCACTATGAGTGTAAGGACATGATCTGCTGGAATTGGTGTGGCCCATGGTTGCAAATTTCAATTTTAGCCTAGGGGTCCTCAGTGCCTCAAACACCCAGCAGATCTTGAATACAAGGTGTCCTCAGCTGAAAGCTACTTGAGAATACAGTTGTTGTTTTTTGATTTTGGGTGATGAAATATCTCATTCGTGGAGCTAGTTGAGACCCCTAAGGGCCTAGAAAACCACATTGCCACCAGAACACTGGCCTAGGATCTTGGTGCACTCACAACCCCTGGCTTTGCTGTAGTTATAGCCCTGTCTACCTCAAACCAGCCATACTCATTACCTTATTGCTTGTCCTGTTCAGATCTATAAGGCCCAGGATATTTATCTATGCACTTGCTCAGCATTCAGTAGAGTAGTGTAGGGTGCAATAGAGAGGA
The DNA here is from genome assembly GCF_017654675.1 of Xenopus laevis. Classification (NCBI taxonomy): domain Eukaryota; kingdom Metazoa; phylum Chordata; class Amphibia; order Anura; family Pipidae; genus Xenopus; species Xenopus laevis. The sequence continues at coordinate 124,396,438 of NC_054378.1, read as the reverse complement.
ACGGAGGATGAAACCTATTATTGATATTTCCCTGGTCCCATTCAGGAGTGTATTTCTCCCTATAATACAGCTTATAGTACAAGGTTGAATTAGTTTGGGTCCATTCTCTTTGGTTACCTACCATAGAAGGTGTCTGAGTAGTGCAAACCAATGGCCTGTTGATGGGGACCCAGTAAAGGAGACTTGGCCAAAGTAGGGATAGTGGAGAGATTCTGAGTTATTGTGTGGAGTTGGTAGGAGGTCTTAAAGGGCAAGTAAAGTCTAAAATAAGACTAGAAATGCTGTATTTTGTATACTAAACATGAACTTACTGCACCACAACCTAATCAACCTAATGATTTATTCTTTCAAAGTTGGCCACAGGGGGTCACCATCATGTAACTTTGTTATACATCTTTGCAAGACCAAGACTGTGCACATGCTCAGTGTGATCTGGGCTGCTTAGGGATCGTCATAAATGATCAAAACAGCACAAGTCAAATAATATCTGCCAGAAGCCGATACAACAAGACTGATTAATAATCAGAATATACAGAATGCACTGGGTCCTGTGTTGTCATGTAATTTAATGTGGATTTTATAGTTTTTGTATTGTTTAATACAAACGCTCTCCAACTCTGCAGAACCAGTGGCTGCAGCAAAATAATCCTCCAAATAGAATCCCAGTTTATCTGTTTAAATATGGCTCCATGATCTTTGTCCCTGCAGCTGGAGTTGGAAACAATAAAGGATGTAAAGGCAAAAATAAAATTCAATACAAATATCTACACAGTCGCCGACTGCTCTACAGGGAAACAAACAAAGCTGCTTGAGTTCTGCATGGCTGGGAAGTAAGGCGGGGGCTCCCCCGGCTGTACATAAGTATGATTGTTTCCCTGCAGAGCAGTTAGGGACCGTCTGACAATTCCTATCCACAGCAGTAAATGAAGAGAGAATGTCACTGCATACAGTTAGGTTTCTTATAAAAATGGTACACATTTTTTTAATTAAAGTATATTGGAAAATAGTTTATTTTTCATTAAAGAAAGTACAAATGGGATTTTATTTTTTTACCTTTACATGCCCTTTAAGTTAATATAAATCTCTAAAGCATCAATACTAACAAATTACCGGTGATCAAACTACTCACAGTACATTTTCCAAAGGGTTGAATTTGACAGTCTTTTTTTTCAACTTCCATCTACTACCGAGTGTGAGAGGAGAACTTGCTCCAGCTATACATTGCTATTCATTTATATATTTCTGGCACTTCCAGAAATACTTGTCCCCCCCCCCACTCCACTTCCCTGGCATCATGGGACCAATATCTATATCCACCATGCGACTTTCACTGTGGGACCTGTCAGTCACGGGTCTGTGGATTTATTCGTTAACAGGGTTAATCCCCTGAAACATTAATTAGTCAGACTGACAGGGGCTCAAGTGTTGGCACGATGTTGGCGAGTTGTTAAAAATATCCGCTCCTCGGGATGAGCAGGCGGTAACCTACTGGGAATCATGGAGCTGAAAATATTCCCTTCAGTCTAGGGCTGGAGCTCTGTGTGGTTTGTGTGACTACAAGAATATGTTTTACTCCAGATAATCCCATTATTCCACCGTGTCAGGGTTACTATATATATATATATATATATATATATATATATATATATATATATCAGGAATGTGTATTATATAGAAACACTGCATTTTAAAGTAGAAACACACAGGGCCAGATAAAGCGCATCACAGAATTATAGTCTTCAGAAGCTTTTGAAAAATTTGCATCTTGACACTTTAAGTCAACAAAAAAAAAATTTAGATATTAAATAACCCAATAGAATTAATTATTTCCAAATTAGGGCCAGGTAGAAGGTACTGTTTTCAAAGGAAACAGTTTATAAAATTTTAAATGATTTGTTTAAAATTGAGTCTATGGGATATGGCTTCCCGTTATTCAGATCTTTCTGGATAACAGGTTTCCAGAATATGGACCCAATACCTGCACAGAGTACTAAGGAACTTTAGATCGTTCACGAAAATGTTCATCATAGACGGCCTTCTGCATTGGTTTCATTGGGAAAGTTCCTGTGTTAGAGTTCAAAACCTTTGAGGAAGTGAAGTAATTCAATAAGATATTTGAACGTCCTTAAAACTAGCGTTGGGAATTCTTAGAGATCACTTAGATGTGGTGCTGTAACAACAACAACAAGACACAAGGTGTTCATCCTGCGTGAGGAAGGTCTCACCCAAGCAGAGACTGGTCTTTATGGAAGAGTCAAAACCAAAAAGCCATTGGCAAAATGGCAAAGCTACACAAGGGACAGGGGATGAATATTTGGTCCGAATCGATGGCACATTCACTGTGGAGAAGTACAGGCAGATTCTTGTCCATCATGGAATACCATTAAGGAACCTGAGAAGACCCAACCACTACTGATGCAGTTGAACTGGTGATGGACATTTATTTGCTCAGAAGAGGTGCTCATAAGCCTCCACATCTGAGTAAATGAACATCTATCACTGGTTCAACTGCATTCGTAGTTCCATTGGTGTTTCTGTCTTCTCAGGTTCATTGATTGTGGCCCTTAGCAGTCTAGGGGCCCTACACCCAGAGGCACCTGACACCAAACAGGCGTTGAATACAGGTAGAAACACTCAACTCTGGGACTTGCAATGCTATTAAGTTTTAGTTGCATAAAACTAAGTGAACTGCCAAACAGAGTCTCCTGTAGGCTGATAGTCCACATAGGGCCACCAAATAGCCAATCACAGCCCTTATTTGGCACCCCCAGGGATGTTTTACAACTATTTTAACATTTGAACCTGGCTCACACATACAATACCTTTGGGGACCCTTGTTATAGAGTGAAAATGACCCCAAACACAAGGAATTGTACAACAGTAGATGGTATGGGCCCCAACAGAGCCCCAATCTCAAGGCAGAAGCAAGAAAAGTCAGTGGGACTGTAGTAACCGCTAAACCTAGTGAAACATTTGCTCATCACTAGTGCTAAGTTCTCCAGGAGGCCTATCATGTGAATACCTCCAGAAGGGAAACTTCTATCATCAGAGGCACCAGGATGCTCCTAGTGTGTAGATGCTGGAGATCAAGTAGAATGCACAATGATGCCAATGAAGATGCACAACAGAATGCTTCAGCCTCAGCCTAACGATCAGCTATAAGTTACAAAGTATCATGTGAATTTAACTGGCAGCTTTGTCTCTGTGTCCTGCCCTCACCAATGATTTGCTATAAGGAAGGAAACATATTTGCCACAATACTACCCCTGATACAGAACTACTAGGTGCTGTTCCATTCCAAGCTCCATAAAGAAGTCAATCACTCCATATATATATGCTTGCTAGCATTACATTGCATGGCTATACCATGCCTATTTTATGAAAAATGTGATACTTCCCCTTTAACCAGTAATGATCATTGTGCACTTGAATTTTCCTTTCCCAGGCATTCGCAGTGTGCTGTGCATTCTGTATGGGACATGAAGGGGGACCTGTGTGCGGCGGAATCAATGCATTTTCTGTGTTTTCTGCTCTAAAACCAACTTGGACATTTCCAGCCCGTTATGAAAGATGAATTATTACACTGACGCTGTTATATTTGGATCCATCCCTAGCAAATCTGGCTCTGGTTTCCCCTTGAATGACATAAGCAATCCCCCTTCTTTCCTCCTTACTATACGCCTGCTGCCAAAACCATAAAATAAAGCAGCAATAGAAAAGGTTTGTTCTATTTTGGTGGAAGCAATAAATCACCGGATTATAAGTGATTCTTTATACAATGGAGCAGTTGCTGTGAGGTCGTGCAAGGTCTCACCTATTTCATGGTCAAAAATGTATTTTTAATGCAAATAAAGTCACAATGGAGGGACATTTCCTATAGGGCCACAAAGACACAGTTACATAGACAAGTACTGTACATCTTCCATGTTGTGGCCCATAATCCAATGGGCATATACAAGAGGTCCTCTGCACTCAACCCATTAACAATATATTTAAAGCTATAATCTGAACTGAATCCAAACCCTACAGCATTAAAAATTTGCCATGGACGTTGATTCCTTGCCGTAGAACACCCATTGACCGACCTGGGATTCAGTCCGGGGAAATATCTGCCAAATCCCAAAAAGTAGGATTCCTATTAATATTATAGTAGTCATTTATGAAGTCTGTGTCTTCCAAGGGCAGACTGAGAACCATGGAATTGAACTGGAGGGGCAGATACCGGCCAAACAGGTCAACTGAGGATGACATATCTTCTGTACTCCACCTCTTATTAACTCATCTGGACAGGACAAGACAGTTATGTGAGAATGTTGTTTATAGACTTTAGCTCAGCATTCAATACCATCTTCCCTCAAAAGCTCAGTGGGAAACTAAGAGAGCTGGGATTGAGCATCTCTTTGTGCAATTGGATCTTGGACTTTCTGTCAGAGAGGCCTCAGTCTGTTCGTATCGGTGACAACGTTTCTAGCCCCATCAGATTGAGCACAGGAGCTCCTCAAGGATGTGTTCTCAGCCTGTTTTTGTACCCATTGCTGACACATGACTGCATAGCTAGACACAGCTCAAACAACATCATCAACTTTGCCGATGACACAACTGTGGTGGGGCTCATCAGCCACAACGACGAGTCGGCGTACAGAGATGAGGTTCAGCAGCTGACAGTCTGGTGCAGTAAGAACAACCTGTCACTGAATCTGGATAAAACAAAAGAGATGATCGTTGACTTCAGGAGAACTCGCCCTGCTCACACACCACTCAACATCAATGGCTCCACGGTAGAGACAGTAAAGAACACCAAATTCCTGGGAGTCCACATCTCTGATGACCTCATCTGGACCACCAACACCAAAAAGGTTTGGCAGCTTCTTCACTGATTAAAACGGGCCAGACTTCCGCCTCCCACCCTCACAGTGTTCTACAGGGGCACCATAGAGAGCGTCCAGACGAGCTGCACCTCCGTCTGGTACAGTAGTGCCAGCTCTGCTGACCGGAAAAGTCTACAGCGACTGTCAGAGCAGCTGGCAACATCATTGGAGCGGCTCTTCCATCACTGCAGGACATGTTCCACAAGCGCTGTGTAAGAAAGGTCTCCTGCATTGCACTGGACTCCACACACCCCTCACATGGACTGTTCACGCTGCTCCCATACGGCAGACGCTTTCGCGATCAACCAGGCTGCACAAACGTTTTTTTCCACAAGCGATCAGACTCCTCAACTCACTGTCTGCCCTCCCACTACAGTCCAGACACACCTGAACTGTGAACTTAACTTTTCTTTACACACCTGGACTACCTCAGAGACACTCTGATATCTTACTAGCTGGAGCTCACTGTGTATTCGTATACTACTGAGATGACAATAAAGTTTACTTTGACTTTGAAAGATGTGGCCCTTGGCCCTATAAAAGGACAAATCATTTGGGGTAAAAAAAGAACCACCCCCAATTAGGATCAGTCTTGCTATGTGCTCCCCAGCCTCACTAAGTCACATTATAAGAGGGAAAAATCACTTGCTGACTGTGCTTCTCACTATAAACACCCCCCATGCCCACATATAGAAACATCCACTTACGTTATGATCCAGTGGTCGGCCCAGAGTTATCACATGAGCCTTCGTCTGAATCAACTAGTTAGGCAGGTTATACATAGACTTAAAAGGTTGAACTTGATGGACGTGTGTCTTTTTTTCAACCCAACATACTATGTAACTAGTTAAGATCTGGAGTCAATTTGGTCACCAATGTGCGGGGTCCACATCGGGCTAATTCACTTGTCCAACGATCGGATCATAATGGGGGCCTACAGAGACCCATTTGGAGAGGACTGGATCAACATGGAGGCACGGTGCTCACCAGATGGAATTTCCCAAACCTGCCTTACCAGGTATTGTTTGGACGAGATCTTCCGAGGGTTCCACACACTGATTGATAAGCTACAACATCTGGAAGGGCCAAGTCAACAGCTTTTACCTGCCAATGTATTTCCCTAGATATAATGTCCCTTCAAGGCATTAAAGGAATCTGCCATTACAACATCTGTTGGTCATTCGAACTTCTTACTGCTCTCACGGTGCTGCCATGAAGTTGTTTCTGAAGCACATTATTCTGCCTTTCTATTAGCAGCCATCTTTATTGGCCCTGCTATAGTCCTCCTTATCTCCACAGGATCACCGCTACTTATCTGCCCACTGTGTTTTCTTTAATTTTATCTTAACACCCCTGTGAGTCCAGATTTCAGTCATTTTAGGGTAAGGGCAGAAGCAAAGATTTTGGGAGATTTAGTAGCCCAGTGATAAATCATCTTTTCTTCGGGGCGGCTAATCTCCCCAAATTGCCTCCTGCCGGCTAAAATCGAAATCGCCGGTGGGATGGCACTAAGAGTGCTTTGTTTTCCAAAGTCACCCGAAGAAGAGGAGATTTGTCACTGGGCGAGTGTGTGTCTTTGCCAGTAACGTAACTGGGGGGGATGGGCCCTGGTGCGGGACACGCAGCCGGGCCCCCCTCCGTACGTTATTTCGGCCCACATTTCAGTGGCGCGCGAGCTGCCGGGGGCAAGCCCTGGCCCGCTTGCACCCCCTGCTCCCCCAGTAGTTCTGCCACTGGTCTCTGCCCTTAAAGTATGAAATGGGTGGGGTGGGGGAGGGTTCACCCCACCCAGTGAACTGAACCCTACAAGGTTGTTAAGTATTAGTATGATGTAGAGAGGGATATTCTGAGACAATTTGCAATTGGTTTTCATTTTTTATTATTTGTGGTTTTTGAGTTATTTAGCT